>NC_059431.1:115672916-115972916 GCF_021028975.2 Sphaerodactylus townsendi
GGCCCAGTGTGAGTGGCCATGCTGGCAGAAAGCACTGAATGAAGTGTAGTCCATAACATCTGGAGTGCCAAAGGTTCGTCACCACGGCCCTAGAAGGTTCCTGTATTGGAGCAATTTCTCCACTAACTCAGCATCACTGTGAGGGAGAAAACAGGCAGATATAAAAAAGGAATCCCATGGGGTAAATAACAACCCTGGCAGAGACCTTATTTGCATTGGGAAATTGGGGGGGCGGTGAGGGGGGGCAAGAGGGCGGAGTAAATCTCTGGCTCCAACCAGCCTTCCCTCCCACCTTCTGTTTTCAATGGAAACATCAGTTGCCAGGCAATTCAGATCTTCCCTTATCTCATCTAGTTTGGTCCTTAAATAAATACAGCCTAATGCATTTGAATGTGTTTCACTTATAAACACCTCAGTGGCAATGGTGAAATAATGAAATACAAAGGAAAACGAAATCCTCAGATGCTTCATGTTTGCCCCCAGGGCTTTGCGCTGGAAACAGGAAACAGGGTTTACTTTCTGCTGGAAACAAATCAGGTTGGATGACGGATACGGGCTGGCATTTTCTTGTTAAAAAACTGAAATCTGAACATTCGGGGAAGACACCTGGAAGATCAGCCAGGACTTTCCAGGCCTTCTCTCCGGGGAACATTGACACTTAATGGATTGGACGGAGCTTGCCCTTGGATCCCCGTGGCTCAGTACATCCTGTCTAACAAAGGGAACGATAATGTGTCTTAACAACTACAGATGTCTCCTTGGTTGGCCTTAGTTGTTCGGAAATTGGCTGTTCAAACAACCAGCTTGTCTGGGCCTAGAGGGAGGAGATGAAGAGAGTGTGGAGCTGTGCCTAAAGCAATACTTTGGATGTTGGAGGATGCTGAGAGGGAAAAGCAGATAGGCCCTGTTTCAACAGAGTGAAGCACCTTCCATACAGCAGGATCTCTCTCTCTCTCTCTCTCTCTCTCTCTCTCTCTCTCTTCTCCCTGCCCTTCCCCTCTCCCCCCTGTCTCTGTCTCAACCAACCAGCTAACTAAGGTGTAGCTGAGGGGTTTGCTTCTGTGCATCTATACTGTGCCTATATATTTGTCTACTAAGTAAATATTATAAAAATGCTATACATCTCCCGTGCTCATTCCTGCTCCAGAACTTTGGGGTTCATAAGTGTTTTCAAAGGTGACATAACACTCCTAAGCACCAAACTTGGGTGAACACCTCTCACCTCTCTGTAAACCTATATTTTCAAAAAGCTGACAAGGAACGCATATGATTCAAAAGGATCACTTTGCGTCAGTTTGTCTATTTATGAAGGTAGTGCATACCTCATAGCTGTGTGCTTCACAGTGGGTTTTTCCCACTGTTTTTTGTTTAAACTAGCGGGGCCCGGCCACGCTTAGCTGTGGCAATTGTTCCTTCTCATCACAGTCCGCAACCCACACAGATGTCCATGCAGGTCCAATGATCCGCAGCATAGCCTTTTGGGGTGGTCAAATGGAATCCCTCTTTTTCTTTTCAGTTCACACTGTTATATGGTGGTGTCTTGGTTTTTAGTATAAGGTAACTCTTTCCATTCCACAATGAAACTGTCCAGAGTGTGGATCCCGCTGTCCATGAGGCTGGTTGACATGCACAGTCCTATCTTGGGTAAGGCAGAACTGGGGAAAGGAGGCTATCCCAGTCAGGCAGCAGAGGCAGGGTGGTGAGGCGCTTAGATCGAGGCCAGCTCCCTGGGTTCTTAAAGGGCCATGTGCAAAAGAAGAGGAGCCAGTAGTGTTGGTTTGCCCCCACCCTGCGGATTTTCTTAGAAGAAAAAGGCAAACTCCAGCTCGCTTTTAGTAAAAGAGAGCTGTGGCGAATATGGGTGAGGAAGTGGGTAAGTGGTGGTTGGATGTGAGGGAGGGCAGAGTGAGGTGTGTGAGGATGAGCTGGATGTGTATGAGAGTATGTGTGCTGTGTGGTAGCAGTGGGTGAGGCACAGAGAGTGAAAGTTACCTGCGTGTGAGGGGGGCGAACCCCACCTGATGTCTCACACTGCAAAGTGTGTACGTGTTTCACTTCCACTCGTATTATCTAACAGTATTACCTATTTACTGTTTTCACTGCTCATCTCTGGCCATCTGTGCGAACATTGTAAGGGCATACCAACCTTTCAAGCCACAGACATGCTGCACGAACATTCTAAGGGTGACAGTTAAACACAGCCAGCTTCATGGCCTGGTGCGCCAGAAAAAAACGTTTTACCTGGCTCAGGTATGGACTTTCAGCTATTTGAAGGTCCGATTACCTGTCCGCAACAGGGAGGAACATCATGTGAAAATTTGGGGGCGATCTGTCCAGCCCTTTCGGCGTTAGGGCATGACTAACAAAGTCAATGTTAGCTTTTTATATATATATAGATGGGACAGGGAAACCACTGCGAAGTGGCCATAGCTGAGCTGATCTGCCATTTGGTCCAGTCTTCACTTCCTCAGGGACATAGGGGTAGAAAATGGCACCCTAACACCACCCTGCCCCACCCCGCCCGCCCCACCCCTATACAGATGCACATCAAAGGAAAGTGGGCAGGGTAGGGAGATGTTTCCGCGCCCCAGGCGTGCGCCGAGTGCAAGGCAAACCTCCTTCCCCTTGTAGCTACGCCACTGCACTTCCTTCTTCAATTTGTGATGGAGCAACTGGTCTTGTGTGGGTGGGGAAAGTCAGGAGGAGCAAGAAAACCCAAGGAAAGAGAAACGCATATTGATTCCCTTCACCTTTTCTTCACTTCCCTTGAAAATTCACACTTTGCACGCTTTCATAAACTGCAGAAATTCTCAGATCTGAGAACGCGATGAGTTCTAGAGAGAGGAAAATGTGCGTGTAACCGAGAATCCTTGCTTAATGCAAAGGGGACCACAACTGCATAATGCCCTTTGTGCCTTGTCACTGCAATGCAGAAATGACCTTTCCTATGTTCAGTGGCTGCTGTTTCAAATCCATCTTCCCAGAGAAATGGCTGTTCCTGGCAAATCACCCTCAGTTGTCCTGCTACACTTACTCTGTTTCCCCCTCTCGTCTTTTTTTTTTTGCCATCAAGTCACAGAGAGCCTGCACAGCGTAGTGATTAAGAATAGTGGACTTTAATCTGGAGAACCCACTCCTCAACATGAGCTGTGACCAGTGGTGCGATCCAAAAATTTTAGTAACAGGTTCCCATGGTGGTGGGATTCAAACTGTGGCGTAGTGCCAATGGGGCTGGGCGGGGCATGACGGGGGCATGGCCGGGCATTCGGGGGGCGGGGCACTCCTGGGTGGGGCTGTGGCAAGGACACAGCCGCTGTGCCGGTCCTTGGGCGGGAAACGAATGCACGCAGGCGCAGGCTGCCACGCACGCCGGTGCGCCTCCTGCTAGACTGCTTCAAGTTCTGCGCGCTACTGCTGAGAGGAGGGGCATAACTAAGGCAAAAATCACGTGGCAAAATCACCAATTAGCAACCCCCTCTCGGCACACACAAATAATTAGTAACCTACTCTCGGGAACCTGGGAGAACCTGCTGGATCCCACCTCTGGCTGTGAACTCTTACCTGGTGAACTGGATTTGTTTCCACACTCCTGCACATGCAGCTTGCTGATTGACCTTGGGTTGGTCACAGTTCGTTAAGGAGGACTGTCTTAGTCCCACCTTCCTCTTAAGGTGCCTATTGTGGGGAGAAGCAAGGAAGGGATTTGTAAGCCACTTTCAGACTCCATAAAGTTGAGAAAAGCAGGGTATAAATCCAAACTTTTCTTCATCAGCCAACCTAGGGCGTGCATGTAGTATTTCAAGGCTAGAGATGTTCGGAGGTTCACCTTCCTTATGAGGAGAGGCTGCAGCGTTTGGGGCTCTTTAGTTTGGAGAGGCGACGTCTGAGGGGGGATATGATTGAAGTCTATAAAATTATGCATGCGGTAGAAAATGTTGACAGAGAGAAATTTTTCTCTCTTTCTCACAATACTAGAACCAGTTGAAAATGCTGGGGGGAAGAATTAGAACTAATAAAAGGAAACACTTCTTCACACAACGTGTGATTGGTGTTTGGAATATGCTGCCGCAGGAGGTGGTGATGGCCACTAACCTGGATAGCTTTCAAAAGGGCTTGGACAGATTTATGGAGGAGAAGTCAATCTTTGGCTACCAATCTTGATCCTCCTTGATCTGAGGTTGCAAATGCCTTAGCAGACTAGGTGCTCGGGAGCAGCAGCAGCAGAAGGCCATTGCTTTCACATCCTGCATGTGAGCTCCCAAAGGCACCTGATGGGCCACTGCGAGTAGCAGACTGCTAGACTAGATGGACTCTGGTCTGATCCAGCAGGCTAGTTTCTTAGAGGTGGTTTGCCATCACCTGCTTCTGCAAATTGACCCTGGATTCCTTGGTGATCTCCCATACAAATACTAGCCAGGGTTGAGGCTGAGAGTGTGCAACTGGCCAAGGGGTTTACAACCTGCGGCTCTCCAGATGTTCACAGACTACAAATCCCAATTGGCCATGCTGGCAGGGGCTGATTGGAATTGTAGTCCATGAACACCTGGAGAGCTGCAGGTTGCAGACCCCTGAACTGGCCCAAGGTCATCCAGCAAGCTTCCATGGCGTAGGTGGGGATTTGAACCTGGGTTTTCCAGGTCCTAGTCCAACACCTTAACCACTATGCTACACTCTTTTTTTCCCCCAGTTGCATCTCATATACCTATGTCTGCAATCCACCCATTAAGTCTTAGATCCTTAGTTAGGTCTTCCTCCAAAGTCAACTTAGAGACTCCAGTTGGTGCAGAATGCCACAGCTGGGGTATTATTACTGGAGATAGGTATTGCAAAAAGGTAGCATTTCCATTTATGAAGGTAATTCATGCACTTCTTGTCACCTTAACATGGAGTGTACTTTCCTTTTATGGTGATTCTCAGTTACAGACATGTTTTTCCCGTTCTTTGGAATTCGCCGCGATTAATCCTGGGATAGTCACCCGAAATATCCAGGTTCCCTTGAGATCTCCTCACAGCCGAACTGTGGAACACAGATCAGTCTCGTTTCTGGTGCTCCCCCCCCCCCACTTACCACAGGATTTTCCTGGACGTGCTTGTATATGCACCTTTTTGAAAAAAACTCTCCAATGGGAGCTAATAGGAGATGGGGGCTACATATTTGAGGGTCCATAACTTTGTCCCCATGAACCAAACTTCACCAAACCTGGGTGGTATCATCAGGAGAGTATTCTACTGATATCGCCCAGGTTTTGTGAAGTTTGGTCCAGGGGGTCCAAAACTATGGACTCCCAAAGGAAGTGCCCCATCCCCCATTCTTTCCAATAGGAGCAAATAGGAGATGGGGCTATACATTTGAGGGTCCATAACTTTAGCCCCCACAAACCAAACTTCCCCAAACATGGGTGGCATAATCAGGAGGGTCTCCTAAAGATACTCTGAAATTTTGGTGCTGCTAGTTTAACAATTGTACCCCTCCAAGGGGCAGGCCTAGATGTTTTCGCTAGAAACAAGCTGCAGTGAGGATGTTGGAACCTGGATGAAAAGGTGCCGATTCTTTTGAAACTTGGTTGTATCTAGATTAAATTTTCGGTGGGATTCGGCCTCAGATCAGAGAATCCTACATTTTAAAAAACTGTTAAAGGGCTGCCTTTTCTCTCCCTCCACAGGGGAAGCGAAGGAAATCACTATCTGCTAAACTTCCTTTGGGTTTTTTAACTCTTTCCTGTCTCCCCCTCCCCCCACACACACAACAGTAGTTCCTAACCACTACACTAGACTGGCTGATTCTAATCCACCGCAGAATCAACTTTACAATTTATTTAAATCGTTTATGCTCCACGTTTCTATCCAAATGGAAACTCAAGGCTGCTTAAATCCTTCACCACTCCTCCATTTTATTCTCAAAACAATGCTATGTGAGACGGTAGGACGAGCCCAAGGTCACCCAGCAAGCTTCCACAGCATGAGTAAGGATTTGATCTATGTTCTCCCACATATTAGTCTGATACTCTTAACCTCTACACCACACTGTACCTAGAGGTGGGATCCAGCAGGTTCTCACAGGTTCCTGAGATTAGGTTACTAATTATTTGTGTGTGCCAAGAGGGGGTTACTAATTGGTGATTTTGCTACATGATTTTTGCCTCAGTTATGCCCCTCCTCTCAGCAGTAGCGCGCATAACTTGAAGCAGTCTAGCAGGAGGAACACCGGCATGCGTGGCAGCCTGTGCCTGCGTGCATTCGTTTCCCGCCCAAGGACCGGTGCAGCGGCTGCATCGTTGCCACAGCCCCACCCAGGATCACCCCACCCCCGAAATGCCTGGCCACACCCCCATCGGGCCCCGCCCAGCCCCATTGGCGCTACACCACAGTTTGAATCCCACCACCATGGGAACCTGTTACTAAAATTTCTGGATCCCACCACTGACTGTACCCCCGGATGAAGTTCTGGGTGACCTGCTATGTAGGTGTGGAAAGTGCCATCCAGTTGTGGCCAACTTGCAAAAACACTATAAGTTTTCCAAGGCATTCATAGGTTGTTTGGCATTGACTGCCTCTGTGCCATGACTGTAGACTTCCTCGGTGGTCTCCTATCCAAATACTAACCAGGGTTGACCCTGCTTAGTTTCTGAGATCTGATGATAGTCTGCTCCATCCAGGTTAGGGCTTTCTGTATCTCTCAGGAGCAGCAGTGGCATAGTGGCTAAGAGCAATGGCTAAGAGCAAGTGCACTCTGATCTGGAGGAACCAGGTTTGATTCTCCGCTCTGCCGCCTGAGCTGTGGAGGCTTATCTGGGAAATCCAGATTAGCCTGTACACTCCCACACATGCCAGCTGGGAGTCACAGCTTTTCGGAGTCACAGCTTTTCGGAGCTCTCTCAGCCCCACCCACCTCACAGGGTGTTTGTTGTGAGGGGGGAAGGGCAAGGAGATTGTAAGCCCCTTTGAGTCTCCTACAGGAGAGAAAGGGGGGATATAAATCCAAACTCTTCTTCTTCAACAAAGTTGCTCTCCTTGCAAACGTTGTTGCCAATTTCCTCCGGAGAAGATAGAATGTTCATAAACATTCCGTTCCATCATGGCAGCTTTGTAAGTATTGAGTTTTCTCCACTGGCAGGCAGGCAGGCAGGCAACAAATGGCAGCCGGCAGAAGTGCTGAGAAAGCCATTCTGTCTTGTTTCTGTGGCTCAGTGCTGCACATCCGTCTCTTCCTTTGGGGCCCTCCTGCCCTTTGGATTTGATTATCCCATTTATACAGAGAGGAAAGACAGCAATATTATTTATATAGTCATAATACCATGTAGAGATAATCTTGCAACACTTGTAACAAGTGGCAAATTCCTTGTACTTCATTTGGTATTGATTATAAAATCATTAATCATGGGCAAATGCTTTGGGTGATATTTGTGAGCTTGTCAGATATCCCGAGCGTTGAATTATTTCCAGCAGACGTCCAAACGATGTAAATCTCTCTCAAGCCATGGGGGTTTTAGGTAGGGGGAAAAAAACTGGATCTCAGAAAAAGAACTGCAAAAGCTGAATTACGGTGAATTATTAGAAGGAGTGACTTGACTCCATTCGGGACCTGATGACCAAAGAAACATCCATTTCCGCATGCAGTTGCAGATTGCCATGTCGAAGAGCCAACCAGCCTCCAGTTTCCATCCTGAGGTCAAGGTTCAGGGCTGAGTCTCCCAAATATGTTCCTCAGCCCAAGGCCTTTTGCTCTTTAGGTCAAGCAGACTTTATCTTTAGGTCAGATTTTCAATTGCACGTTTTTTGCCCCTTTTCACAACTTGCCGTGCCACAAATCACAGAAGCCCTGTTATTTCCTTGAGTGGTCAAAGCATGATTTTTCCCTGCCACCAATACGGGAAAGCGGAGATATGTGTTTGCCTTGCTTAGATATACCTTAGGATCCCACATAAAAGAGGAAATGCCTGCGTGGCACGGGTTCTGTGGAATTGTCCTTTTTATGAGATAGATAGGAAGAAGCACATAATCCCCTTCCTACATGGAAGTGAAGGCATTACAGATGAACAGAAGGTTCTATATCTTTTAAACAGCCACAATGACGAGCTGCTGGAAGCGGTGGCTCAATTTTTAAATGGTGTTATTTTAACTCATCAGAAGTTGTAGAGGCAGTTGTAATCTTGCAGTGTTCATGTTAAACCATTTATATGCCATTAAAGGTATTTGAAATTGAAATTGAATTGAAATTGACTGAGTCTCCCATATATGTTCTACCACTCGTAAAGTTTCGCTAGCCTTTTGCTCTTTAGGTCAAGCACTTTATTCTAGGTCAGATTTTCAAACTGCATCGCTATTCCTTTTCAATAACTTCTGTCGTACACAAATCACAGAAGTTCTGTTATTTCCTTTGAGTGTGCTTACGATTTTTCCCCTGCCTGTGCAGGGAAAGCGGAGATATGTGTTTTGCCTTTAGCCTTGGACGCCACCTTGGAATCCCACATAAAGAAAGGAAATGCCTGCGTGGCACGGGTTCTGTGGAATTGTCCTTTTTATGAGATAGATAGGAAGAAGCACATAATCCCCTTCCTACATGGAAGTGAAGGCATTACAGATGAACAGAAGGTTCTATATCTTTTAAACAGCCACAATGACGAGCTGCTGGAAGCGGTGGCTCAATTTTTAAATGGTGTTATTTTAACTCATCAGAAGTTGTAGAGGCAGTTGTAATCTTGCAGTGTTCATGTTAAACCATTTATATGCCATTAAAGGTATTTGAAATTGAAATTGAATTGAAATTGACTGAGTCTCCCATATATGTTCCTCAGCCCAAGGCCTTTTGCTCTTTAGGTCAAGCAGACTTTATCTTTAGGTCAGATTTTCAATTGCACGTTTTTTGCCCCTTTTCACAACTTGCCGTGCCACAAATCACAGAAGCCCTGTTATTTCCTTGAGTGGTCAAAGCATGATTTTTCCCCTGCCTGTGCAGGGAAAGCGGAGATATGTGTTTTGCCTTTAGCCTTGGACGCCACCTTGGAATCCCACATAAAGAAAGGAAATGCCTGCGTGGCACGGGTTCTGTGGAATTGTCCTTTTTATGAGATAGATAGGAAGAAGCACATAATCCCCTTCCTACATGGAAGTGAAGGCATTACAGATGAACAGAAGGTTCTATATCTTTTAAACAGCCACAACGACGAGCTGCTGGAAGCGGTGGCTCAATTTTTAAATGGTGTTATTTTAACTCGTCAGAAGTTGTAGAGGCAGTTGTAATCTTGCAGTGTTCATGTTAAACCATTTATATGCCATTAAAGGTATTTGAAATTGAAATTGAATTGAAATTGACTGAGTCTCCCATATATGTTCCTCAGCCCAAGGCCTTTTGCTCTTTAGGTCAAGCAGACTTTATCTTTAGGTCAGATTTTCAATTGCACGGTTTTTTCCCCTTTTCACAACTTGCCGTGCCACAAATCGCAGAAGCCCTGTTATTTCCTTGAGTGGCCAAAGCGTGACTTTTCCCCTGCCTGTGCAGGGAAAGCAGAGGTATGTGTTTGGCCTCCTTTGACATTTCTGCTCCTCCCCTCCTCTCCCACCCATTCAGAAACAGTTCCACCAGTATTTCTGGAGGTCCTTTTTTAAAAAAAAAATAAACAATTTTGATCAATCCAAGGAATGATAGATGGAAGAAACATCCTTTTTTTTAAAAAAAATGTAAACAGGCAGCAAACAAGCATCTGAACCCAGAAACATTCTCCTCCTGGAGCATGCAAAATGGCAGCTAGGCTCAGATGAAGCAGTAGAGCACCTCCTCGCGTGTAAAGAGGAAACACGGGGAGACCCCTTTGTGAAGCACAAAGCCAAGCCAAAAGCTGAAAGTGCACAAAGACCAGTGGTGGGATCCAAAAATTTTAGTCACAGGTTCCTATGGTGGTGGGATTCAAACAGTGGCGTAGCACCAATGGGGCTGGGCGGGGCACGACGTGGGCGTGGCCAGGCATTCTGGGGGCGGAGCATTAATAATTTCTGTGTTACTGTAAAAAACTCTTTCTGTAAAAAAAGTTCCTAATTTCCAGCTTCTTTCTGTCCATAATTTAAACTCATTATAGCAAGTCCTATCATCTACTGCCAACAGAAACAACTACTTCTCCTCTCATTGACTGCCTGTCAAATACTTAAGACTTTCAAATACTTAATTTTGTTTCTAGAAATCATACCATATTTCTAAAACATGTTTTTAAAACAGCCCAACAGGGACAATTATCCCGTTTTCTACCTTCGCTAACCAGCCACATAGGAAACAACAGGACGTTATGATTTTTGGACCTAATGGAATTTCTAATGGAAAAGCAGACCCAATTAGTAACCCCCTCTCGGCACACACAAATAATTAGTAACCCACTCTCGGGAACTGGTGAGAACCTGCTGGATCCCACCTCTGACAAAGACCCCAAGACTGCATTGTTAAGGGACAACTTCAGGGTGTTCATGAGTCCTTACTGATGAAATATGTTATGTGCCATCTAGTTATAACTAATTCATGGTGACCCCAGCAAGGAGCTTCCAAGGCAAGTGAGAAACAGATGTGGTTTGCCATTGACTTCTTCTGCAGAGTCTTCCTTGGAGGTCTCCCACCCAAGTGCGGACCCTGCTTAGCTTCTGAGGTCTGACAAGATCAAGCTACACCAGTGGTTACCAACCTGTTTGGTGACCCACAAGCCTTTACTTACTTTGTACGATGACCCATCCAGAACTGGCCCATGGATTATTCATACGCTAGGCAAGCTATATTCTTGGCACCCATCAGTCCTAGAATTCCATTTTCCATTGTGTTCAACCAGATATTTTTGAGAAGCTGACGAACATCACATAATAGGTGCAGTTGCTCCCATTGTAAACTCCAAGCAAGTGGGACTTCATCTTCTCTGCTGCCAGCTGGGCCAGAGTTCTCGGGAACTGGTGAGAACCTGCTGGATCCCACCTCTGGCAAGGTCTATATTCAGTTACCCAGGAGCCACATGTGTAATGTTCTCAATTACCAGGTATTGGTGAGCAGTTGCCCATCAATTCCTCTGGCTGCATGTCGACTCTCAGCTGATTGGCTGGTGAAAGAAGACCTGAGGAGGTGGGGCGGGGGGGAAGTGATCAGAAACACCTAGTATGATGATGTCACTTTTGGGTTCAAGCATTGTGTTGGGGGACACTCTAGAACTGACAACCTGCAAGGATTTGTGAGGTGTAGGCCTTATTTCAGGGATGGAAGTGAATGTGGGTCTTTTGGTTGATTGCAATTATGGCCTTTTCCCCACTTACCTTTGACCACTCTTTGCTGTGTGCTGATCTCAGTGTGCGTCATCTCTGGATTAGGCTCTGCGCAGGGTCATCAAAAGGCGCTGTTTTGAGGAGTGCCAGGGATGCCGTGCACTGAGGGGGCTTGAGAGCGGCAGCATCGGGGCGGCTGTGCTGTCGCCACCCCTGTAGTGGGGAGTGCCCCAGGACCCCGCGCTACTTGAGGAGAGTAGCGCAGGGCTTAAGGTAAGTGGGGAAGGGCCTACAACTGTAAAGGTGGTAGACAAGGATTAATTGTACCTCCCTGTTTTTTCAAACTATATGTCGAATATATCATAAGGACAGCGGGATTAGATTTAGAAGAAAGTGCTGGGAAAACTGATAGAACACTCACTATATGAGTAGGACAAATTTGAAAATAACAAAGACTTGAAACAACTCCTGATGATGATCGAAGCAGAAAATGCCAAAGCAGGATTACTGTGGAGCATCAAGAAGACGAAAGTAATGGCTGCTGGGGAATTACACAACTTTAAGGCTGATGATGAAGAAACTGACATTGTCGAAAAATGTCTGTTCCTTGGCTCCAAAAGGGAGATTGCAACCAAGCAATCAAAAGCACAATCCTCCGCTCAAGGGGTCCGGGGACACTGCTGCTGGGGAGGTGGGCCAGCTCCACACCTGAGCTCCACCTGGAAAGGGGGATGAGTTAAGCCAGCTCGTCCCATTTGAATCTCCATGTGGAGACTGCAAATGGGGCGAGCCCTGCTCACGTTGCCCTCCCTTCACCTGGAGGTCAGATGTAGGGCACAACCTCCAGGTGGAGGGGGCAGAGTGACCTGACTCACCCCATTGGCAATCTCTACATGGATATTGTGAATGGGGACGAGCTCCTCATACCAGCATTCAACTGCACCTCACCTGGTGGGGGTAGCGTGCAGCTATGCGTGGGGTGGGGGAGTGGTTCCTTGGCTTGCTGCAGACACCATTTTATGTAGACAGAGGTGGGATCCAGCAGGTTCTCGCAGGTTCCCGAGAGTAGGTTACTCATTATTTGTGTATGCCGAGAGGGGGTTACTAATGGGTGATTTTGCCACGTGATTTTTGCCTTAGTTACGCCCCTCCTCTCAGCAGTAGTGTGCAGAACTTGAAGCCGTCTAGCAGGAGGTGCACTGGCGTGCGTGGCAGCCTGGGCCTGCGTGCATTCGTTTCCCGCCCAAGGACCGGCGCAGCGGCTGCGTCCTTGCCACTGCCCCACCCAGGAAGGCCCGCCCCCGTCGTGCCCCGCCCAGCCCCATTGGCGCTACGCCACAGTTTGAATCCCACCACCATGGGAACCTGTTACTAAAATGTTTGGATCCCACCACTGTATGTAGATATACCCTGACTGGACATCAGCACAGCTCCATGGTGGCCTGAACTTCCAGGTTTCATTGCCATGGAGCTATGGGGAGGGTGGCAGCGGGTGCTCGTGCTGGAGGAGGAAGCAAATGCATCATGCAGCCCTGAGCCACTTCCATGATGACATTTGGCTTCCCCCCAATAGGATTAGGCCATGAGACTAGGAAGGGCAGCCATGAAGAAGCTAGAAAAGATCCTCAAGTGTAAAGACGTGTTGCTGGCAACCAAGTTCAAGGATTCATACCACAGCATTCCCCATTACTATGTATGGGTGTGAAATTTGTCATTGACTGTCCCCAGTCAGCTACACTTTACCCCCAGAAAGTTGGGTAGTTTTGCCAATTGGAAATTGGAAGGCTGAGACAATTTTATGTAATTTTATATTTTTAATGATGTTAATGATTTTAAATGTTATTGTTATTGCTATATTGTTTATAATACCTGTTGATCACCGCCCAGAGCCCTTAGGGGATGGGGCGGTTTATAAATAAATAAATAAATAAATAAATAAATAAATAAATAAATAAATAAATAAATAAATAAATAAATAAATAAATAAATAAAGAAAGAAAGAAAGAAAGAAAGAAAGAAAGAAAGAAAGTTGGACACTGAAGAAAGCTGACGGGAACAAAGTTAACTCATTTGAAATGTGTTAGAGAACAGTTTCACAGAACCCGTGGATTGCCAAAAAGACAAACAAATGACTTCTAGACCAAATCATGTCTGAACTCCCCCTTGAAGCTAAAATGTCCAACCTGAGGCTATTGTATTTTGATCACTATATGGGAAGAAGATAACAGTCACATGGAAAGACAATAATGTTCGGAAAAGTTGAAAGCAGCAAGAAAAGAACAAGACCAACACGAGATGGATCAGTTCTATAAAGGAAGCCTGCATTAATTCATAGGTTCGCCATAAGTCAGAAATGACTTGACAGCACTTAACATACACACAATATTATGACGGTAGCTTGCCGCAAACCACACAGTAAGTACCCCTGCTTTGGATGTCTCATGGTCTGCTCTCAAGTGTTCAGTCCCCAATTTAATTTCACTTTTCCGATGTTCAGATCGAAACTGTGAGTCAAGGGTCATTTGGGATGTTAAAATAGCCCTGCAGCAAGCGCGACTGAGCGATTCTTGTGGTGCGCTGAATGGGGAAAATTATGCTGCAGGATAACTTGACAATGTATGAGCAGAAAATCGACACAAATGTAGTGTGTTGGGAGGGAAGGGTACACCTTAATAAAGTACTGGTACAAGGCAAAAAGCAGGGAGATTCTTGGGTTACTTTAATAATTGGGGTCCATTTTATGTAAACCATGTGTATAATTAAACTAACAGGAAAATGTGCCATGAAGAAGGATGGTGCAAATGTGAAGACTTCGGATTTGTTTTTCAGACAGGAGATGCTACATTGAAATAGGGATATTCTAGTCCATAGATGTCAAACTTGCGGCGCTCCAGATGTTACGGACTACAGTTCCCATCATCCCCTGCCAGCTGGCAGGGGATGATGGGAACTGTAGTCTGTAACATCTGGAGGGCCGTGAGTTTGACACCTGTGTTCTAGTCAAACCAACAAGAATGTAAGTTCATTTTCAGTCTGACTGGTACCTCCCCCTCCTTTCAATCATTTGACATTGTAGCAGCAAGCCTTTATTGGCATAGACAACAGTACAACAATAGTTAAAAAACAGATTAAAAAGCATATACAATACAGGAAATAAATGTTAGGTCGAAGAAAATCTACCGGCGTTTAGTAATTTCCAGGAGAAAGTCTGCCACTATCATACAGAGAGAAGGATCAGGATTGTCCAACAAGTAGTGTAATCTAATTAAATCGGGGAGATTGGGTAAATGTGAAGGAGTAAGATTCACATACTTGGATCTGATTTCCTTGAATCTGAGACAGTGTAGTAATTGGTGGGCCAGAGATTCAACTGAGCCATCATTACATGGGCACAATCTTTTAGCCTTCTCTTGCTTATTAAATCTGCCATGTAACAAGGCAGAAGGCATAACATTAAACCTGGCAAGCATTATGGCTCTCCTTTGAGCAGGGTTTCAATGATTTGTCTGCCAAGTCTTATCTGAGCCTAAGGTAGCCATTGTCCAGATGAGGCCTGGAGATTCCTCAGAATTACAACAGATTTTCTTCTGGCTACAGAGGTTAGGCCGCTTCCGCACGGCCCATTTATGACGGCCTGGGGGCACCAAAAAAGGCGCCCCCAGGCCGCCGTTCGCACAGGCGTTGCAGCAGCGGCGACCTGACTCTTCTTCCTCCCAGGGCGTCGGTGTCAAATTCTAAACAACAACCCTTTAAAGGGTTGTTGTTAGAGGGAGCATCTTCCTACTTGGCGCTGCTGCGAACAGCGGCTTCCGGAAGACGCTTGTCATTGCCTCGCCTCATGGTGTCCTCCCTGCGCCTGCGAGGCGTCATTTTCGCCGGCTGTCCTCCGACCTCCAGGGGTCGGAGGGCAGCGTGGGCGGGCTGTGATGCCGCGAGGCTTTAGGAGGACACCGTGAGTGGGGCGGGAGCGCAGAGGCGGCTCCGCGGAGCCGCCTGCCGCTTCGTCGGTCAGCTGCCTCGCTCGCGATCGCTTGCATGCGAACGGGCTTCTGCCCCCACGCCGCCCACACTCTTGGCGGCGTGGGGGCGGTAGGAGGCCGTGCAGAAACGGCCATAGTTTCCTGAGGAAAAAAAATTATACCCTCTCCAGGATTCACCCAAAACATCCAGGAATTTCCCAAGGCAGAGTTGGCAATCCTTTAACCTTTAAATATCCTTCCTGTTGAGATGCCTCCTTGATTTCTGGTACTTTTTTTAAAAAAACCCTACACATATAAAAACCTCTGCACATCCCCGATATAGGCTGGTTTACCTCAGAAGTGGTGTTAAGCTGGAAAAAAAACCAAAACAAGATTCTGATTCACTTGGTGATAGCCAAGTACTCCGACCTAACTGAATCAGTGCTGAGATTCTTGAATGGTCCTTGTCTTGTACTGTAAACACGCAACCAAAATGGAATGCCCCAGTCATATCAGAGATTGGCGCATTCCATTTTGGTTGAGTGTTGATTTCTTTATTTCTCTGTGAGGAGCTTTTCTCCCTCACATAGCACTTGAATCCAGGCTCACTCACTGAAGCAAAGCAAAAGGGCAGAAGATTCAGCAGAGGCAAAAGGAAGTGCTTCGTTACACAGCACGTAGTTAAGCTGGGGAAATGTCTACCACGGGTGTGATAACAGACACAGACTTGAAAGGCTTTTAAAGGGGAGTGGATGAATTTCTGGAGGCCAGGGCTATCACTGGCTACTAATCATGATAGATATCTACTCCCCTTGGTACCAGAGGCTGTGTGCCCCTTTGAATCAGTTACTGGGAAGCACAGGTAGGATAATGCTATTCAGTGGTGGGATCCAAAAATTTTAGTAACAGGTTCCCATGGTGGTGGGATACAAACTGTGGCGCAGTGCCAATGGGGATGGATGGGGCACGACGGGGGCGTTGCTGGGCATTCCGGGGCGGGGCATTCCTGGGCGGGGCTGTGGCAAGGACGCAGTTGATGCGCAGGTCCTTGGGCGGGAAACGAATGCACGCAGGCGCAGGCTGCCACGCACGCCAGTGAACCTCTTGCTAGACTGCTTCAAGTTCTGCGCGCTACTGTTGAGAGGAGGGGCGTAACTAAAGCAAAAATCAGGTGGCAAAATCGCCAATTAGTAACCCCCTCTCAGCACACACAAATAATTAGTAAGCTACTCTCGGGAACCTGTGAGAACCTGCTGGATCCCACCTCTGATGCTATTGCAGTCTTCCTCTTGGTGAGTTTCCTAGGGGCAGCTGTTTGGCCCCTGGGTAAACAGAATGCTGGACTTGATGGACCTTTGGTCTGATCCGGCATGGCTTTTCTTATGTTCTAAATTGAAACTGTCATATTTTTTCAGCTGTGTACCTCATTTCAAGTGGTTCAGGGCTAAACATCTAGCCAGATTATTTCCTTCTTGCAGAGTATTTAGTAAAGGTAAAAGTAGCCCCCTGTTCAAGCACTGGGTCATTACTGACCCATGGGGTGATGTCTCATCACAACATTTACTAGGCAGGCCATGTTTACTGGGTGGTTTGTCATTGACTGTCCCCAGTCAGCTAGACTTTACCCCCAGAAAGTTGGGTAGTTTTTAGCCAATTGGAAATTGGAAGGCCGAGACAACCTTGAGCTATCTACCTGAAACCAACTTCTGCGAAGATCAAACTCAGGTTGTGAGCAGAGCGAAGACTGCAATATTTCAGCTCACCTCTCTACACCATGGAGCTTCTTTTAGTGTTTAATACAGCATCTATAATTAATAATAAGTCAAAAGGACGTCTTGGAGTTTATTGAGTCTCTCTGTTTCTCTTAGGCCCCTCCCACACGTGCAGTATAATGAACATTCAATCTACTTTCAATGCACTTTGCAGCTGGATTTTACTGTGTGGAGTAGCAAAATCTACTTGCAAACAATTGTGAAAGTGGACTGAAAGTGCATTATTCTGCATGTGTGGAAGGAGCCCACACTGACTATATTAGTGCCAGTCCCGTATGTAGCTTTGATACCTAGTACAGCATCATTATATCACCACCACCATCTATATACTAATAGTGAAGTTGACCAAATTTTTGGACACTTAAATCCAGTGACTGAAGCTGTCACAGGCAAGGCAGATCTTCAGATTGTCTCCAGGGGAATTTATGTTTGTTGGCTGAAGATCAGGTGCTACTCCAGGAGATCTCCAGGATCTACCTGGAGGTTGGCAACCCCATGCTTAGCAGAGTGGTAGGCAAGAGACCTGTGATCCTTTTTCCCTATCAGGTTCTTCCATCTTGCCTTACAACTTCTGGCATCTTTTCCTTACTGTTCAGTAAGAGAAGAGAGAAGAAGAGTTTGGATTTATATCCCCCCTTTCTCTCCTGTAGGAGACTCAAAGGGGCTGACAATCTCCTTGCCCTTCCCCCCTCACAACAAACACCCTGTGAGGTAGGTGGGGCTGAGAGAGCTCCGAGAAGCTGTGACCAGCCCAAGGTCACCCAGCTGGTGTGTGTGGGAGTGTACAGGCTAATCTGAATTCCCCAGATAAGCCTCCACAGCTCAGGCGGCAGAGCGGGGAATCAAACTCGGTTCCTCTTGATTAGATACATGAGCTCTTAACCTCCTACGTCACTACAGATGCCAAAATTTAGAAGTCCCCTCCTATGATTCTCATAGATCGGAAGGTTCCAGTATATCTTCTTTTGATTTAGTATTCTTCAGACCTTTCCGAGGCCCCATCAGCTTCCCCTTGTGGTAATCTTCCTCTTATCCCTGGGAGCATTCATATAAACTAAATCATACTGCTGTGACAAAGTACACATTTACACAGTTAATTCAATAATAATAGTTGATTCCTTAAATTAAACATTCCACAATTACTTAATAAAAAAGGAAGCGCTCTGGAGAATGGTTCCTTTAAGAAACAAAAAGAAAATTCTTGAGATTAACTATTTAAAATGAACCAGTCTGGTGGGGGGGGGGGGGGAAGGGAAGGGGTGGATACGACTGAAGAAACCAAAACAGTGGGTCACTATGACAAATTGAATGTGTTGATTAATTCACTGATGAAAAAGCTAATAATTATTTTCTAATAGTCAAATCCTCAAGGCCCCAACATAGGCCCCACCATGCGAAAATGGATGAACAAATATCTCAGATGTCTGAAAGAGAAAGCAGTAGCGAAAGCTAATTATATATGAGACAATATCCAGTAATTTAGTGCTTAAAGCGTGCATATGAAATTTCAGTTTAAGGCAGCTACAAAAAATTGAATGGAAACATACCTGTAATTGCTTTAAATGGTACATTGAATACATTTTTAAAAGTGGTGGTGTATGCCCGTCATCAATTTTCTGAACAGGTTCTTTGATTCTATTATGTAAACATTTCTAAAGATGGATTGTCGGAGGCTTTCGTGACCAGATTCAACTGGTTGTTGTGGGTTTTTCCTGCTTAGCCTCTGATCAATGAGATTGGACTGTACCAGGGGTCTGCAACCTGCGGCTCTCCAGATGTTCATGGACTACAAATCCCAGCATCCCCTATTCTCTGGAGATCCGTTGTAATAGCAGGAGAGCTCCAGGCCCTGCCTGGAGATTGGCAACCCATTTGGTATCGCCAACCCTTCAGTGGCCACTTGGCCTGGATTGCACCCAGGCTGCTTTAAGACCAGAGTCCACCCTGACTTGTACAAGCAATGAAATTGAAATGAGAATTTTTGTGGCGAAACAGCTGGGGTGACGTGATTCTAATTACGCAGCCTGAACTGTCAGCAGGTTCTCTATATCTGAGTCGTCCCTGTTTCCACTCTCATTCATCATGTTCTCTCTCTCACTTTTGTTTTGTTTTGTTTTGACAGCCTTCATTGAACTGGTATCAACTTTCTGTGCTAATCTATCAATCTATAGACATGATTGGCCAAATGAGCATTTTGGAGCTCATTAAACAGTTGGTTTTAAAAAGGGAAAATTGTCGTATGAGAAATTATCAAGTGTCTGAACCATCAGAAGGCCAGCATAATGAAACCATAGGTGCCTTGGCCTTAGTGCAGTAACCATGTTTTACTGGGGTGCTGTGTGGTTTCCGGGCTGTATGGCTGTGTTCTAGCAGCATTCTCTCCTGACGTTTCGCCTGCATCTGTGGCTGGCATCTTCAGAGGATGCAGGCGAAACGTCAGGAGAGAATGCTGCTAGAACATAGGTGTCAAACTCGCGGCCCTCCAGACGTTAAGGACTACAGTTCCCATCATCCCCTGCCAGCATCATGCTGGCAGGGATGATGGGAACTGTAGTCCATAACATCTGAGGGCTAATGCAGTTTGATAATCAAAAGTAGAACATGGGCCATACTTCGCCCGCAAAACCATGGCACTTAAGTGATTCTGGCCGTGAAAGCCTTTGACAATACATTCAACCATGTTTTAGCATGGGATTTTGTTTTCGCATGGCATTTAGCATGGCTAGCTCTCCCCCACCCGAGCACCTGGTGAGGTGGAGGGGAACTCACCGGGTGGTGGGGACCCTTGCCAGCAACGTGCTGACATCCCCGATGACATGCTGATGTCACTTCCTGTGTGTAACAGAAATGATGTCAGCTCATAGAATTCTGCCCATATGCCACAATGTCCCCAGTGACCCCTAGTGATACACTGATGTCATGTCCGGGTTTGCAGGAAGTGATGTCAAGCTGTTGTGATTATGCCAACATTTCCCCAGTTTAGGCACCATTCCCCCCTCTACTGGCCAGCTGAGCAGCAGCAGGGTGAATTTGCCAAGGGCTTGGCCACCTTAGGCCATTTGCCATGAGCTTTCAAGATGCGCAAGGGTGGCTGAGTTTGTTCAATTACTGGCTTGCACCAGCAGCAGAGCATGCAAAATGGCGTGGAAATAAATGGAAAAGGGGAAAAAAAACCACATCCACAACCTTCTTATGGAATGACCAGTTCTAACTGAAAATGTAGATTTAGTTTCATGCTGCCTACCTTTCAAATTCCCTGCTGTTTGACTTTAATTTGACTTGGACGTAGCATTCAAGTTAAATTTGTTTTTAAAATATTCCCACCGTGACCAAAATTGGTTTACAGGTCTACATAACCACCCCCACCACGTGCTTAATAGCAATCGAGCACAACAGAAGAAACTGAACATATTACTCGGAAAAAGACTTTCAAAGGAGTCAAAAGTATTTCTTTTGGGTGCGAGAGCAAACTTCATTCTGGAGAAGCCAAGGAGTTTGGGGCTCACAACCGCCAGAATGACTGTACCCAAATATTGGAACTGCAGAAAAAAGTAGAAAGCAGGGGCGTAGGAGGTTAAGAGCTCGTGTATCTAATCTGGAGGAACCGGGTTTGATTCCCAGCTCTGTCGCCTGAGCTGTGGAGGCTTATCTGGGGAATTCAGATTAGCCTGTGCACTCCCACACACGCCAGCTGGGTGACCTTGGGCTAGTCACAGCTTCTCGGAGCTCTCTCAGCCCCACCTACCTCACAGGGTGTTTGTTGTGAAAGGGGAAGGGCAAGGAGATTGTCAGCCCCTTTGAGTCTCCTGCAGGAGAGAAAGGGGGGATATAAATCCAACCTCTTCTTCTTCTTCTTCTTCTTCTTCTTCTTCTTCTTCTTCTTCTTCTTCTTCTTCTTCTTCTTCTTCTTCTTCTTCTTCTTCTTCTTCTTCTTCTTCTTCTTCTATGAAGCAATAGATTGAGTGCCATCAACAGATCCTGAGACATTGCTCCCTCTGTTTCAGTCCTTGCCCCTCACTGACAGGCAGCATTTCTTCAGGGTCTGTCTCTGCTTCTGCCGTCTGATCTTTTGAATGGAGCTCCTTTGAATGGAGATGCCAAAGTTGGATTCTGAACCCTCAGCGTGTGGAACATGTGCTCAACTTGTATCACAGCTTGTGTCAGCGAGATTCTTCCTCAGGGTTGGGTTGGCCCATCCACCACAGTGGCCTTAGGACGGGTGAGCGGGCTTATACCTAGTGCAAGATAAACTTCTCCTTGTTTCTCTTCCTCAATGAAAGAAGGGAGGCTGATGATAGATTTTATTTGGTAGTGGCTTAGCAGAGTCAGCAACTGGGCTAGAGACCTTGCTGTTCCTGCCTTTTCTCCTACCTGAATAGGCCTTGGTCTCTAGTCAGACCAAGGCACCCCACAGTTGCCAAGCAGTTGCCTGGCAAATCTCAGGAGAATTGTGAGGTGGGCAGTATCCAGAGGTGTGATCCAACCAGTTCTCACCGCTTCTCTAGAAGTGGTTACTCATTTTTTCTGAGTGCCGAGAAGGGGTTACTAAAGCAACCTCCCTGCCCAATAGGGACTGGAGGTGCACGTGTGCGACGGCGCCACTGTTTGAATCCCACCACCATCGGAACCTGTTATTAAAATGTATGGATCCCACCACTGGCAGTATCCCAGGAGGGTAAATTACAAACTAAAACAAGGCCTTGTCTAATTACAGGAAGTTCTGACCATAGAGCTCCTGATGTTTCCTAGAGTTGTCCAACAGTAGCACGATTACCCTGAAGTTTCTGAGGATATTTAGAGCTACGCTTGTCACTTACAGTAGCTCTAGGAGTCATCCAGAACTCTATAGCCAGAACCTCCTGTGACATGGCCTTATTTTTCTTTTTAAAGTTTCTCACCAGACGATTGCCCCTTTTTATTTGGTCCCAGTTTCCATCCACGTATCAGGTGTACCTCAGGGGCTAGGACCACAATTATGTGGACATTGCCCACCTCCAATGGGCGAATGGGAACCCTATTAGAAGGGAAACTGAATGGGTGTGAGGAAGTCACCTTGAGTAATTATCCCGATTAAGATTGAAGAACTGTAATCTGAAGAAGAATCTATATCGAAAATGGTTACAGTAGCGCAACCCGTTTATTATTGGATATTTAATTGACGGACTTGGCTCAGACCGGTCCGCATTGCCATATAGACCTACTTCTACTGACTGGAATGCCGTATATGCAGCTATTGATAAGTGATTGATTATCTTCAAAGAAGAGGTCCCGTCCAAGTACCTATACGGACGAAGACATAGGACAGAGTGAAGAAGACATCGTTTAGTCACCTTGACTATGTTGTAGGGCCATGGTGGCGAACCTTTGGCACTCCAGATGTTATGGACTACAATTCCCATCAGCCCCTGCCAGCATGGCCAATTGGCCATGCTGGTGGTGGGCTGATGAAATTATGATCCTGTATCTAGAGTAAAAAATCCCTCCCTACTGACTCCACAGGGTGATGTGATATGTGTAGCATTGTAAGAGTCTAGGCTCTGATGTTGTTTGCACTTTTCACTGGTTGCACTTTATGTATTGCACATTATATGTGGGCTTAGCGCAATTGATAAAGTAGCGGTTGATGCAGCGCGTTTGTTGTTTGTGGAACCCTAAGACACCCCCTGGTGTTACATACTTGGAGCACCGTCCATAATTTCAGAAACGAAGCCAGGTGTTCTTTCCAATCTCTTTAATTCAGTAATACAGCCTTTCTGAGATTTCATCGCTGACTCTCGATAATATTTGCAAATTAAATGTGTATCATACCGAGAGCTCGTTTATTAGCAGCTCAAGTTCAGCAACTAATTTGTCTAGCGCATTACTTTGACACCGGCAATTGAAGCTATTTTGTTTATAGGGAAGGGTGGCACCTTGGAGGGACTGGTACAAGACAATTAATTAAGTCATGCCAATGGCTGCAAATGCCTTGACATAACTAATTTAAATCATTTTGCAAAGTACAGAGCTCAACCACGACCTTGCAAGCGTGGGAGAATCTTGTTTCCCGGACCATTTTCGGTGTGAGATTCGTACTGGCAGGACAAGTGGAAATAGCAGAGAGGATTCCTCTCATTTGCCTGAAATCAAAATTGGCTAAACAGTATGAAACTGGAGCGATTCCATGTGTGTGCCTGTGTTCGTGTTGTCAGATCTTAGCTGAATTACGATGACCCCCCAGCAAGGAACTTTCAAGGCAAGTCAGAAGCAAAGGTGGGGATCATTAGGAAAGGAATTGATAATAAAACTGCAAAGATTGTCTTGCCCTTATAAAAAGCAGTGGTGCGACCGCACTTGGAGTACTGTGTCCAGTTCTGGTCGCCGCATCTCAAAAAGGATATCAAAGAGATAGAAAAAGGGCAGAGAATGGCAACAAGAATGATTGAGGGACTGGAGCACCTTCCCTATGAGGAGAGGCTGCAGCGTTTGGGACTCTTTAGTTTGGAGAGGAGACAGCTGAGGGGGATATGATTGAAGTCTATACAATTATGCATAGGGTAGAAAATGTTGACAAAGAGAAATTTTTCTGTCTTTCTCACAATACTAGAACCAGGGGGCATTCATTGAAAATGCTGGGGGGAAGAATTAGGACTAATAAAAGGAAACACTTCTTCATGCAACGTGTGATTGGTGTTTGGAATATTCTGCCACAGGAGGTGGGGATGGCCATTAACCTGGATAGCTTTAAAAGGGGCTTGGACAGATTTATGGAGGAGAAGTCGATCTATGGTTACCAATCTTGATCCTCTTTGATCTGAGATTGCAAATGCCTTAACAGACCAGGTGATCGGGAGCAACAGCCGCAGAAGGCCATTGCTTTCACATCCTCCATGTGAGCTCCCAAAGGCACCTGGTGGGCCACTGGAAGTAGCAGAGAGCTGGACTAGATGGACTCTGGTCTGATCCAGATGGCTTGTTCTTATGTTCTTATGTTCTTATGAGGTCTTTTTATTGCCTACCTCTATCGAGTCTTGCTTGGTGGTCTTCCGCCCAAGTACCGACTGCTTTCAAGATCTGTTCAGATGGGGCTATACCACGTCATCTTCCCTCACATGATTTTGTAGCAAGAGATGATATTCTGCACTGAACTGTTTAAAGATTTTGCCTGGGAACACTGTCTAGCTCAGACGTTTTGGTGGAGTGCAGTCTTTCGCTGCAATTCTGTTTCATGTGTTTATTTATAACATGGCTGGTGCCAAAGAACACCAGAGTGTGGTCTTCAAGACCATAATTTGTAAAGCCTGTCTCTATTACAGAGAGAGTTGCCAACTCAAGGTTGGAAAATTCCTGGAGATTTGGGGATGGAGCCTGTAGGAAAGAGGAAAGGGTATAATGACTTTAGTTGGGTATAATGCAGTGGCATAGCGCTCACGGGGCAGGAGGGGCGTGATGCCCCAGGCACATCCTGGTGCAGGGGCATGACTGGGGTGTTCCGAGGCATTCCAAGGCATGGTGGGCAGCGCCGCAGCAGGGCCACAGGGCGCATGTGCGCCCCAGGCAAGTTCTCCCTGTGTATAATGCCATAGTGTTTACCATAGTATAATGCCATAGTGTTTACCGTTTGAAGCAGCCATTCTACCCCAGGAAATTGATCTCTATATTCTGGAGATCAAGTTTAATTCTGGGACACCACATGACCCCATGTTTAGGTTGTTGGTAACCCTAGTTAGACTTCGATTCGATTTCGAATACCTTTAATGGCATATAAATTGTTTAAGATTAACTTAGCAAGATAATAACAGCCTTTACAACTTTACAATTTCTGACGAGTTAAAAAACCCTAGTTAGAGTTCCCCCCCCCAATACACACACACAGCTGGCACCTTATGGGGCTGAGAGAGTGTGGAGAGAATTGTGACTAGCCCAAGCAAGCATCATGTGGAGGAGTGAGGAATCAAACCTGGTTCTCCAGATCAGAGTCTGCCACTGTTAATCACTACAACACACTGGCTACCTTCTTTTTCAGGGAATAAGATGTACGAAGATTGGGTCCTGATATATTGCTGTGCCCTTACTAAACCATTTGGCACTTTTGTAATTCTATCTTTTCCTTTGTTTGGCATATCCTGGAGTCAATTTTTTTGTTGCATTGTTCCTGATTTTGGCAGTCCCGTTGCATTGCCTATTAGATTTGATTACATTGTTTTTACAGCACATAATCCATGTATGGCTTGACCTGGAAAGCTCTGTCTAGTCTGATCTTGTCCCATCTCAGTAGCTAAGCAGAGTTGGCACCGGTTAATATTTGGATGGGAGACCCCCAAAGAATTTAGGGTTGCTATGCTGAGGCAGGCTACGGCAAGCCACCTCTGTTTATTTATGTTATTTTTATTTATTATTGGGTTTTGTATACCGCCCTACCCCCGAAGGGCTCTGGGCGGTGAACAACACAAATCACATATATACAATAACCCTTAAATACATTAAAACAATTTAAAACGCAGCGATCAGTAACAAACAATGTCCGCAATAACCCTCATTAAAACCCTCCCAAAAGGGGGGAGAGACGGGTCCCATAGGTGATAAGAGACCCAGAAGTGAAGAAGAGGAAGAGGAGGGGGCACCTATCAACGACTGGACACTCCAAAAGCCCGGCGGAACAACTCCGTCTTACAGGCCCTGCGGAACTCACCAAGATCCCGCAGGGCCCGGACAGCTGGAGGAAGGGTGTTCCGCCAGGCAGGGGCCAGGGCTGTAAAGGCCCTGGCCTGCGTGGAGGCCAGCCGCATCATTGAGCATTTATCTCTTGCGCTGAAAATCCCTAGGAGGTTGCTAAGTCAGCTACATCTTGAAGACACTTTCTACCATCATCAATCCTCCTAGAGCAGGGGTAGGGAACCTGCGGCTCTCCAGATGTTCAGGAACTACAATTCCCATCAGCCCCTACCAGCAAGGCCAATTGGCCATGCTGGTAGGGGCTGATGGGAATTGTAGTTCCTGAACATCTGGAGAGCCGCAGGTTCCCTACCCCTGTCCTAGAGTCTCAGGCCAATTATACACTGCTGTCCTGCTCCACAGTGAGGGAACAATTCCTCCAGGGCAGAGGTTGTCCTGCAGACATGTTCTGTGTTACAGGGCTGCAGATCCTCAAAGCCCTGCCATTTAGTGACAGCGGGGAAACCCCAATATTTTCCTTTGCTTCAGGGTTTCAGCTCCTTCCAATCTTATCCCTCCCCCCACTGTTCGTGGGCATTTCCAGGAGATCTACAGCTGGCTTTTGTGAAGCGCACAAAAATATTGATGTAACCCAGGAAGATCGATATAACAGAGAAAGACCAATGTAAACATTTTAAGGGCTTTAAAAAACAAGGCCAGAAATCTCGCAATGACTGGGAGCAACCTGGAAGTGAGGGGGGGGGCAGCCATGCTGTAGGCAGTGGGGTACTCCTCACATATAAATAGAGAAATGCGAGGAGACCCCACTATGACCTCACTGTGCCCTCAGGAAAGCACTCCATGAGTAATGAGCCTCAGTCAGAAAAGCATATGATAAATACACTAAATAAAATACTTGCATCCCAAAACAAGTCAGCTATCTGTCACAATTTCATCCTGCTCTCCCTCTTATCTCCTCCTACAGTTTATCCTCATCATAACCCCATGAAGTAGGCAGTGGTGGGATCCAAAAATTTTAGTAACAGGTTCCCATGGTGGTGGGATTCAAACAGTGGCGTAGCGCCAGTGGGGCGGGGCGGGGCATGACGGGGGCGTGGGCGGGCATTCCGGGGGCGGGGCATTAATAATTTCTCTGTTACTGTAAAAAACTCTTACTGTAAAAAAAAAGTTCCTAATTTCCAGCTGGTATCTTTCTGTCCATAATTTAAACTCATTATAGCAAGTCCTATCGTCTACTGCCAACAGAAACAACTTCTCCTCTCATTGACTGCCTGTCAAATACTTAAGACTTTCAAATACTTAATTTTGTTTGTAGAAATCAAAAGAAGGATACTTTCCTTAAACAAGGAACTTTACCATATTTCTAAAACATGTTTTTAAAACAGCCCCACAGGAAGAATGATCCCGTTTTCTGCCTTCGCTAACCAGCCACATAGGAAACAACAGGACTTTATGATTTTTGGACCTAATGGAATTTCTAACAGAAAAGCAGACCCAATTAGTAACCCCGTCTCGGCACACACAAATAATTAGTAACCCACTCTCGGGAACTGGTGAGAACCTGCTCGATCCCACCTCTGGAAGTAGGCCAGATGGAAACAGTCCCAGGTCCAAATTGAGCCAGTGAGTATCATTTGGGAGGGGCTGTAGCTCAGTGGTTGGCCCGCAAATGGTTCCAGACTCAACCCACAGCAACCTGGGTGATAGCAGGTGATGCTAAACCCCTCAGCCTGAGACCTTGGAGAACTGCTGCCCAGTCTGAGTAGACAATGCTGACCTTCATGAACTAATCCAAACTTCACATACGCGCTACAGGGGTCAGTGCTATCAGTCACAGACCAAGAAAGGGATTTGGGCGTCTTAGTTGATAGTTCCATGGGAATGTCCACTCAAGGCATGGCAGCTGTGAAAAAGGCAAACTCTATGCTGGGGATCATTAGGAAAGGAATTGATAATAAAACTGCAAAGATTGTCATGCCCTTATATAAAGCCGTGGTGCGACCGCACTTGGAGTACTGTGTTCAGTTCTGGTCACCACATCTCAAAAAGGATATTGAAGAGATAGAAAAAGTACAGAGAAGGGCAATAAGGATGATTGAGGGACTAGAGCGCCTTCCTTATGAGGAGAGGCTGCAGCTTTTGGGACTCTTTAGTTTGGAGAGGAGACGTCTGAGGGGGGATATGATTGAAGTCTATAAAATTATGCATGGGGTAGAAAATGTTGACAGAGAGAAATTCTTCTCTCTTTCTCACAATACTAGAACCAGGGGGCATACACTGAAAATGCTGGGGGGAAGAATTAGGACTAATAAAAAGAAAACACTTCTTCACGCCCTTATATAAAGCAGTGGTGCGACCGCACTTGGAGCACTTGGAGTACTGTGTTCAGTTCTGGTCGCCACATCTCAAAAAGGATATTGAAGAGATAGAAAAAGTACAGAGAAGGGCAACGAGGATGATTGAAGAGTTGGACTCTTTAGTTTGGAGAGGAGACGTCTGAGGGGGGATATGACTCTTTAGTTTGGAGAGGAGGGGGATATTGAAGTCTATAAAATTATGCATGGGATAGAAAATGTTGACAGAGAGAAATTTTTCTCTCTTTCTCGTGATACTAGAACCAGGGGGCATCCATTGAAAATGCTGGGGGGGGGGGGGGGAGAATTAGGACTAATAAAAGGAAACACTTCTTCACGCAACGTGTGATCGGTGTTTGGAATATGCTGCCACAGGAGGTGGTGATGGCCACTAACCTGGATAGCTTTAAAAGGGACTTGGACAGATTTATGGAGGAGAAGTCAATCTCTGGCTACCAATCTTGATCCTTCTTGATCTGAGGTTGCAAATGCCTTAGCAGACCAGGTGCTCGGGAACAGCAGCAGCAGCAGAAGGCCATTCCTTTCACATCCTTTATGTGAGCTCCCAAAGGCACCTGGTGGGCCACTGCGAGTAGCAGAGTGCTGGACTAGATGGACTCTGGTCTGATCCAGCTGGCTTGTTCTTCTGTTCTTAATTATCTGGTTCAGCACCATGTTTGTTCATAGTTGAATGGGGATTGAAGTGTGGCTCTCCTCAGTCTGACACTTAATGGTTTTTATACCTCACTTTTCTCTACTGGAAGGAGTCTCAAAGCGGCTTACAATTGTGCTGCCTTCCCCTCCCACAGTAGGCATCTTGTGGGGTAGGTGGGACTGAAAGAGCTCCAGGAGAACTGTGGCTAGCCCAAGGTCATCCAGCAAGCTTCAGGTGAAGGAGTGGGGAATTGAACCCAGTTCTCCAGATTAGTCCACCACTCTTAACCACTACATCATACTGTCCCTTACCAGCATGGGTTAATAACTGCATAGTTAGGTCAAGGTCACCCAGCATACTTCACATGGAAGAATGGGAAAACAGATCTGGTTCCGCACATGCAGAATAATACACTTTCAAACTGCTTTCAGTGCTCTTTGAAGCTGTGCGGAATAGCAAAATCCACTTGCAAACAGTTGTGAAAGTGGTTTGAAAACGCATTATTTTGCGTGTGCGGAAGGGGCTCGAGATAGAAGGATGCACTACTCTTAACCACGGCTTCCCTATGAGCAATCTTTATATCTTCTGTCTAGTGCTTAAACAGTTTCCACCTTCCTCTTCAGGCACACTGATGGTAGTCAGGCATACTTGAGGAGGTTTAAAACATTATTTAATGAAACAAAATGTATTCATCATTGAGTCTGTGGACGTGGCCTTTCCCCCTTGCGCCGTTGGCGTCCCTGCTCTTGAAATGGAGATTTGTTCGCATAGAGCTGTTGTCCCATACAGATTACAATGAATTTGTGTTAATATATGTCGAAGTCGTGAGTGTGGGAGGGGGCAGAGGCTGCCTCTGAAATAATGGACACAGCTGAAAGATAAATCCCAGACATTCTTTTGCAGTCATGTCTTCTCTTAGACGTGTTCTTTGGAGGGCTACCTTTTTAAATTGTTCTGCAATTTTTTTAAAAAAAGACAGCAACCTGACAATTATAGAAAATGCTTTCCCTCAGAAAAGGAGATATAAAGCAAACTTCTATCCATTAACAGAAAAATAAATCAACACAAATGCAAATGGACCTCTAGTCTCTTCTTCACCCCCCCCTTTTTTTTTACCATTTAGGTAATTGCTTTACAGTGTTAAGTTGACACATATTTGTGATGTTTTCCAGGCAACTCTGAGACATATTTATCTTCCGAGACAGACCTTTCAGAGCCACTCGTTCACATTGCTGTCAGGAAGAAAAGCAAAAGATTAATATAAGCAACTGTTCTAACTTCAACATTTTCTTTCGTTCATTTTTATTCCCCCCTTTTTATTCCCCCCTTTTGAAGCAATTTGCATCCTTTTATCTCCTCTGTTTTATCCTCAGAACCCCGTATTGTGGCACATTTTTTTAGGGTAATTTGCCATTCTTTTCCCAGCAAAAATATTATTGGCCAATCTCTAGGATGCTTGCTTTTTTGGACTACAGCCATTGTCTGGCAAATCATCTACTTTCAGCATTAGATTCTGGTCTTTATTTCAGTGTTGAAGTAGCCCAATTATATGAACACAAAATGCATGAGTGGAAATTGTTAAAAGTACTCCTGAGGATAGTACATTTCTATCAGCACAATTTCCTCAGTGATGGTGAATAAAAATATTGCATGAGGAGTTTTCTGTCACAAAGTAGCTTTGTGGCAATTAGATCCTTAGGAAGGAGGAGAGTTTGGATTTATACCCCGCTTTTTTCAACTGTAAAGAATCTCAAAGTGACTTACAAACTCCTTTCCTTCCTAAGAACATAAGAATATAAGAACAAGCCAGCTGGATCAGACCAAAGTCCATCTAGTCCAGCTCTCTGCTACTCGCAGTGGCCCACCAGGTGCCTTTGGGAGCTCACATGTAGGATGTGAACGCAATGGCCTTCTGCGGCTGTTGCTCCCGATCACCTGGTCTGTTAAGGCATTTGCAATCTCAGATCAAGGAGGATCAAGATTGGTAGCCATAAATCGACTTCTCCTCCATAAATCTGTCCAAGCCCCTTTTAAAGCTATCCAGGTTAGTGGCCATCACCACCTCCTGTGGCAGCATATTCCAAACACCAATCACACGTTGCGTGAAGAAGTGTTTCCTTTTATTAGTCCTAATTCTTCCCCCCAGCATTTTCAATGAATGCCCCCTGGTTCTTGTATTGTGAGAAAGAGAGAAAAATTTCTCTCTGTCAACATTTTCTACCCCATGCATAATTTTGTAGACTTCAATCATATCCCCCCTCAGCCGCCTCCTCTCCAAACTAAAGAGTCCCAAACGCTGCAGTCTCTCCTCATAGGGAAGGTGCTCCAGTCCCTCAATCATCCTTGTTGCCCTTCTCTGCACTTTTTCTATCTCCTCAATATCCTTTTTGAGATGCGGCGACCAGAACTGGACACAGTACTCCAAGTGCAGTCGCACCACTGCTTCCTATCCCCACAACAGACACCTCATGAGGTAAGTGGGGCTGAGAGAGTTTTCTATATATATCTATAAACGTGAAATACCACTGACTGACTGACTGGCTCACTGTCTCATCAACAGAACTCAAACACTGCCCAACCTACAAAGTTGAAATTTGGCACACCTGTTCATAATGTGGTTTAGGTGCTCACTAAGAAAGGATTTTTCAAAATATTCAGTTTTACTCGAGTTATTACACATTTTTCAGTTGAACTCTGGCCATCTGCGTTACTGTTGAACTTCGGCCATCTGCACAAACATTCTAAAGGTGACAGTTAAAAACCTGCTTGCCAAGCTAAAGGATGCAGTACAGGGAGTACAAATGATTCGTTTCACAGGAGATTTTAATGAAGGGCACTTTGATGCTCTACTTCCATGTGTCGAATTGACAAGTTCTGATAAGGCCCACCAAACAACCAGCACAATTGAGCCAATGGTGGCCCAACTGGATTCTACCACTGACCTCCTTAGCACATATGAACCTGTTCCTTCTGTTGAAACAGCTAAAGGGAGGAGAGGGATTAAACGCAGAAAGCGATTTACAGATTCGATTAGAAAAAGACAAGTAAGGGAAGCTGCTGCAAAATATGCAAAAAACCCAGAATTTCACAGACAGGCTGTGATGAGAGATGTTGAATGTCACCCCAAAGTTAATAGAGAGCCTGTGATTAAGTATGCGAAGCGAAGCATGGGTGCCCTGCTAGTGTGTGTGTGTGTGTGTGTGTGTATAAAATAAATAATATATATTATTTAAAAATTTTAAAACATATATATATTTAAAAATTAATTAATTTTTAATATATATATATGTATATATGTATATCTATATATATGTATATATATGTACACACACTTATATGTATATATATGTACATATATATACATATATATAGATATGCATATATACATATGCATATATATGTACACACACATATATGTATATATATGTATGTGTATTGTTTTCCATTTGCAAAGTGATTTGCACTGAGTGTGCATGGTATGATTGAGGGTTGGCAACCAATGCGAGATGTCTTTTGTAGTCAGTGTCTGGGAACAGAGACGTATCTAGGGTGAGGTAGCCATGCAGATGCCTTGAGTGCCACTTGAAGGGTAGTGCCCTCGGCCACCCAACCCCACCAAAAACACCACTCCACTCCACCCCAAACCAGTTCAGTTTTAAACTGCGGGCTCAGCCTTCAAAGTCAACATGGACTCTGGAGGCAGAGCCTATCAGCAGAGTTTAAAGAGGAGTCACTCTGGTAAGATGAGAAGTCTATAGTAGTCTTGCACTCACTGCAACCTTCTATCTCTCTTGGAAAAGAATACTCTCCACGCAAGATGTTCTTTCCATAGGAGGGTTTTACTTGAGCAGTTGCAAGGTTACACAAGTCTATTCTGTACAAGACTATAAGACTATACAGAACTCTTCAGCTAGAAAAAAGTTCCACACACACAGAACTGAACTCATACTCTGTCTCAACTATCTCAACTTAGCACAGCATATACAATGCATACATCCCACTGGATTCTTTTCCCCGCCCATGCAACAGCCTCTCATTGGTCTGGAATTACAGTTGAATTCACCAATCATGTTAAAGGTCAATCGTTGCTACTTTTACCCCTAGACTGACTGTCTCCATCCTTGGGTTTTGCAAACTCCTGCTAACTTAGAAGATGACCTTTTAGTGAACTTTTCACTCTTTTTTATATATCATGACAGAGTCCACAAGTTTAATGCTGGACGTGGCCTGGTTAAGTGAAAGGGGAGGGGAGGGGTTTTCAGTGCTTTCCCTCAGTTCTGTTTTCCATAGATATGCCCTGCCTGGGAAGACTGTCATCCTGCTTGGGACTGTACTATGGATTGTCATTGAACAAGTGTGTCTCAGGACAAGAACTTCACACGGAACACATTTGCGATCAGCAATCCATTAAAAATGTGATTAATTGAGATAAAGATTGAAGTAAGTGGAGGCTGCAGAAAGGGCATATATCAGTTTCATTGGATGAAATACATGGAAATATTGCTAAAGCTGATAAAAAAAGGTGGGCTTGTATTTAAAATAGGAGAGACTCTTGACATCTATGATGACTCATCATGCAGAGGAAATTATTAGTGTCCATTAAGAAATTAGCTTTTACACAACACAGAAAAGTTAACTGGGGCAATGTAATAACTACTACTTTCTTCTCATTCTGCTTTCAGACTTTGAAAAGGCCTGTGAGTTTCAGGCGGTGCCTAAGGCCCTTTCCGCACGGGCTGTTTACAGTGCCCTAGGGATGGCAAAAACGCCGTCCCTAGGGAGCTGTTCGCATGGGGGGTGCAGCTGCTTTGCAGCCGCGCCGCCCTCGCTCCCCCCCAGCGGCGCGAAGCCGCCATTTTCCCACCTTGCTCCCTGAGCAAGGTTTTTGGAAAATGGCAGCTTCCAGCCGCTGCTGTGCGAATGGCAGTGGCTGGAAGGCGCCATCCCCCCCTTTCACGATCGACTTACCTTCCCTGCGAACTTCCAGCGCATTGCTGAGGCCTGGGGACACGCCCCCTGCCCTGCAACTCCGGAGTGGTCATGCAGGGCAGGGGGCGTGTCCCCTGGGCTCGGGAACACGCCGGAAGGTCGTAGGGAAAGTAAGGTTTTTGTTTGGGGGATGTTCCTTTGGCTATCTTTCAAAGTGTCTATCTGCATCCACTGGTGATGAACTTTAGGGTCAGCAGCTTCTGAAATTGTAAATAAACATGAGTAATGTTGTTACCCAAATATCTGTGAACAAAAAATTAACTACTCCATGTAACACAACCCAGTCAAGGACAAGGAAACCATCAAAGCACTAATCATCAAAGAAGACAAGAATAAAGTAAAAAAAACCCTTCAATTAAAAATATATGAAATTCCATTTTCTCCCTTGTCAAAATTCCTCAGGGCAATCAACACACACAAAAAAACCTGATGAAGTTATATTTTAAGTGAGACACTAAAATAGAATAAGAATAAAAATATACTCCTAAAACCTTATGAGAAAGAGTTCATTTGCTTTACGCTCAAAAATAAAAAAAAACTATTTTTAAAATACGTGTTTACCTTTAAGGACAAATTGTATTTGCAAAAAAGTTCCTGCCATTAAAATGTGCTAAAATAGAAATCGTGCTAGCATATGACAAACCATTTTTAAAAGCACTGGTAACTGGTAACGCTCTTCTTCCCATTAAAAAATTTGCCGTTAAAATGATCAAACCTGGCAGAGAGAGAAGGAATAAAATCCACATAGCTAGACTAAAAAAAAGAAAAAGAAACATTTAAAATCGGGCACATACCACATTCTTAACCAAGGTCAATTCCCCACTCACTCACCATTTGATGCGGGCTACTCACGGCAAGTAACCCAGTTTCCCCGGGTTTCCCCTTAGTTCTTGCCTGTACAATGTCTGATTAAGATCAACCCCACGGTGTGTGGGAAGAGAGCGCTTCAGACTTCCCTGCCATGCTTCACTTGAAATGGTCCAGGAAGTATAATTTGACCTGTTGCTGAAACCTACATGGGTTTCCCAACAAAGCACTCAGAGGACTGTTTCAGATCAGGAAAATGATGTGTTTGTGTGTGGGGGTGTGTGTAATGAACCAGTCAAGTCCAGTCAAAAGCAACCGTGTTAAGTTCTTTATTGAGCTGGCATTCTTAGTCAGAAACAGGCAATGCGAGAACTGACACCCAGATCTCAAGCAACCGCTTATACAGGGCATCAGACAGCCTCCCACCAAAAGATTATAAACAAGGCAGGTTTTCACACAGAGTTTCACACAGGCAAGCAAGCAAGCAAGTGAAAGATAACCAAAACAGTAAAATTCCCCTTCCCGGACGTTGAGCCAAAACCTCCAGCGAGAACCTCTCCAAGGTCGAACTACAACCTTACAGGGGGGAGGTTGAAGCTCCTTCTTTAAGTGTACCATTGTCTGGATCCAATATCATATATCCAGGAATGGAGGGGAACCATAGTTCACAGCAGACTGATTGTTAGAAATAAATTCTATACCTGATGTTTTTTTTTAAAATTCATGTATATAAAGAATGTTACGCTGAAAGGGAAGAACAGGACCAGAGTCTGCTAGGGAATTGTATGGCTGTGTACATATGAATCCACATCCAACCCTCTAACCACTTCAACATATTGCCTCTGTTCCAGGTCATGAAAGTTTTCCCTGGTAACTTTGGAGAAGCTCAAGTCCATTCTGGATCGGTGGCTCCAGTAGTAGTGTGGAGCCACGAGCTATCACTCAGGAACAGATTTTACTAGCATCTCATGCTAGCACACTTGGTTCTAGTCAGGACAGAAGATCCGATGGTTTGAGCTCTGTGTCCAGAGGTGGGATCCAGCAGGTTCTCACAGGTTCCCGAGAGTAGGTTACTAATTATTTGTGTGTGTCAAGAGGGGGTTACTAATTGGTGATTTTGCCACGTGATTTTTGCCTTAGTTATGCCCCTCCTCTCAGCAGTAGCGCTGAACTTGAAGCTGTCTAGCAGGAGGTGTACCCGTGTGCATGGCAGCCTGCACCTGCGTGCATTCGTTTCCTGCCCAAGAACCGGTGCAGTGGCTGTGTCCTTGCCACAGCCCCGCCCAAGAATGCCCCACCCCCGGAATGCCCGGCCACACCCCTGTTGTCCCTTGCCCAGCCCCATTGGCGCTACACCACAGTTTGAATCCCACCACCATGGGAACCTGTTACTAAAATTTTTGGATCCCACCACTGTCTGTGGTCCTCCTTGGTAGCACATAGAAGACAATTCAAAGAAATCTATTAGCTCCAGTCATTCAAACTAAAAAGTCAGGTCCTTTGACTGGTGGAATTTTCTGCTGCCTTTCATATATACAAGGCGGAAGTGAACCTCCCAAGATTAAGTCAACCATCAAACCAAATTTACGGTGAAGTTTACAAGAGGGCCTGATCTAGTTGTTCCAACCTAAACCTAACACCACCTTATCACTAGACTCGCTAGTCCCTCCATTCAGGGCCAACAATGCTCGCTGCCATCTGGAAAAAAAAGAGAAGCAAAACCAAACAGTGCCACTGTGCATGAGTCACTGTGCCGCTTTTGGTCAAGTCCAAAAGTGATGGACAGTAGCTCTCGGAATTGCTAGAAACTCTATGGTTTCACCACAGAGTTTTCCGGTGATTCCTAGAACTACTCTATGTCACTTCCAGGTTTTCACCAGAAGTGACATAATGGTGCATATGGCATCATTTCCCCTCCCCCCGTGCCCCCAGTACCTGCCTCCAAATCTTCCACCAGTTGCCAAGCACAGGAGAACGTTGCTTGGCCTGGGACCCATACCTGTCACTCAATGAAAAGCAGTCTTGTTCCCTCCCTCCTCCTTCCTCTCCTTCCTTCACAATGGCCTCCTTCCTTCACAATGGCCTTTTATTCCTATTGACTGTTCTTCTCTTACAGCTAATTGGTAGCATTAGGGATTTCTCTTAAACCATGTTCATTTGCAAACTAATATCAACAACTACAGTGTTAATCCTGTTGATCGTTGGAACTAATCTGGTGTATAGACCCGAAGCCTTAAGCAGCAGACTTCCACCTTTCTTCCTTACCAAAGGGAGGGGAAGTTAATGGAATGGGACTTGCTAACAAAAGGGAAAGGATTATTAGACCCCCATTTCAATTTGCAGAAGCTGAGAGTGTTTGGATGTATGAGGGGGACAGCGGCTAGGATCCACAGATTGCCGTTCTCATTTTAATTCTTTATTTACTCCAATATTTTCATGCGACTCAAGAACTGGTTTGCAAGTTGATCCATTAAAACTGTCTAAAATTAGAGGTGGAGATTCACCCCCATTTTGAACTTCTTTAGTAATGCCTTCTTTTTATAACTGCTAGTGTGAGTTTCTGGCTAAATCTCATGTTGCACGGTTGTGTTACTGAATTCAATGCCAATAAAGGTGTGTGTGTGTGTGTGTATGTGTATGTGTTACTGAGCATGACAAAGCCCTTTTTCCATCATACCTGGCATCTCCAGTTAAGGAATGATGAGCAATTGATACAAAGGACCCAACTTGGCCTAAGTCAGGGGTCTGCAACCTGTGGCCCTCCAGATGGTGGCAGGGGCTGATGGAAATTGTAGTCCATGAACATCTGGAGAGCCACAGGTTGCAGACCCCTGCCTAAGTAGATGATACCAGCCCAAATGGACCGAGAGTCTGATTCCATATGAGGTAACTTCACGTATTCTATTTAGTTCACCTTTTGCTGAGAAACAGACTCTCAACTCTGACACGAGCATCAGCCAGAGTGGGTGAAAAAAATGGAGAAGCGCACAGTGCGGTAAGACCTTGAGAGGTACAGCAGGCTTCTAGTGACTCAGAGTTTAGTTTCCTTCTCCTGTATGCTCCATTTTTATTTCACAATAGATATCTCCTGCAGCCCTCACATCGACATCCTTGAGCAGAATTAAAAAAACCAATTCATGTTCCAGTGTTCTCACAGTTGCCTTCGCTCTCTTTGCAAGGAAGAATTGCCTCTTGAAAACAAAGATGTCTCTTTTTCTTATCCAGATGTACAGTCATTAGATTCAGGAACTGGATAATAATAATAATAATATATAAATACATTTATTGAATACATTGATCCTCCATCTTTTAGTGTGTGTCGCGCTGGTTTATTTCAATGGCTAACACCTACCCCATCCCACTGATCAAGGATCTGTTGGCTCGTCTGTCCTAAGGGAGAATTTTTACCAAGCTGGACTTCTGGGATGCTTATTACAAAGTATGAATTAGGGAGGGAGATGAATGGAAAACTGCCTTCAACACCTCTATCAGCCAGTCTGAATATCTAGTAATGCCTTTTGGATTAAGTGGACCACCTGAGGTTTTCATGAATTTGATCAATGAGGTCCTTATTCACCACTGAGCCTATCTTGAGACATGTAGACCCCAGCCAGCCTTTCATTGTTCAAGTTGATGCCTCGGATGTTTTTATCGAGGTGGTCTTCTTGCAACCAAGTGAGGGAGGTGACTTGGAACCAGGTGCTTACCTGTCACTGAAATTTAGCAAGACTGAAAGAAATTGGGCAGTGTGGGAGAAAGAATTGGGGGCCATGAAACTGGCTCTCAGTGCTTGGCTCCATTGGCTGGGGGGGATCACCCAGCTGTTTGAAGTTTGGACACATCATAAAAACTTGGAGGCATTGAAAAGCCCACAAAAGTTGAGCACAAAGCAGTTACAGTGGGTGGAGTTTTCCAAGTTCAACTTCACTTTCAGGTGTGTGCCAGGAAAGCAAAATTTCATTGCCAGTGCCCTGGAGGTGGTGGTGGTGGATACTATCTTCTCCCCACAACAACTTGGATCGGGTTTCCCCACTCACAGTCAGGCACAGAGGAATGCGGCCCAGAAACCACCTCTGGGATTATATGAGCCATTAAACCAACACATTTTGCAAGCTGTACCGGAGGACCAAAAAAGGGGGTTGAGAGCAGTATTGTTTGAAGGCATGCTGTATAAGGGTGACAAACTGTATATTCCTGAGGTTATGAAAGGAGAAGTATTAAAACCTTGTCACAACACAAAAGCAGCTGGGCACTTTGGATCTGTACAGCCATTCCAGCTGGCCTAGCAGCAATTCTGGTGGCCCTCTCTAAGGAAGGGATGTGACTGAATATGTGAAAGGCTGTTCAGTGTGTATGATGGAAAAGCAGGACTCCAAAAAAAAAACCCAAGGGTTGCTGAAACCCCTAGAAATGGCAAAATGCCCTTGGTCAGTAATAACTATGGGTTTTATAACTGACTTGCCTTCAAGCGAGGGAAAGACTGTGTTCTGGGTAGTCATGGACACACTGTCAAAACAATCCACTTAGTGACTTGTTAAAAAAAACTCCCCATGGCACAGAAACTGGACAACTTGTTCATCCAGCATGTTTATAGACTGCACTCAATCCCATAAAAAATAATTTCAGATAGGGGGGAAAAGTTCAAGATCATGTTCTGGAGGGAATTCCTGAAATTGTTGGGTATTGAACAGCGGCTCAGCTCTGGCTATCATCCTGAAACTGATGGTCAGACAGAACGCATGAACCAGGTTTTAGAGCAGTACCTGGGGTGTTATATCAATTACTACCAAGATGACTGGGTTGACCTCCTGACACTGGCAGAATTTTCCTATAATAATGTTGTGCCTCACAGCACTTGATTTTCTCTATTTAAAGTTGTTATGGGGCAGGAGGGCAAGGCAATCCCCAGACTGAAATGCTCAGAGGAATCCCAAACTGACTTCAACTGTTGGGTGGGAAAAATCCAGGAGGTATGGCCACTGTTGGTCCTTACACTGAACAAGGCCAAGGAATCCTAAAAAAAAAATACCCGCACAGAAAGCAATCTCCAGCTCTCCCCTAGTGGTTGGAGACTCTGCACATTTCTCCCAAACACTTAAGATGTCAGTGACTAAGTTGCAAGTTGGGAGTGACGTTTGTGAGGTTTTTCCCTGTTAAATACGTAATCAATGATGTGATTGTGGAAATTGCATTGACCAAGACTTACCAGGCTATTTATCCTACTTTGCATTGCAGCTTATTGAAATGTGCACCTCTGCCAGACAAGTGACGCTCCTACGCTACAGTCCCTGCGCTCATCATGGTTGATGAGAATGTTCCTCGCAAGGTGGCTTAGATTTTGGACTCTCAACTCTGGTGGGGATGGTGTCAAGGAATAAAAAAATATGTGGTGTGCATCTTGTGAGCAGACAGATCATTGTGATCTAGGTGACAGCACTTGTCAGACAGAAACACCTGCCAGAACCTGATGTAACTGTACAGAACCAGTTTAATCCTGATCACTGACCTTTACTGTGATTGGCTAACAGTAGTATAGAGGTAGAGCATGTTCCACTGTCCTGTGTCTAGGGATTTCTGAGTTGCTGCGGAGCATGCTGCCCGATTGTTTACTGATACTGTAAATAACCTGCACCTAAAGATAAAGTCTTCTTTGGAAGTGAAACTGCTTTATGGTGTTGTGTTGTTTCTTCTGCCGTGCCAAGCCTGTTGCAGCCGCACTTATTCTACCTCGGTAACACAGCTTCCGCTTGTTAAAAGGTCTACTCTGTTAGATGGTTCCAATATCTCAGCCATTGGAAGTGTTGCTCCTCTGCGGAGGACGAGTGGGTCTCTGCAGAGAACGTTTCTGCGCTTGCCCTGATCTGAGCCTTTCAAAAGTTGTATCCTGGCAAGCCAAAGGAGGTGATGGGTCTTGGGTGTGTGTGTGTGTATGTAATATCAAGACCTGCCTCTCTGTCTTGCCATGACTACCAGAACATGTTGGCACCTCACTGACCCCACTTGGCATGCTTAGTTTAACAGCTGCTTGTTGATGCTTTTGCACCTGGGAGTGCAGCTATCTCATCCCCTGGCCTTGGAGAGCTCTGCATCCAGTAATGCTTTTGCTTTTGAAAGGGGGGGGGGGGGGGGGTTGAGGGAGCTCACCCAGGCATATAACCTTTGCTATGCTTACTGAATATCAGTTCTGTCAATTGCCGGTTGTGTGATCCATCACAAATTCTCAATCAATAAAACCAGATTTCATTAACCCGCGAGTCTGCTTTATCGGAGAGAGCGTGGGCCCGGCAATGACAAACTTTAATCCCGTCATTAAAGCACCCGACTCAAGTTTCTAGAATGATTAAGAAGCTGAACTCGATTCTCAGGTGGGAACACCTTGCACACCTTTTCATCCTTTTGGCAGACAGGGAGCTGGAAGAGGGCTTGCCAGAGCCTGCCTCAGTTGTCAAATTGGGGATTTGACGATTCATAGCTCAGATTTAGCTGTCCTGACCACTACTAAGAACTGTCCCCAAACCAAAGCTGTTTCAGGGGGACTTTTCAAGTGAGCCCCCTTTTGCTTCGGGAGAAGCGCTACTAATTTGGTTTACAAGATGACATGGAAAACTGATTTGTTGCCGGCATTAGTGTCATAATTTATGACAGTGTATTTAATACCACAGCGGGGGATCATTAATAGCATTACTAATTTCAGTGACTGCAAATGTATAAATAGCTACTGCGTTTCATTAAGCATGCACATCATGGCAAGTCAGTTTATCTAACAGGTTTTCCAATTTTCTTCTCTGCCATCATCCGGCATTCCACGTGTAGAATCACCATTTTCTGCTACCTTTTGATTTCCCTGCACGGTAACCATAATTAGTTTCTTCTCTTGAAGATAAATGGAAAGGGGCTTTCTTTAAAAAAAGGGGGAGAAAAAGTGTGGGGTTTCTGCCAAATACCTGTTGAGATCATTTCCTTATTTATTTACCCGTCGTATGGCTCGTCCTTCTTGTATGGCTGGGAGGGATCCATGTGGACAAAACGTGAGAAAGGGGCATTAAAACTGGCATTCGCTCTCAGGAAGATTCTGATCCTGTGACCTAGGGATGCCGACCACTAGGTGGGACTTAAGGATCCCCCAGGATTACACCTTATCTCAGTGGTGGGATCCAAAAAATTTAGTAACAGGTTCCCATGGTGGTGGGATTCAAACAGTGGCGTAGCGCCAATGGGGCTGGGCAGAGCACGACGGGGGCGTGGCTGGGCATTCCAGGGGCGGGGCATTAATAATTTATCTGTTACTGTAAAAAACTCTTACTGTAAAAAAAGTTCCTAATTTCCAGCTGATATCTTTCTGTCCATAATTTAAACTCATTATAGCAAGTCCTATCGTCTACTGCCAACAGAAACAACTACTTCTCCTCTCATTGACTGCCTGTCAAATACTTAATACTTTCAAATACTTAATTTTGTTTCTATAAATCAAAAGAAGGATACTTTCCTTAAACAAGGAACTTTACCATATTTCTAAAACATGTTTGTAAAACAGCCCAACAGGGAGAATTATGTCCCGTTTTCTACCTTCGCTAACCAGCCACATAGGAAACAACAGGACTTTATGATTTTTTGACCTAATGGAATTTCTAACGGAAAAGCAGACCCAATTAGTAACCCCCCCTCGGCACACACAAATAATGAGTAACCTACTCTCGGGAACTGGTGAGAACCTGCTGGATCCCACCTCTGCCTTATCTCCACATTATGGAGTTTGGTTCCCCTGGAGAAAATGGATGCTTTGAAGGGTGGATTCTATGGACTGGGGATTCTATGGAAATTGGGGGGTACGACCCCACTGATGTCCTCATCCTCCCCAAATCTCCAGCAGCATCCCAACCTAAATGTGGCAACCCTTCTCCCCAATCCCCTGCCAGTGGCCAGGGGTGACCTCCCAACCGTTCTATGACCCCATATGTCTTTGCAACACCTGGAACTAGGGAACAGTCAAGGGTCATAAGAAGGAGATCAGCAGACGGTCTCTACTAATGTGGACAATTTCCATTCAATCTTACCTCTCAGGGCTGTTGAGGGGGTTAAAATGGAGAAAGAGAGAAGATTGTCTGGATCTCCATTGGGGAGAAAAAGGTAGAATTAATGAACAAACAAACAAACAAACCAACCAACCAACCAACCAACCAACCAACGAACGAATGAATGATGCCTGGTTTTGTCCCACCTAACCTGGATTTTTAGGAGCAGGTAGAGTGGTTAAGCGAACATGTATCACAAACAAAGACAAGAGAAGTAAACTCCATGATCTTATTCCTCAACTCTTTCTGGCAGGGAGACAAAACCAGTGCACTGTTGTGTGAGCAGTGCTCGTGGGATGGGGGGATGGGGAGAATATCTCACCACTTTTTTGTTATGCTCAGCAGTGAAAAGTGTCTGCCTCGTTTTATGAATTCAGAAATCTGACAGGCTGAAAAAGAATGGGATAATTGAAGAAAAAAATGGCCTCCATTGGACCGTCAGTGGATTCACTTTGCCCTTTGTCCTATTCAGAAGCTTATAGGAAATTAAAAGGTCAACTATTGGATAGAGAGTTCTCTACCTTAATCACCGCAGCCAAGAAAACATGCTCCCCCCTGTATTTTTCTCTCCCATTTGAATGGGGCCACTTGGCATACTACCTGTATTGCTTAATAAACCCTGTTCAAAGGAGAGCCATAATGCTCGCCAGGTTTAATGTTATGCCTTCTGCCTTGTTACATGGCAGATTTAATAAGCAAGAAAAGGCTAAAGGATGGTGCCCATGTAACGATGGCTCAGTTGAATCTCTGGCCCACCAATGACTACACTAGAATATTACTAAATGGGTAGCAAAATTCTGTCCATTCATTATGAAAAAGAACAAATGATCTGAATATGGTATCCCCCTTAGATATTTTGTTTTGTTTAGTATTTTTATGCTGTTTTGGTGTGCTTACAAAGTATAATGATATATAGATGGATAGTGCTGGAATACGGGAGAGAGATCTGCATTCTTGTTTTGTTGTAGATATTTTGGAGATTTGTAATATATCTGGTCATTGACTGTAAATAAGTCTTCTTCTTCTGCTTCTAAATTACTACACTGTCTCAGATTCAAGGAAATCAGATCCAAGTATGTGAATCTTACTCCTTTACATTTACCCCATCTCCCCGATTTAATGAGATTACACTACTTGTTGGACAATCCTGATCCTTCTCTCTGTATGATAGTGGCAGACTTTCTCCTGGAAATTACTAAACGCCAGTAGATTTCCTTCGACCTAACATTTATGTCCTGTATTGTATATGCTTTTTAATCCGTTTTTTTTATTATTGTTGTACTGTTGTCTATGCCAATAAAGGCTTGCTTCTAAAAAAAAAGAATGGGATTGAATCACGTGGATGGGCAAGGTCCAAAATCAGATGACAACCCAAATGCCCCGTTGTTTGTTATTCAAGCTTCCGGCCTTCCTTTCCTTGCACGTAGATCGCTTCCCTCCACTTAAAACGTCCCTCAGTAAAGCGGGGATGACGAAGCACAAACATGGATCCCGTCGCCCCGGAGTTCCTAATGTGCAAAAGGCAGAAATCCCGCTTAGAAGACGTAGCCATTTGCACTTTGAGTACGTGGCACAGCCAGCCGTGCAAAGTCAATGGCGCCTAAGAGAAACTTAGCAAAGGGCAGATGAGCTGTTAAAATATTCATGCATTTCCCAAAGTGGCTGCCGGGCTCTCGACGTCAGCTTTGCTTGATAGCTGTGGCACGCACTTGATAAAAAAGAGAGAAAAAGAGAGAGAGAAATCCAAAATTGGTTCTTTGCCCATATTTCACATTAATTCTGTGCAGGTTTAATGAAGCTCTTCAAACTTTAGCTCATAATTACCAAGCCTCTCACACATTTCCCTCACTGATGGGCTCAATCGTCCCATTAGATTTGCTCCCCAAATGGATATTGCTGCCTCCTGATTCAGTCGCTGTGCAAGCAAGCCAGCGGCAATCGCCGATTCCAGAGGAGGGGATAACATATGGTTAAGATGTCATTTGCAGCAAGCGTTTTCATGCAGCAGACACACGCACGTACACACATACAAATGAAACAATAACTTGCATTCGCCTTGACTAAACGGGGAATTCTTTTGCTAAAAAAAAATTCTAGAGAGGCTGTTGCAGGCTCAGATGTGAAGCTCTGGGGATGTTGGTTCTATTTTGTATGACCAAAGGGATGGTAATGCTTCTTCAGGACTTTCAATAATCCTTCAACAGGTGACATGAAACGATTGTGGCCAAGAGTGTTGGAATGAGCGACTTCTGCATGCCTGGACACTGGGGGAGTGCTGCATATGTTCAATGTAGCAAAATGCAAAGTGATGCACATAGGGGCAAAAAATCCAAACTTCACATACACGCTACAAGGGTCAGTGCTATCAGTCACAGACCAGGAAAGGGATTTGGGCGTCTTAGTTGACAGTTCCATGGGGATGTCAACTCAGTGCATGGCAGCTGTGAAAAAGGCAAACTCTATGCTGGGGATAATTAGGAAAGGAGTTGATAATAAAACTGCAAGGATTGTCATGCCCTTATATAAAGCCGTGGTGCGACTACACTTGGAGTACTGTGTTCAGTTCTGGTCGCCACATCTCAAAAAGGATATCGAAGAGATAGAAAAAGTGCAGAGAAGGGCAACGAGGATGATTGAAGGATTGGAGCACCTTCCTTATGAGGAGAGGCTGCAGCGTTTGGGACTCTTTAGTTTGGAGAAGAGACGTCTGAGGGGGGATATGATTGAAGACTATAAAATTATGCATGGGGTAGAAAATGTTGACAGAGAGAACTGTTTCTCTCTTTCTCACAATACTAGAACCAGGGGGCATATTAGGACTAATAAAAGGAAACACTTCTTCTCGCAACATGTGATTGGTGTTTGGAATATGCTGCCACAGGAGGTGGTGATGGCCACTAACCTGGATAGCTTTAAAAGGGGTTTGGGCAGATTTATGGAGGAGAAGTCGATCTATGGCAGGGGTAGGGAACCTGCGGCTCTCCAGATGTTCAGGAATTACAATTCCCACCAGCCCCTACCAGCATGGCCAATTGGCCAATTGGCCATGCTGACAGAGGCTGATGGGAATTGCAGTTCCTGAACATCTGGAGAGCCGCAGGTTCCCTACCCCTGATCTATGGCTACCAATCTTGATCCTCCTTGATCTGAGATTGCAAATGCCTTAGCAGACCAGGTGCTCAGGAGCAGCAGCAGCAGCAGAAGGCCATTGCTTTCACCTCCTGCATGTGAGCTCCAAAGGCACCTGGTGGGCCACTGCAAGTAGCAGAGTGCTGGACTAGATGGACTCTGGTCTGATCCAGCAGGCTAGTTCTTATGTTCTTATGTATCTCACTCTAACTGTGTTGTTGCCTTCTCTTGTTTTCCCTCCTTGTCTGGGCCAGGAGACCACCCACTAACTTCCTTTCTTCCCCATGCTGGTCTCCCTTCTGACCTGGCCTTTGTCTTGAGCGCATGGATAATGGCTGACTTAATCAGTAGGGCTTTCCCACTGAAGCACTCTCTCACCTCCACACACATGACGGTACTTTAGAGTGCCCACTTGTCATAGAGAAAGTATTCCTTAGATTAGGGTTTCTTTTTGTCTACCTTTTTTCCTGGAACAAAGCTGTGAACTGGAGATGCTTGAATAAATGTAAGTTTTACCTTTTACCTTTATCTCTTGAGAAGTTTCTATAAACTGCACTCACACACACTACTGGGTTGATCCATAATTCAACTCAATCTAACAAAGAGCCCATCAGGGCTTGAAAGAGGTGAACCCACTCGTATCTGGCAGGAAGGAGAATATGGACGTCTGTACAAAAAGAAAAGCAGGGGTGTATCTACAGAAAATTGCACCCAGGACAAGCACTGAAATCGCACCCACCCAATCTGGAAGGTCTTCCCCGTCTTGGAAAACCAGCTCTCCGGTAGCCAGGTCTACCCATTTTTTTCAACTGTAGGCCAGCTCTCCTGGGAAGGTGGCTTACCCAGTGGTGGGATCCAAAAATTTTAGTAACAGGTTCCCATGGTGGTGGGATTCAAACAGTGGCGTAGTGCCAATGGGGCTGGGCGGGGCATGACGGGGGCGTGGCTAGGCATTCCAGGGGCGGGGCATTAATAATTTCTCTGTTACTGTAAAAAACTCTTACTGTAAAAAAAAGTTCCTAATTTCCAGCTGGTATCTTTCTGTCCATAATTTAAACTCATTATAGCAAGTCCTATCGTCTACTGCCAACAGAAACAACTATTTCTCCTCTAATTGACTGCCTGTCAAATACTTAAGACTTTCAAATACTTAAGTTTGTTTCTAGAAATCAAAAGAAGGATACTTTCCTTAAACGAGGAACTTTACCATAGTTCTAAAACATGTTTTTAAAACAGCCCAACAGCGAGAATTATCCCGTTTTCTACCTTCGCTAACCAGCCACATAGGAAACAACAGGACTTTATGATTTTTGGACCTAATGGAATTTCTAACAGAAAAGCAGACCCAATTAGTAACCCCCTCTCGGCACGCACAAATAATGAGTAACCCACTCTCGGGAACTGGTGAGAACCTACTGGATCTCACCTCTGGGCTTACCCATGTTTAAGAAGAATTGGTACTTATTACTTTCAATCACAGATGGACCAGCTCTTTGCAGCTGGTCTACCCACGGTTGGTGAAACTGATCAGACAGCAAAACAATTGGGCAGGAAGCATCAGATGCCTCCTGAGCTCTGCATTCCACACAGCCAGGCAGGAGGCATTAAAAAAAGACATTTGAGCAGAAACAAGGTGTTCTAAGGACATCTTGGGAGAAAGGCTGTATGGAGTCCCTTCCCAGGATACCTTTTTTTGCATCCTGTGCAGAATGGACCGTTGTTCTTAGAAAGAACATATCCAGCATAGGAACACCTTTTGCCTTTTTGAATGTAATTGTCCTGTGATCTAAAACCTTGAGAAGGTAGTATTATTGATATTTTTGTATTTTCTGTTCATATATAGAGCTTAAGCATCCTGAATGTGAGATATTGGGGTAAAATATTGAGCGTGTCTATCAGGTAATGTACGTTGTGTCGATTGTAAACTTCAGCATTTTTGTGTAAGTCTCACAATTTTTTAATACTGTGTTTATTTACTGAAAGATGAACCCCTGCATAAGCCTTCGTGGGCAACGCTAAAGTAACTGGCTTGCTTCGGGACCCAGGAATGCAACACCGAGATGACTCAAGAAATTGAAAGCAGCCCTCATTATGAGATATATTTGTATGCCTATGTAATATTGTTTAAAGATTGTGTAGGTTTACTAAGAAGGACAGTCCAATCCAGACCTGATGAGGCGACCATCTAACTCCACAGACCATTCTATCGAGCTGGGACCAGCAGACAACTTCTGGCAACCCCAGCAAGAACTTTCAAGGCAAATGAGATGCAGAGGAGGTGGTTTGCCATTGCTTTCTCTTCCTCTGCAGAGCCTTCCTTGGAGGTCCCTCATCCAAGTATGGAGCATTTTTATATAGTGCTTTTCTAGTACTCGAGGAGCTTCACAAACATTATCTTCTTGTAGACCTTACCAAAAAAAGCTACTCTTCCTTACATCATTGGAGAGGGGCAGTAGTGGGATACTAAAAAAATTTAGTAACAGGTTCCCTCACCAGCCCCCCCTCAGCAAAGGGGGCAGAGGCATACCTGGGCAAACCTGAGCCCTGGGCAAAACCTGAGTTGGATGCCCCCCCATGGGCAGCCACCCCACTACGATCCCAAAATTTTTTTTTGCACCAGGTCATTTCTAAATCATCATCACATTATAGAAAATGCCCCAACTCACAAATCTGAACACAGCAATGGTGAAACACCATTCTTTGATAGAGACCGGTGAGTTAAAAGGTACGAAAGGCTGAGAATCCATGAATTGCAGTACCTGATAGGGATTAACCCAGTTCAGGGAGTTACATTATAAGTCACAATTGCTATATGGGACCTTCACGTTCAAAGGCAGTATGCCTCTCGGGGAGGTGAGGGCGTGGAGATGGGAAAGCGGACCCAATTACTAACCCCCTCTCGGCACACACAAATAATTAGTAACCCACTCTCGGGAACTGGTGAGAACCTGCTGGATCCCACTTCTGGAGAGGGGGAGGATGAACGACTAGCTAAGAATCACCCCAGAGATCTCAAATGGCAGGTGAAATTTGAACCAGGGCCCTCCTAATCTTGTGACACCATTTGTTAGCCATTCTATGTGGCCACTGCTCATACAGTGGCTTGAGATAAATGTCTGTTATCCCTGGACTTTAGTACATTTGTGGCATGCTTGTGTGTCGCTCCTCTTCTGTGATGTTCTTTTACATGACCTACCAGTGTTTACTTGGCACTGAAACCCTCACGGGAAGGCACCATGCCACTCTGGCAGATGGACGTAGCCTGCGGACGGAGTGTGGCACCCAGCAGAGCTAATAAGGGCAGGGAAACAAATGAGGAAACTTGGAAGAGCTTCAAGCTTGAGTTGGTGGATTGGCAACTGAGCAACTCTAAGCACATTAATTGTGGATGCTGAATACATGCAGGGAGGAGGGCAAAACACAAGTTTTGTCCCGATATTTATGTCAAGTGTGTGCCGCGGAGGAACAGAAATCTCTAGCAGCCTCAATTTTACGCAGAGTTAACCCAGCGAATATCAGTGCTTAACTCCTGCAAAATAATTGGCTGAGGGTCTCAGATGTGACCGGGAAAGGAACCTTCTGCTATGACACTCTTTGGCTTCATTCCTGTTGCAGGAGAATTCTGGACATCATCTCCCTGCGCTTTTATGTAATATATTCCAAAGGCTAAGTGCTGCCTTTGGGAACAGATGGCTCATCCAAGTCCTGTGGTTCATTTAAGCAACCGCTTATTAAAGATCTCTGTGTCTTTTTTAGCTTCACTGGATTCGAGTCCAGGAGCACCTTAAAGATGAGTGAGATTCTCAGTCTGTGGAAGGAAACACCGACCTTACAAATAGGCAGTCCTAAAAAGAGATATACCTTTCTTCTCCCCACTGGAAAGTCCAGTCAGAGGTGTAGTGCTTAAGACAGTGGTGGCGAACCTATGGCACAGGTACCAAAGGTGGCACTCAGAGCCCTCTCTATGGGCATGCGCAAACAGAGCTCCCCTCCCCCACATCTAGGCTGGCCTGAGCCATTAGGCTTGATTATTAGCATTAAACGTAAGACCTAGTTTTTGGGGAAGCAGTGTAGATAACCCTATTAAGCGCTGTTAAACCCCACTGATTTTCATGCGAAGTACTAAAGCGCAATCCTTTACCTGGGATTAAGCTCGGTTGCTAGCAATGGGGCTTGCTTCTGAGTAAACCCCCCTAGGGTCATGATTCACCCGTTGGAAGAGTTGCATGGTGGCTTCAAAGCAGAGCCACCGACTACCACCAAGCTTACTCCCGAGTAACGTTTTTTCTAAACTAAAACCTCAGTATTCAGATTTAATTGCCGTGTTGGCACTTTGCGATAAATAAGTGGGTTTTGGGTTGTAGTTTGGGCACTTGGTCTCGAAAAGGTTCGCCATCACTGGCTTAAGAGTAGGAGGACTCTAATCTGGAGAACCAGGTTTGATTCCCCACTCCTCCACACGAGTGGTGCACTCTTATCAGGTGGATTGGATTTGTTTTCCTACTCCTACACTCCTGTTGGGTGCCCTTGGGCTACTCACAGTTTGTTCACAACTCTCTCAGCCCCACCTCCCTCACAAGGTGTTTGTTGTGGAGAGAGGAAAGGAAAAGGAGTTCGTAAGCAGCCTTGAGTTTCCTTGCAGGAGAGAAAAGTGGGATATAAATCCAAACTCTTCTTCTTCAGTCACAAATGTTTACTATGGCATAATAATAGTGCACTATCCAACAATGCGTGCATTGCTGTCTATGTATGCATTAGAGACTAGGATTGCCAACTTCCTGGTGGCAATAAGTAAACAGAGGGTATGCAGTCAAACAGAAAAATCAATAACAGGACCCCAATGTCTGTCTAGACCAGGGGTAGGGAACCTGCGGCTCTCCAGAGGTTCTCCAGATGTTCAGGATGCTCTCCAGATGTTCAGGAACTACAATTCCCATCAGCCTCTGTCAGCATGGCCAATTGGGTGCCCTGGGCCAATTGGCCATGCTGGTAGGGGCTGATGGGAATTGTAGTTCCTGAACATCTGGAGAGCCGCAGGTTCCCTACCCCTGGTCTAGACTCTCCCACTATTACAATTGATCTCCAGACAATCAAGGTCCATTCCTCTGGGGAAAAAAATGGATGCTTTGGAGGATGGGTTCTATGGGATTATGTCATGATGAGGTCCCCGCCCTCCCCAGATTCCATCTCCTAAACATCCAGGTATTTCCCAACCCAGAACTGTAATTACAAGTGATCTCCAGACTACAGAAACCATTTCCCCTGAAGAAAATGGCTGCTTTGGAGGACAACTTCTAAGGCATTATATGGCACTGAGGTCCTGTTCCTCCCCCAACCCTATCTTAGGCTTCACCCCTAAATCTCTAGGAATTTCCCAGGACAGAGTTGGCAGTCCCACTAGGAGAAGTATCCTCGTCGTCATCGTCGTCGTTGTCGTTGTCGTCGTCATTGTTGTTGTCGTCGTCGTCATCGCCTTCTTCTTCTTCTTCTTCTTCTTCTTCTTCTTCTTCTTCTTCTTCTTCTTCTTCTTCTTCTTCTTCTTCTTCTTCTTCTTCTTCTTCTTCTTCTTCTTTTTCTTCCTCTTCTTCTTCTTCTTCCTCCTCTTCTTCTTCTTCTTCTTCTTCTTCTTCTTCTTCTTCTTCTTCTTCTTCTTCTTCTTCTTCTTCTTCTTCTTCTTCTTCTTCTTCTTCTTCTTCTTCTTCTTCTTCTTCTTCCTCCTCCTCCTCTCCTTCTTGTACTACTTTTACTAGGGTTGCCAACTTTGGGTTAAAAATTCCTGAACATTTAGAAGTAGAAACTGAAGAGAACAGAGCTTGGGGAGGGGACGGGATTCAGCAGGGTCTAAGAACCTTCAGTCTACGCTCCAAAACAGACTTTTAGGGGAACTGAACTCTGTCATCTGGAGATAAGCTGTAATTCTGGTTTTTATACCCCACTTTTCTCCACTAAGGAGTCTCAAAGCAGCTTATGATCGCTGTCCCCTCCTCACAATAGACACCTTGGGAGGTAGATCGGGCTGAGAGATGAGAGAACTGTAATCAGCCCAAGGTCACCCATCAGGCTTCATGTGGAAGAGCGGGGAATCAAAACCAGATAAGAGTCCACTGCTCACGTGGAGAAGTGGGGAATCAAACCTGATTCTCCAGATTAGAGGCCACCACACATGTGGAGGAGCAGGAATCATACCTGGATCTCCAGATGAGAGTCCACCTCAGATGGAGGAGTTGGGAATCAAATCCAGTTCTCTAGATTAGACTCCACCATTCATGTGGAGGAGTGGGGGATCAAACCTGGTTCCCCAGATTAGAGACAATTGCTCTTAAACACTACTAATGTTGCTTATTTGAGGGGGAACCATTCCAGGTTAACACTTTGCTCTTAGATCCATCTAGTAAGAGAATCACAGAAGTGGTCTTGTTTTTGTCACCCAGCTTTGCCATCTCTTTTCAAGCAAGTTGGGCCCACTGTGAGTGCTGTGAGATTACTGTGAGATTATTGTGCAGAGGTGGGATCCAGCAGGTTCTCACAGGTTCCCGAGACTAGGTTACTAATTATTTGTGTGTGCCGAGAGGGGGTTACTAATTGGTGATTGTGCCACGTGATTTTTGCCTTAGTTACGCCCCTCCTCTCAGCAGTAGCACGCAGAACTTGAAGCAGTCTAGCAGGAGGTGCACCGGCGTGCGTGGCAGCCTGCACCTGCGTGCATTCGTTTCCCGCCCAAGGACCGGCGCAGCGGCTGCGTCCTTGCCACAGCCCCACCCAGCAATACTCCGCCCCCGGAATGCCTGGCCACACCCCCGTTGTGCCCTGCCCAGCCCCATTGGCGCTACGCCACAGTTTGAATCCCACCACCATGGGAACCTGCTACTAAATTTTTTGAGATCCCACCACTGTTACTGTGTTGTTGTTTTTTTGTATTGTGTAATCCATGGCACCTCTGTTTCTCCTGCAAAACCTGTTGGCTTCAGGCCCTGATCTCCGTGCTTCCATTTCCTGTACATCAGCTCTCCTTTTGTACATGACTTGGCTTCCTTGTGCTTTCACTCCCTCTGAAAAATGACGGAAATTCTTGCATGACACTTAGTAATTGGAAAAGTTCCATGGGGGTAATCTTCTCTGCTAGCTCAAGCAGGGAAGCTTGGATAGCAGGATCACAGCCATTTCCCAAGGCATCCTTGTCACACCATCTCGTGAGGAAGAGCACAGAGAATTATTTATTGCTCTCATCAAAGCCTTCATATTGATAAATAAACCACATCCATCCATTTGCATCTTCCTCGATTGGTACTTTCAGCTCCTCACTTTTTTATTTTTTTATTTTAAAAAGCAGGACTTATCTTACATTGTCTTCTTTAGATGAAGGAGGGAGAGCCTGCCAGCTGCTTCTTTCAATCTTGCCTAGTTTTCCCCCTAACCCACTTTGCTTCTGCATAGTCAGGGCCTGTGTTCCCCTTTTCTCCTTTTCACACCTGCGGTCAAACTGGTTGATACAAGTTCGAATCCACATTGAACTGTGTGTTGTAGGCTTGCCTTTTGCTCCAGTGGGAGGTAAAATGGGACGCGATATCACATGACATCTTAACACACTTTTGATTTGTTCCTGGAATGTCACAACATTCTAGGAATTCATCCCTCTTTTAAAAAAGCCCATACAAGTGTCTGGATTCCTAGAGCATTGAGATACCACTTCTGAATAAAAACCATAGGTTTAAACATTTTCTTTCTTCCCTCCTGGTTCTCCAGGAGAGCAGCAGTGGCGTAGTGGCTAAGAGCAGGTGCACACTGATCTGGAGGAACCGGGTTTGATTCCCAGCTCTGCCACTTGAGCTGTGGAGGCTTATCTGGGGAATTCAGATTAACCTGTGCGCTCCCACACATGTCAGCTGGGTGACCTTGGGCTAGTCACAGCTTTTTGGAGCTCTCTCAGCCCCACCTACCTCACAGGGTGTTTGTTGTGAGAGGGGAAGGGCAAGGAGATTGTAAGCCCCTTTGAGTCTCCTGCAGGAGAGAAAGGGGGATATAAATCCAAACTCCTCCTCCTTTTCTTCTTCTTCTTCTTCTTCTTCTTCTTCTTCTTCTTCTTCTTCTTCTTCTTCTTCTTCTTCTTCTTCTTCTTCTTCTTTATGTATACATCTTTAAAATATATCTGATTTGGTGGAAAGCCATGGAACTAGAGAAGCCTCTCCATTGTGGATGGAGACATCCCCATTGGGGGCCCATGAAATCAGACCCCCAGAACAGAACTTTACTGAACTTAGGGGTTCTTCTAAGGAGAATCACCTGCCTCTAATCCACAAATTTGGTGTCTTTCCTTGAAACATCCCCATCCCCCACGCCTCAGAGCATTAGAAAAACTCCCATAGGCTATAACGGAGCCAAGTATTTTCACCTTTCTGAAAAAGAGCTGAAAAACCAATTTGCCAGTATTGGTATTTGGATTTTTTGGGGCTTTGTTGAAAATTTTTGACCCTGATAAATCCAAATCTGAATTTTATCTTTTTTCTTTTCCTGATCAGGCTGAGATACAATTTTGGTGGGGGAGATAACTGTGTCTGCCACCTTGATCTTCTTTGGGGAAGAGCATGCTAAAACAAGTAATATATAATACAATTCCAGTATCATCCATTGTTATGTCATCAATAGGATCCCTCCTCTTAGGTACAGCTGCAGTGAGCTGTTTCTTTCTTCTGTGCTGGCATTTTTTCTAAATGGGCTGCGGGAAAGACATGAAAGGTGTTACACCATTTGTGGTTACGGGACTGAGACTAGGCTGTTTGTTCACAGATCTACAAGTAAAGGAACAGTGTCTGAGACATCTCTCCCTCTCCCATCTTTTTCTCACTCCCGAATCTGTTTTGAGCAGCTGTCATGAATATTTCATTCCAATGATGGGATGTATACATTGCAATTGCTGTCCAGGTTGTCACCGTTCTGGAAAGGATAGCCAAGGCCTGTCTACTGTTTTTGGACGCTCAAAGATAAATGATTGGGGGAAAAAAATAATACAAACTGAGTCTGTCTTTTATTTTGTTTGTCAGTAGCATTTTCAAATCAACTCTGTCAGAAGGCTTATCCAAAAAAAAAACCCCTAGGCTTACGGGCATAAAAGGTTTCCTCTGTGCTTTTCGCACCATTGTAACCAAATAGAATGTGATAGTTTTGCAGTTATTTTAATCTGTCGCAACATCAGGCTGTCACAACACACAAACAACACTGTTGTCGCTTTAGCATTATCAGCTCACAATGTGGGGTTGGCAACGCCAAGTTGGAAATTACCTAGAGATTTGGGCAGAGGCGTAGCTGGGCCAGAGTGCATCCAGTGTGCACTCTGGCTTTTTTGGGTGCCCCCGCTCGCACACATACTTAAGCAAGCCGAGCAAACTGGAGAACAGGCTGCAAAGGCCCTAGTGGGAACTACATTTCCCAGGGTCTCCTGGGAAATGTAGTTCCCACCAGGGCCTTTGCAGCCTAGAAAGGAACAGGCAGGCCTGTTCTCCAGTCTGCTCGGTTTGCTAAAGTAAGTGTGTGCGTTGCGGGAGGGCACCGCAGGGGGATGAAAAGCAGCCTCCCCGTGGTGCCCCCCCACTTACGTTAGAAAACTGAGCAGACTGGAGTACAGGCCTGCCTGTTCCCTTCCAGGCTGCAAAGGCCCCGGTGGGAACTACATTTCCCAGGAGACCCTGGGAAATGTAGTTCCCACCAGGGCCTTTGCAGCCTGTTCTCCAGCCTGCTCGATTTGCTGACATAAGTGGGGGGGCGCCCTGGGGGGGAGTGCCATGGGGGGAAGGGGAAGGGGTCCTGGGGGAATTTTCTGCCCCCCCATGTGACCCAAAGCCATGCGCCCGGTGCATGGCGCACCCCCCGTCCCCTTGTAGCTCCGCCACTGGGTTTGGGGATGGAGCCTAGGAGAGAGCTCGGCAGAAACACTGTGCTATAGTGTCCATTTTTGTAAAACAGCCATTTTCTCCAGGAGACCATATCTCTGTCATCTGGAGATTCATTGTAATGCTGGGACAACTCCATTCCCTACCCGGAGGTTGGCAATCCTATGACAGTACAATAGCGGTGGCAGAAAATATTAGTTGTCCAATTCTGCTGCTGTGTGTCTTCGAAAGGTGCTGAAACTCTGCAGGATCCAAACCTTTTATGTGCCGCTTAGTTACTTCCAATTCATGGTGACCCTATGAATTTTTGATCTCCAGAACCTCCTGTGATGGACCACTGTGCTCATTGCCTTCTTTATTATCAGTCTGTCTTATGCAGGGTCTTCACTTGCTGGCTTAAAAGTGGCAAGGAGATGAGAAAGAGAGATTGGAGATTTACAACTAATGATGACGCTCCGGACAATGCGTTCACCTGGTCTGAATTGAGACCTAGGATTCCTGTCACATTACTGATGCTGATTTCTCTACGCCTACTACCCCTCTGCATATCACTTTTAATCCAATCATGGCTTGCTATTGTAATTTACCTGCTATTGCCATTTGTGGTCTGAATTCACTCTTCTCTACTTAAAGGACTGTTGGACTCTAATTCTCACTGTATCTGAAGAAGTTGAGCTGTGACTCATGAAAGCCCATATCCTGCCAGAATATTTAAAATTCTACTGGTATAGTGGTTAAGAGGAGTGACCTCTAATTTGGAGAACCGGGTTTGATTCCCCATTCTTCTCATGAAGCCTGCTGAGCGACCTTGGGCTAGTCACAGTTGTCTCAGACCTCTCTCAATCTCACCTTCTCACAAGGATAGCTTTAAAAAGGGCTTGGACAGATTTATGGAGGAGAAGTCAATCTATGGCTACCAGTCTTGATCCTCCTTGATCTCAGATTGCAAATGCCTTAGCAGACCAGGTGCTTGGGAGCAGCAGCAGCAGCAGCAGCAGAAGGCCACTGCTTTCACATCCTGCACGTTAGCTCCCCAAGGCACCTGATGGGCCACTGCGAGTAGCAGAGTGCTGGACTAGATGGACTCTGGTCTGATCCAGCAGGCCAGTTCTTATGTTCTCATTTTCTTAAGGTGTCTGTTGTGGGGAAAGGGCAGGAGTTTGTAAGGTGCTTTGAGACTCATTATGGTTGCGAAAAAATGGGGTATAAATCCAAACTCCTCTTCCTCCTCTTCTAAGAACCATAGAATTATAGAGTTGGAAGAGACCACAGGGCCATCCAGTCCAAACCACATGCCATGCAGGAATACAGAATCAAAGCACTCCCAACAGATGGCCATCCGGTCTCTGTTTAAAAACCTTCAAAGAAGGAGACTCCACCACACTTCAAGGCAGAATATTCCACTGTCAAACAGCTATTATCATCAGAACATTCTTTTTAACTTTTCGGTGGAATCTCTTTTCCTGCACTTTGACGCCATTACTCCTTTTCCCAGTTTCTGGAGCAGCCGAAAACAAGCTTTCTGCATCTTCAACATAACAGCCCTTCAACTATTGAAACATGGCTATCATGTCACCCCTTAACTTTATCTTTTACAGAAGAAACATATTCAATTCCCTAAGCCTCTCCTCTTAGGGCATGGAATCCAAGCCTCCTACCATTTTGGTAAACCCAAATTGCAAAAAGAAAGCCAAATGGAAGTGATATTCGACTTTTTCGGCTTGTATTTGGGCCGAATACAAGCTGTCCGAATACAAACTGAGCCTAATACCTCTGAATGCCAAATAGATGTATTAAAGTGGAGAGTGGGATTTAAAGTTTAAAGAGAGTCACATGGACTCCCTTTAAACAAAGTTTTCTGAGCATCTAGTTAAAACTAGAGAATGTCCCCCAGAGAATCCTCCCAATACTTACCTTACATTGCTGTCTGTGTTGGGGGCTCTCTGGTGTGATCTGGGGGGGGGGCAGCCCAAAGCCAAGCAGCAACAATGGTGCTGTTTAAGCTGCCTCTGCCTCTGGCTGCAGTCTCTGTCCGTCCATCCATCCGTCCGTCCCTCCCCCTCTCTCTCTGTTGTTTGGTTTCCTGGACAAAAAATTGGAGAGAGCTGGATGTGGCTGAGCCAGAGATTGCCATACATTTCTGCAGAGACCCAGCTAGTTAGCTAAGTCTTGGAGAGTTGTATCTGGAGGGACAGGTCACAGAAGAAGGGAAAAAAATTAATCTGGCCAATGAAGCGTAAACATAGCTGCTCAACAGTGCTCCTTGGCCAATCAGGGAAGACTTTTATTCCCTCGAATATTCAAGCTCCTGGATTTGGGGTGCCTGCCTGGCTGGTCCAAAGCTATAAATTGCAATGCTGGTTCCCACCCAGCCCATTCTGTGCCAGAGACTCCAGAGAGGTGCAGCGATAATTCAAGAGCCTTGAACTTGTCCTTCCTCTGTCTGGTGACTGGTCAGAGCCTGCCTTCGTGGGACACACCAACCCTGCAGAGGAGACCTGCATGGGGAGGAGAAGACACCAAAGGTTTGATTTTAATTTCTCTAATCAAGTTTAACTTTTGTTAAAAAAATTGATTTTACTAACAGTTAAAGGTTTATTGCTTTCCTGTTGCTGTTTGGTGCTCGGGGCTTGAGGGCAGAGGCCCAAAGGCCCAGGGTATTTCTAGAGTTTAATTTGTAATTTGATAAATTGTTTTACTGTTGTTAAGTTGCTGCTTGCAGCATTTTCTTTGTTTCAGTTCAGGTTGTCTTTTTGGGGGGTGGGTGGGGGGAGTTAGGCCTTACCCCTAGCCCACACAGGGCCTGCCTTTGGTTAAAGTATATTTAAGGGAGGACTGTAGCTTGTAGTTTTCCGTTGTTTTACCGTTAGTTTGCTTTTGTCAAATTTCTGCATAAGTGTCTCCCAGTGATTCGCTGTCCCCCACCAGTGCGCAGCTGCTTCTGTTGTTGCTTTGCTTTCATTTGGGTTAGACTTCTATTTTTTTTTGGCTAAGATTCTCTCCTTTGGGGCATTTGAAATTTTTCCCTGTATTTGCTGTTAAGATGCTTCTCCTTTTCAGTTTGACTAGTCTTCGCTTTTCATTCCAAACTGTTAGGTTTTGTTTTTCCTTAGAAGTGTTTTCTGTTGCTGGTAGGTCTTGCTGTGGGCTGGGTGGGTCTGTGCAGAGGTGGGATCCAGCAGGTTCTCACAGGTTGTAGGTTACTAATTATTTGTGTGTGCCGAGAGGGGGTTACTAACTCGTGATTTTGCCACGTGATTTTTGCCTTAGTTATGCCCCTCCTCTCAGCAGTAGCGCGCAGAACTTGAAGCAGTCTAGCAGGAGGTGCACCGGCGTGTGTGGCAGCCTGCGCTTGTGTGCATTCGTTTCCCGCCCAAGGACTGGTGCAGCGGCTCCATCCTTGCCACAGCCCCACCCAGAATGCCCCACCCCCGGAATGCCCAGCCATGCCCCCGTCACGCCCCGCCCAGCCCCATTGGCGCTACGCCACAGTTTGAATCCCACCACCATGGGAAACTGTTACTAAAAATTTTGGATCCCACCACTGGGTCTGTGGGTCTCTCCACTTTAATTTGGAGGGTTTTTTTGGGGGGGGGGTTGTGTTTCTTCCAGGCTCAGGTGAAGTAGCCTTGCTTTGGTTTTTTTGTTTGGGTTCTTAGTATTTGAGGAGAGCCACGGTTTTTGTTAGATTTAACTAGAGTCTAATTGTGAAAGGGTTTGATAAGGTTCATTAGAGTTTTTTTTAAATCAGCACTGTAGGGTTTCAGTATTCCACTTAATAGAATATCAGCATGTTAAATAACAGTGAAGGTTTTGCGTTTGCAAATAGTTAAACAGTCCACAAATAACCTTTTTGGATTCAGTCCCACCTTCACCACAGGTATAGGTGGGCTGATAAACACTAGTTACTTGGGTCTCAGAGTGTTTAGAGCAACTCCTTTCAGGTTCCTTTGGAATTTGGGGAAGCTTTTGGTACTACTACAGTAGGACTAAGAGGAAACTGTAGCTACTTCCTCTCTTCTAAAACGTTTCACCTTCCATCTCCAGGCAAGGGTAGTTGGAGGCTAACCTCAGATAGGTGTAAGAACAGGTCACCAGTTAGTTTTTTAACCAAACCTTGGTTCATTGAATCAAGTCAGGTTAGGAGAAACTTTGTATTTGAACCCCCTCCCCCCCACAAAAAAAGTGGTGGCAGGGTTCCAAAACTAGAACTAGAACCAGGGGGCATTCATTGAAAATGCTGGGGGGAAGAATTAGGACTAATAAAAGGAAACACTTCTTCACACAACGTGTGATTGGTGTTTGGAATATGCTGCCACAGGAGGTGGTGATGGCCACTAACCTGGATAGCTTTAAAAGGGGCTTGGACAGATTTATGGAGGAGAAGTTGATCTATGGCTACCAATCTTGATCCTCCTTGATCTCAGATTGCAAATACCTTAGCAGACCAGGTGCTCGGGAGCAGCAGCAGCAGAAGGCCCTTGCTTTCACATTCTGCACGTGAACTCCCAAAGGCACCTGGTGGGCCACTGCGAGTAGCAGAGTGCTGGACTAGATGGACTCTGGTCTGATCCAGCAGGCTAGTTCTTATGTTCTTATGTTCTAGGGTTTTTTAGGTGACAGTTCAGGTCAGAGAGCCTGGGCACTTAAATCCCCCCATCTCAGTTAGACAGATTTTGGCTAAGGGAAACAATGAGTGACAAGAAGGGACCACAGAGGGCCCCGGGGGGGGGGGGAGCAAAGGAGAAAACTAGAGGGGGAGGGGGGTTTGGTCTTCCCCCAGCCTATGAGGAGACCTGCTCTACAGCCACCTTCTTCCACCCTACTGTCTATCTGGGGTGTAACGATGAAGGTGCCTCGCAAGGGTTGCTGATGTTCCCTCCGCTTCCCAGTAGCAGGAGGAGGAGATGCCTGAGCTGTTCCTAGGGGTGGGCTTGGAGATGGGGGATGACCCCTCAGCTGAGTTTTTCACCCCAAGGACTAAGAGGCTGCTGGAGGAACTAGGTGGGGAGGTGGTGCCCACACAATCTTTCACCCTGGTCTCTCCAGAGCCCAGAAGGCCCTCTAAGGGGAGGGTGGAGCAAGAGGAGGAGGAAGAGATGGAGGTGCACCCTAAGGTGCTGACATCTCAACCCCTCCCCCTCCAGCACCTCTTCCTCAGCCCCCTAGAAATGGCATGTCTCCCCAGAGCTCTTCACAGGAGGTGGCTCCAGGTGTACCCGCAGCTGGTTGCCAGCATGGGTCCACCTTCACATCCGTGGTCTGGGAGAACTTCCAGATGACAGCAGATGATCCCCAGTTTGCACAGTGCATGCTGTTTAGGGCACAGATCAGTTGTGGGAGAGACATGCTTCATCTCGTGACGTCCGGGCTCTGGAACCATCTGACACAACACCACCAGGCTGGTGAGAGAGAGGCTGGTAAGGTGGCCAGGAGGCCATCAGCCAGGCCTGAGGTGAGTGGTCCATCAGCCTTTCCTCCTGCTCTCCCTGGTGCATGCCATACACCAGCTCTGGTAGGTCAGGGATGCCCTTCAAGTCTGGTAGGTCAGGGACGTCATTCAAGTCTGGTAGGTCAGGGACGCCATTCAAGTCTGGTAGGTCAGGGACGTCATTCAAGTCTGGTAGGTCAGGGACGCCATTCAAGTCTGGTAGGTCAGGGACGTCATTCAAGTCTGGTAGGTCAGGGACATTCAAGTCTGGTAGGTCAGGGACGCCCTTCAAGTCTGGTAGGTCAGGGACACCCTTCAAGTCTGGTAGGTCAGGGACACCATTCAAATCTGGTAGGTCAGGGACATCATTCAAGTCTGGTAGGTCAGGGGCGCCATTCAAGTCTGGTAGGTCAGGGACGCCATTCAAGTCTGGTAGGTCAGGGACGTCATTCAAGTCTGGTAGGTCAGGGACGCCATTCAAGTCTGGTAGGTCAGGGACACCATTCAAGTCTGGTAGGTCAGGGACGCCATTCAAGTCTGGTAGGTCAGGGGCGCCATTCAAGTCTGGTAGGTCAGGGATGCCATTCAAGTCTGGTAGGTCAGGGGTGCCATTCAAGTCTGGTAGGTCAGGGACGTCATTCAAGTCTGGTAGGTCAGGGACGCCATTCAAGTCTGGTAGGTCAGGGACGTCATTCAAGTCTGGTAGGTCAGGGACATTCAAGTCTGGTAGGTCAGGGGCGCCATTCAAGTCTGGTAGGTCAGGGACACCATTCAAGTCTGGTAGGTCAGGGACATCATTCAAGTCTGGTAGGTCAGGGACACCATTCAAGTCTGGTAGGTCAGGGACGCTCTTCAAGTCTGGTATGTCAGGGACACCATTCAAGTCTGGTAGGTCAGGGACGTCATTCAAGTCTGGTAGGTCAGGGGCGCCATTCAAGTCTGGTAGGTCAGGGACACCATTCAAGTCTGGTAGGTCAGGGACGCCATTCAAGTCTGGTAGGTCAGGGGCGCCATTCAAGTCTGGTAGGTCAGGGATGCCATTCAAGTCTGGTAGGTCAGGGGTGCCATTCAAGTCTGGTAGGTCAGGGACGCCCTTCAAGTCTGGTAGGTCAGGGGCACCATTCAAGTCTGGTAGGTCAGGGACGCCATTCAAGTCTGGTAGGTCAGGGACGCCATTCAAGAGATGTTTGGTGGAGGGGGGACTAGTGTGTCAAAGAATGGGAGGCAGGTAATAGCATGTAGGACTGACGGTGCCATTGGTAAAATGATAGCCATAGATGCTCAGCCCTATAGAGTAGTAAAGCAGGTCCGGCTGAAGAGGACCATGATGCCTGCATTGTATAGGTCTGTGAGGGCCTATGTAAAGGCATAGTTGTCCCATGCTTGCTGGAGAACTGTGCATTTCACCATGGACCTCTGGACCTGTAGTCATGCGGAGAGTCCCTGCCTTGCACTCACAGTGCACTGGAGGCAGCCCGGAGAAGTTCTGGGTGAGGTGGAGGGTTCCAATGACAGGCTGACAGGCTGGCTATTGCCGTGCTTTACTCTGTGCTGAGGTTCTCAGTGAGGCACACACATTGGACAACATCGCTGCGGCCGTCCAACCACAGCTACGGGAGTATTTTGGAGGTTCAACAACAGGGCCTGGAGGTCAAGGCCACTCGTAGTATTGCCTCCTGGCACTGAGATTAAGAGGTTTATTGCCTCTGAATGTGGAGGTTCCCTTCCATCACCACGGCTAGTAGCCACTGACAGACTTCTCCTCCATGAATCTGTCTAATCCCCATTTAAAGCCATCTATGCCTGTGGAAGTCACTGCAAACTCTGGCAGCGCATTTCATATTTTTAATCACTCACTGTGTAAAGAATAATTTCCTTTTTTTCTGTCCTGAATCTGCTGTCTGGCAGCTTCACAGGATACCTTTGAGTTCTAATATTGCTCTTGCGGAACTCCAGAGAACAATTCAGGGAGATCTATATTTTGCATCTTGTGCTCAATAGGAATAAGCAAGGCTGATGATACAAATCCAAGTTCCCACAGGGCTGGACAAAAATGTGTTGTAAGTCAGTGAACTCAGACTTTGGTTCTCTTCCTATGGCTATGTTTCTACTGAATTCTCCCCACCCTGAGTCTAGGAAACCTTAGCAACCAAGCCTTTGTGATCTTTTCTACACAGTGTTTCTCTGCAGGTACACTTCACTATCTGATACCATGTTTTTTGACATTTGAAATGCGGTAGCGACCTGTATTATCATGTCTCTTATTCAATAAACATAGATGTATTTTGCATGGACTTCACCACTACACTGATGATGGCTACCCATGGCTTAATATCTGGAAACCAAGAAGAAGAAGAAGAAGAAGAAGAGGAGGAGGAGGAGGAGGAGGAGGAGGAGGAGGAGGAGGAGGAGGAGGAGGAGGAGGAGGAGGAGGAGGAGTTTGGATTTATATATATATTTTCTGCAGGAGACTCAAAGGGGCTTACAATCTCCTTGCCCTTCCCCCCTCACAACAAACACCCTGTGAGGTGGGTGGGGCTGAGAGAGCTCCGAGAAGCTGTGACTAGCCCAAGGTCACCCAGCTGGCGTGTGTGGGAGTGTACAGGCTAATCTGAATTCCCCAGATAAGCCTCCACAGCTCAGGCGGCAGAGCTGGGAATCAAACCCGGTTCCTCCAGATTAGATACACGAGCTCTTAACCTCCTACGCCACTGCTGCTCCCTGAGACTGAAAGGGAGTAGAAATATAGACCACTTATACTGCAGCTGAGAAGCAGTCAGTTCTGTAGCTTTGCTTTGTGGTAGGGTTTTCCCGTTGACACCAACCTTTGTTTCCCCATGAGTTTTTGGTTTGTTTGTTTACACAGGTTACCCTCCTGTGAAGTGTTCCTAGCCAAGCTGATCCACTGTTTTGCCAACCCACCAGTTTCCTTGTTGCTTCCAAGCAACCTACCTTTGGGGAAGTTGCTTGCCACTTTCCCCTTCTCCACCTTTGGTCTAGTGTTACTTTGCTGGGCCAGCCTTATCAATTTCACTGGGTTCACCGCTCCAGCGACAGACCCTCACCATTAAAATAAAAAAAGAAGCCCTTTTGATCATCTTGAATTGGCGACCCAAAGAGCAGGAGGACTATTGTGGTTTGGGCAAGAGGAGGGCAAGAAGGAGCGAGAAAACTTGAGGAATGTTAAACACATCACTAGCTCATTAACTTTCCTTGTGATGGGAGAGAAAAGGTCATACTTTTTGACACCATGGGGATTCTCTGATCTGACTGCAGGGCAAGTGCTGAAGAGGGGGAAATGGGTGCAAGAATCAAACCCAAAGGGTATGTATACTCAGAACAAAGGAGACCACACTCATATGACTGGCCATTGATTAACAACAGCCAGGTGGACTTTGTGAAAGTGACTGGAATCCATCGCCGTTTCTCCATTAACTGAAGTGAATCAGAGCCCGTGCATGGTAGTGATTTGTTGTATTACTATCTGAGACTTTTAAGGAAACAACAACTGAATGGAAAACTCCTGGTGTCCTTTTACCGCTGTGCTATAGAGAGTGCCTTAACCTACTGCATCTGTGTATGGTTCTCCAGTTGCACAGTGGCAGATAGGAAGGCGCTCCAAAGGGTGATCACGACTGCACAGAGGATGATCGGCTGCCCTCTCCCCTCCTTGGAAGAACTCTATCATTCCCGAAGCCTAAAGAAAGCCCAAAATATTCAGAGAGACCCGTCTCATCCAGCACACTCTCTTTTTGAACTGTTACCATCCGGCAGACGATACAGGTCTATCAAAACTAGGACCAAGAGGCTTAGAGACAGCTTCTACTCTAGAGCTGTGGCGATGCTGAACTCCGTGGCTTCGTGTTGATGTGTTTGGGGCTGTGTAGGGATGGGTGGAGGAAGGGGAAAGTGAGGATGGGGTATGAGTCTGAAATTGTGTGCATCGAGGAATGCTGCTGTAAATTTTGTTGTGCGTGCACCATGACAATAAATGCTTATGCTTATGCTTACTTGAGGGAGTGGGACAAAGCCATTGGGAAGATGCTAAGGAGGCCTTTCTGTGCTCTGCATTTCCATCACTGAACACTTCAGAGGCAGGTAGGAGTGAGCAGCAGTCCACACGTATGCCCCAGAGAGAATATGTGTCCAAAATTAGACAATGCATATTTAAGATTGATTAATTAATTAACTAATTAGAAGAATGTCTCTCAGGGCCCTCGCGGAGAGTTCAGCGCTTCGTTTAAATGGTTGTGCTGAAATCCTACCGGGACCAGCGTATTTTTCAGCACCATTTACCCGAGTATCCATAGCAACTCTCCAGTGACCTAACAGAACTCTGACAGAAAGCCCTTCATATATTCTTATATGTCAGTTCTCGTCTTTCATATCAGTGAGATGTTTGCTCATTCCCCTGAAGAGGATGATAGTTAGCTGGGTGAAATGTCAGGAAAGATCAGGCCCAATAATGGAGTCAATTGTATGAGCGGGAAGGCATGCATTATGAAAACATCACACCAAATCAATGTCTCGGTGCGTCACTGATTGACAGCTAATGGGAGCAGAAACAAACGCATAGGATTTTGCTTTGAATACGAGCATCTGAAGGTCTCAGGTGAATGCAATTATGATGCATAAAAAAAATAAAGAAGTGCGTCAGTCGCAGAACCACTATGGCAACTTGCAAGCTATTTGGTAGGAATATTAAAATGAAATTCCCCAAATCCCCAAGAAATAAGTGTGTAAGAAAGGAAGAAAGATCATCATTTGGGGGAGGAAAGACATTCAAAACATTTGTGAAGACCCCTAACCAGCACTTAGGGTGAAGAATTATCTCGAGTTATCTCTGAGCTGGTTTGTTCCATGTACATTTATTACTACAGCAACTGTGAACTCACTGAGAGCAGTCAGATGCGAATAATACCATCGGGATTGAATGACCACACTGATCGCATACACAAATAAAGGAAGGGGGAAGCAGCATGGGGGGAACTTCTGTAACAGAAGTGATCTCTATAGGCCTCTGGCCGCTATTTCAGCTGTTTTCTTTTCTAGTGCACTGAGGGATTCATAATATGCTGCCATTGCAAGAATCTGTGGACAGCTCTCCAGATCTGGGCCATACGACATGAGCAAATCCTCCAACAGTGGTGGGGTGCCAAGGGGACGGGGGGTCGTCATGCACCGGGCGCACATCTGGGGGGGCGTGGAAAATCATGGTGGGGCCCCCGGGCCCTCCCCCTTTTCCCCACGCCTCCTCCCCCGCAGTCCCCCCTGCGGCGCCCCCCGCGGCACACACACACACATCGGCCCCCTTTTCCACACTTACCTACGTTCCTTTTCTTTTTTAGTACTTTTTGAGGCTGAAAAAAGCGGCCTGTTTAGAGTTCAGGCTAAAAACTGCCTGAGGAACTACAGTTCCCAGGAGGCCTTGGGGCTCACAAGATCTCCTAGGAAGTATAGTTCGTCAGGCAGTTTTTTTCCCCCTGAACTGTGAAGAGGACGCTTTTTTCAGCCTCAAAAATTATTAGAAATAGAAGTGTGGGAAGTGTGGGAAGGGGTGTGGGGTGTGTGTTCTGCGGGGGTGCCATGGGGAGGTCGGGGGCGCTGCAGGGGGCCATGGAGGGCAGAAAAAACACACTGCACACCGGGTGCAGTTTGGCCCAGCTACGCCTCTGTCCTCCAAGGATTGTATTGTTGAAGGCTTTTATGGCCAGAATCAACTGCCTGTTGTGGGTTTTCCACGCTGCATGGCTGTGGTCTGGTAGTTTTTTGCTCCTAACATTTTGCCTGCATCTGGGGCTGGCATCTTCATTTGCAAATGAACTCCATCTAGACACATGCAAATGTGCCTCAGTGTCAAGATTCCCCTGCGTTGACAAGGAAGCAGGCAAACTTCGAAAGTTTCCGATTTTATTGCAAGTGACAGGAAAGCAACAGAAGACTGTTCTGGGGCTCAAGCACTCAGACCAGTGCTGTTATGCACTGTACTTTTCATTCCCCACCCCCCCACACACACATGTGAAGCCCTCAGCAGAACAGTTCCACGCAACATCTTCGGACATTCAAGGTTACTTGATAAGCCAGCTGTGGAAAAAAGGCAGAGTAGCAAAAGCAGTGCATAGCTGAAAGTCACAATTCCCCAGGCAGCCCAACCCCCACAGCTGCCATCCTGACACTCGCTCCCTCTCCCACCTGTGAAGTGGACAAAACATATACCCCACCATAAGAACATAAGAACAAGCCAGCTGGATCAGACCAGAGTCCATCTAGTCCAGCTCTCTGCTACTCGCAGTGGCCCACCAGGTGCCTTGGGGAGCTCACATGCAGGAGGTGAAAGCAATGGCCTTCTGCGGCTGTTGCTCCCGAGCACCTGGACTGTTAAGGCATTTGCAATCTGAGATCAAGGAGGATCAGGATCACCGCCACTCTGGAAGGTAGACTCTATGGTGTTAAACCAGTTTGGAGGTCCTCCTCAAACCCTGCCCTGTTTCAGATGGGAGCCTGGCATCAAGCAGAGAAGCACCAGGGGGGGATGGGGTATGAGCATGCTAATGGCAAAAGTGCTTTCGTTTTCCATAGGTAGTCAAGTGGAGGCACCCAGGGCCAGATCAGTTTCTTGTAGGGGCTGAGCTTAAGATTGCCGATTTTTTTCTGTGAAGTGGGCTGAGTCCTTAATGTAGTGTATGGTAAGTCCAACATGGCTTTGCAATTGTGCAGCCAACATTTTTGCCAAATCATATGTAGGGCGCTCACAATGGGTCTGAGTAGAGTGGAGTCCTTGTGGATTTTTGGAAGTCCAAAAAGACTAGGAGGGAGAGTTTCAGAATTGAGGTCTTCGATGGCTTTTCCTTCTTTCCTCGCTATGTTACTGGAGGGAAGTTTTGGCTTTCTCAGAATCCTTGCTGTTTCCCCTATTCCCTTCCCCTCCACTTCTTCCTCAGGGAGATGATAAATTGCTGATTCAACATTAGCAAGGATGTTTTCTAATGGGATTATTATTATTTTTATTATTATTTATTACATTTATTAGACCGCCCACCCCCGAAGGGCTCTGGGCGGTGTACAACAACAATAAAAGACAATACATAATAAATGTCAAAATCCTAAAACAACATCAAGACCTTTCAAAACACAGCACAGCAGCAACATCATAAAACCCATACTAATTATTATCGATGGCGTCTGAACCTAAAGCGAAAACGGGGAGGGAAAATGGTGTAGCATGGCACAAGCATCAGCCAGGGGCAGGCAATCCACGGCTGGCCTCCCCAAAAGTCCGGTAGAATGTTTGTTTCTGTCTTGTGGTGTGGTAAGCCATGTCCTCCATTTCCCTTCTTGAGGTCCCTCTTGGAGTTGGCAAAACGACTGCCAATAAGAAATGAGTTTTTTATGCGCTCAAAAATCTGGCCTGAAGCTTTAAGCAGGTACTTAATTAGGCCTCTCCCTTGGTTACTTCACACTTGAGAGGAATTATCCTGTAAAAGGCCTCTATTCTTCGCAGCCCAAGCACAGAGAAGGATACGATATCCCCGCTCCTTGAAAAGGCTCTCTTAGGACGACATAAAACCCGATGACAGAATTTTCAGCTGAGCACTCCCTTTGTGAATGGCGGGCTGTAATTAAATGTCCCAAACCACCGGGTCTGAAGGACCCACATAGATGAATTAAAGATAACTTTCGGCAAGGGAAGCTCTCGTGAAACGGTGGGAGCAAACACAACCCTGGCCAATTATCACGTTCACATGATTTCACTTGGTGGTGAAACCCACGGTGTTTTGAGGATTGACAACAAAGCTGCTGCATTAATTAGAGTCACAATTAGGGACATTTAAAAAGGCTTCGGCTGACAGAAAAATACTGTAAAAATCTGCCTTTGAAAAAACATCTTCCTCCACTTTGCTGCAACGTGTCATTTCGCCCTGCGTGTTCCTTTTGGTGTCTAGCAATCTGTTGATTTTGGTATTTCTAACTGGAGGATGGCTACACAGGCCCCACCCACTGCTTCCTAGAAAACCGAAAGGGCAGTGTGGCGAAGTGGTTAGAGTGTCAGACTAGGATCCAGGAAACCAGACTAGGATCCAGACTAGGATCCAGACTAGGATCCAGGAGTCGAATCCTCACTCTGCCGTGGGAGCTCCCTGGGTGACCTTGAGCCAGCCACATTTGCAACCTAGCCTACCTCTCAGGGTTGCTGTGAGGATAAAATGGAAGAGAGGAGAGGAACGTAAGGTGCTTTGCGTTCCCATTAGAGTTGCCAGCTCTGGGTTGGGAAATCTGGTGATTTTGGAAGTGGAGCCTGAGGAGGACAGGGTTTGGAAAGGGAGGGACTTCAATGGTATATAATATCATAAAGTCCACCTTCCAGCAGTGGTGTTGTGCCCACGGGGCGGCGGGGGGCACAATGCCCTGGGGTGTGGAGCCCTTCCAGTGGCTATTTTCCCCAAGGGAACTGTTGCCTGGAGATCAGTTGTAATCCCAGCAATCTCCAGCTACTTCCTGGATGTTGGCAACCTCCATTAGGATGAACAACAAGGTATAACTGCAGGAAACAAATAAACCTGATGCCAGCTCCACCTGGTTTACAGAGCATTTGAGCCAAGATGCTGCAAAGTGGCCTTCAGAACCTAGCTTGAAACAAATTTTCTGGCGTAGGAGGTTAAGAGCTCATGTATCTAATCTGGAGGAACCGGGTTTGATTCCCTGCTCTGCCACCTGAGCTGTGGAGGCTTATCTGGGGAATTCAGATTAGCCTGTGCACTCCCACACACGCCAGCTGGGTGACCTTGGGCTAGTCACAGCTTCTCTGAGCTCTCTCAGCCCACCACCCCACCTCACAGGGTGTTTGTTGTGAGGGGGGAAGGGCAAGGAGATTATGTAAGCCCTTTGAGTCTCCTACAGGAGAGAAAAGGGGATATAAATCCAAACTCCTCCCCCTCCTCCTCCTCCTCCTCCTCCTCTTCTTCTTCTTCTTCTTCTTCTTCTTCTTCTTCTTCTTCTTCTTCTTCTTCTTCTTCTTCTTCTTCTTCTTCTTCTTCTTCTTCAAATCTAGGTTGATTCAGACTTCTAGAGAACTCAAAAGCTTGAGTTCTGGAAAATCCAAAAATACCTTTTTTTGTCTTTAAAAAAGGTATTCCAGGACATTTTTTTTTCCATCTTAGCTTTTTGATTTACTGAAAAAGCAAATGCAAAAATCTACTTCAGCAACTTTTCTTGTCTCTGTCCTGAAGATGTTGCTACCGACATGACTCTCCAGGTCGGGCCCAGAGGTCTCCCATAATTGTTTTAACTGATCTGCACACTACACACTGTTTATGGCTCATACTTACAATAAGTACTCTCTGGTTCATCTAATACTATCAGATACCCAGATTAACTCATGGTTCTCACTGACAGAGGGGAAGATCGAATCACTTGGTATACCTCTTGACTCCCTTCTACCTTTAACTTGTTCAGAAGCGTAGAAATTATTAAAACAAAAATTGTTGGAGAGAGAATGGAACTATTTAACCCTGGCCGCGAGGAAAACTTGCTCACCTTTACATCTATCAATCCCTTTACAACATAACAGAATGGCCTCCTATTTGTATCATCTGACCAATCCAGACCAGAGGAGAGTTTTTCCACTCGCTCGCTTCAATGTTTTCCCTTCTGCTATACTACGTGGTAGATATAACAATCTAGAAATGAGCAAAAGGGTGTGCTCGTGTGATGCAAACCAATTCGAAACATTATCTCACCAACTGTTCTGTTGTCCCCAATCGGCAAGTATTAGAATTAAACACTCTAGGATGCTTTCTATGATACCTAGCGAGCTAGATGAACCAAGCAGATTATTGTTTTTATGAAATAACTCTGACGCTACAATCTGCAAAACGGCTGCAAATTTTTCTATTGGAAGTGTCCCATAAGCAATAGTATGTATGAACCAACTCTATTTGCTATATGTTACAAGTTTGTATTTTGATGTGATTTTATATTGGTTATGCCAAATGAAGGCTGAATGAATGAAAAGACTGTTTATGGGGTGGTTTGCCCTTGCCTTCTCAAGTCACCTACACTTTACCCCCAACAAACTGGGTACTCATTTTCAGCAATCACAGAAGGATGGAAAACTGAGTCAACTTTAGCTGGCTACCTGAAATCCAGTGGCATAGTGCCAAGGGGGTGGGACCGGGGTGCACAATGTACTGGGAGCGTGTCGATGCGGGGGCATAGTGGGGGCTTGGCAAGGGCATTCCAGGTGTGGGCGTGGCAGGGGCGCAGGAAGCTGAGTGCCCCAGCCGCCGTTCCCCCTTGCTCCAGCCCTGCTGAAACCAACTTCTGTTGGGACTCAGATGGGACTCAGATCGTGAGCAGAGCTTGGATGGCAGTACTGCAGCTTACCACTAAACAGTGTGCCGAGCAAACGTCATGATACATGCACAGGGGACTATGTTTACCTTTTACCACTCTACAGTAATCAGTTCTTAGGAGAAAATGGCGGTTTTGCAGGGTGGACTTTATTGGCCCTTTACCCTGCTGAGATTCCTCCTCTGTGCAAACCCCACCCTCCATAGGTTCCACACCCAAATCTCCAGGAATTTTTCGACCCAGAGTTTGCAAGCCAAGATGTTGCCGATAATAAGCAATCTCAAAGGGGAGTTCTATCATTGTGGGAAGTAGCCACGGAGCAGCCACGGACAATGTAATGAAGACAACGAAGCAGCAGTGGCGTAGGAGGTTAAGAGCTCATGTATCTAATCTGGAGGAACCGGGTTTGATTCCCAGCTCTGCCGCCTGAGCTGTGGAGGGAGTCTCCTACAGGAGAGAAAGGGGGGATATAAATCCAAACTCTTCTTCTTCTTCCCTGCTTTTTAAACATTGGCAAACAGTGTTGGTTTTCCCTTGTGTGTCTGTCAAGTTCTTCTGGAGAACCCTCGTACTGCATTGCACAATGCATGATGTGCGGCTCATTGTTTCGGCGTAAATGCGCACGATCGAAAGCAAACACAGTATGGCAGTCTGAAAGGAAGCTTGGTTTCTCTTTATTTGGGAAAAAGGTCTAACTCACCTTTCTGTTCTCGAAAGGCAGCTCGCGCCTAGATTTAAAACAGAAACAAAACAGAGCATGAGAAGGCATTTGAAATTTGTGGGAAAGCTTCTCTTGAGCCAAAAAGAAGAGTTTGGATTTATATCCCCCCTTTCTCTCCTGCAGGAGACTCAAAGGGGCTTACAATCTTCTTGCCCTTCCCCCCTCACAACAAACACCCTGTAAGGTAGGTGGGGCTGAGAGAGCTCCGAGAAGCTGTGACTAGCCCAAGGTCACCCCAGATAAGCCTCCACAGCTCAGGCGGCAGAGCTGGGAATCAAACCTGGTTCCTCCAGATTAGATACAGGAGCTCTTAACCTCCTATGCCACTGCTGCTCCGTTGTCTTCATTACATTGTCAAGTGCAGGGAGATAGTTCCATGAATTCACCAGCCCTGCCAAACTCTTTGAAACATGACTTTTGATCCTGGAACAGCAGTTTACAGAATGTACTTTGAGTGTGACGTAAACAAATGAGTAATAAATAGAAGGGTGTTTTGGTTCTCTCTGCTTCCCCTCTACCCCCCAATGATCTTTATTCATCCTGTTCATAGCAGTCATTTTGACACTGAGCCTACAGGTGTTTTGACACATGCTAATTAAACCAGCCAGCGTCTTTGTTCTGAACTGCGAACGGTAAAATCCCAACCAAACCCCGCTGTGAATATGGGAACTGCTGCTACTATGTGTATGGGTGTGAGTGTGGCTGTCTGGTTCACAAGGAGGGTGGTGCTGGGAATCTTCTGGAATGGCTCCTGATTGTCAGATGATAGAGATTAGCTCCCTGGGAGAAAATGGCCACTTTTGCAGGGAGACACCTACGGCATTAGAGTCCACTGAGGTCTCTCCCCTGCCCAAACTCCGCCTTCCACAGGGTCCACCCCCGCAATCTCCAATGATCTTCCAACTCAGAACTGACAATGCTGGCATTCTACTGGCCTCTCTCCGAGTGATCCTGGAGGGATGCAGGTCAGTAGAAGAACCTCTCTGAACCTTCGAGAACACAGGTGTCAAACTCGTGGCCCTCCAGATGTGATGGACTACAGTTCCCATCATCCCCTGCCAACATGATGGTTTCAGGGGATGATGGGAACTGTAGTCCATCACATCTGGAGGGCCACGAGTTTGACACCTGTGTTCTAGAACCTTTCATAGGTGAGAAATGGCAATAAATGGGCGGTTGACCTGATCCTACCTGGTCTGGGACTGAACACTTGAGGGTGACCTACAGGGCCAGCTTGACAACTGGACAGCCCTAGGACATCCCTTAGGCCATGAGAAGTGGACAAACAACAACTGGTGGCCCCCACGTAGCCCCCCCTTGTCTATCCAGCAAGCAGTAGCTTACGTGGTACCATCCGTGGCCTAATAGGCAACTTCAGGAAGTCCTTTCTTCCTCTCTCCATTGGGAAGGAGGCAAGTTGAGGCAAGCCAACCCTCTTTCTCCTTCTCTTGTGACCAAGCTTCACTCTAAGAAGAGCAACAGGTCCTTACCACAGCTCAGTGCTTGGGTTGGGAAACGCCTAGAGATTTCAGAGAGTAGTGGGAGGAGCCGCAACAGGGTATACTGCCCTAGAGTGTACCCGCCAAAGCGGACATTTTCAAGAGTAACTGATTGTAGTCAACTTGAGATCAGTTGTAATGTCAGGAGATATTTAGGCCCCAGTTGCAGGTTGGCAACCCTTCTCCAACTGGGGGGTGGGGGTGGGGACGATAAGCCATCTCCTAGAACATAGGTGTCAAACTCGAGGCCCACCAGATGTTATGGACTACAGTTCCCATCATCCCCTTGCAGAATGATGCTGGTGGGGGATGATGGGAACTGTAGTCCATAACATCTGGAGGGCCACGAGTTTGACACCTATGACCTAGAGTACCAAAGGGCCTGCCCTGGTGGCATGATAGCAGCATGACTGTCTGGGGTGAGATATCATCTCCTTGTTGCCTTAGCTCTGATTCTGTGAGGCAGTTATTTAAGGTTGCCAGATCTCCATTGGGAAAGGCCTGGCGGTTTTAGGGGTGGAGCCTGCGGCAAGCGGGGTTTGAGGAGGGGAGGGGCTTTAGTGGGATATAATGCAATGGTGTCCGCCTCCCAAAGTAGCCATTTTCTCCAGGGGAACTGATTACCTGGAGATCAGTTGTAATCCCAGGAGAACTTTGGCTGCCACCTGACAGATGTCAACCTAGTGTTCTTGTTATAGGTTGCGAGAAACAAATATATGAGCCATGGAAGCTACTGCTCTCCCAAACAGTCTGTCTCTTGCCAAATTAAAAGTGATGATAAAACTCAGCCAGCTTCCCCCCCTTATCCTTCCAATGGATCAAATGCACCAAATGATCCTGTTGTGCCTAATAATGGACTGATTTCACGTGTTTCTATGAACCAGCAGAACACTGGTTACATGGATTCCTCTCCTAGATTACCTTTCCCAGTTGGAGAGTGGGGATTTGAATCAATAAATGACAACATCCTTGTGGCTTGGCCAACACATGTGAAATAGCTTCAAAAAGAAAAAATAAATCAGTGATACAGTTTTCAAGGTAACCAGCATTTATCATAAACCCAGCAACCGGAGATGAAACTGAATCATAATATCCATGAATGCAGCAACATTTGAAGAGGTAGCATCTTCCGTGACCTTTGGGAAAGGTGGCTAAAGTAAGTGTGTGGGGGAAGTGCCATGGGGGGAAGGGGTTGGGTGGATTTTCCGCCCCCTGAAGCCATGTGCCTGGTGCGTGGTGCACCTCCCATCCCTTAGTAGCTCCGCAACTGACATAAACACGCACACACACACGCGCACACGCACACGCACACACAAAGAAGTAGGTATAGTCATTCAGACTGGTATTTAGGCTCTCAAATGGGCCTGTGACCGACAGTGAGATGTTTGGGTCCCTGCCTAGAATCCCCATGTGTTCCTAGGGACACCCTAATTTTATATTTTCAGTAGCCCTGGCAGGTTTTTGGGCTCAGACCCCTTTTCTGGAGTCTCCCTCACTCCAGCTCTCCCCCAGAGAGTTGCCTCCACAGCATTTCAGCTGCCTCTTTTTCTTCTCACAGGCAATTCCCCCCCCCCCCGCCCCAATCAGGACTGGGCAGGACTTAACTATTTCAGTGCAGTTTCTCACTGGAAACCACTTCCCAAATTTGGACATTTTTTCACACCAGGCCTCCTGCCAATCACAGCTTTTGGGGTTGAGAGAGGAAACTAAAAGTGAAAATGCTGCCGGCCTCTGTTCTGGTATGCCACTTTCACGTAGAATCTGGAATTTGTAATTGATAGCTCTAGGGATTGCTAGAAACTCTGTGGTTTTGCCATAGTTTCTGGTGATTCCTACCCTGTTTCCCTGAAAATAGGACAGTGTCTTATATTAACTTTTGTTCCCAAAGATGTGCTATGTCTTATTTTCAGGGGATGTCTTATTTTTCCGCTCCACAGCTGCATGCTCTGGTCGACGGGCATGCTTGCAATCAAAAACTTTGCTATGTCTTACTTTCGGGGGATGCTTTATATTTATTTATTTATTTATTATTTATTTATTTATTATTTCATTTTTATACCGCCCTCCCCCGAAGGGCTCAGGGCAGTGTACAACATCAACAAACCATAAAAACAAAATACAAAGTTAAATTAAGACTTAAAATGCAGCATTCAATTATCAAAACTAATTCAGATTTAAAATAGATTTAGCACTTCAGCAAAACCTCTACTACGTCTTATTTTCAGGGGGTGTCTTATTTTCGGGGAAACAGGGTAGAGCTGGCTATTATTTATTCATTTATCTATTTATTTATTCAATTTATATGATGGCCCTCCCCTTGTGGGTTCAGGGATGCTCTCAATATTTACATTTATAATCCTACAATCAAAGCATTATATCAGAGTTAGGAATAAATACAGATTAATACACATTTCACAGCTCTGATGCCATGTCCTTGGCCCTTTCCCCACTCACCTTAAGCCCCGCGCTACTCGAGGAGAGTAGCGCGGGGTCCCTCGGCACTCCCCACTGAGAGGGGTGGCGACAGCGCAGCCGCCCCGAAGCTGCTGCTGTCGCGCCCCTCAGCGCGCGGCATCCCAGACGCTCTTCTGAACGGCGCCTTTTGACGACCCTGCACAGAGCGCGGGGTCGTGGGGACGCCTGGGCCTGCGCCTGGGATGCCGTGCGCTGAGAGGAGCACGCGGCATAGGGGGGATGGAAGCGAGTGGGGAAAGGCCCTTCGTTTTCCCCAGAAGTGACATCACACTGAAACTGGTGGCATTTTTAAAAGATTTATTTTTCTCTACTGGCTTCAGGAGGCTCAGCAGGAAACAGGACCTGGGGTAGGGTGATCCCCTAACCCATAGGTGTCAAACTCGCGGCCCCCCAGATGTTATGGACTACAGTTCCCATCATCACGCTGGCAGGGGATGATGGGAACTATAGTCCATAACATCTGGAGGGCCGCGAGTTTGACACCTGTGCCCTAACCCAAGTGGGAAAATGGGAGCCCTGTTAGAGCTGTTTATGTCTTCTCACCACATGTGCCAATTTATGTCACAATGAGACCTCACACTTTTTATCCAGGGCAGACATGTGACCAGCTACCATGGTTACTCGTCTGTCGGGCCCTTACATCCCGGTAGACTGTCAGCTCCCAGTTCATTCTCATTTGTTCCTTACAGAAGAAACCCATGTCTTCCTGAAGTTTCAAAATTCTGTCAAAAGGTAGCTTGAGCCTAATAGCCAATTTGTACAACAGTTTACAAGGATGTCCTTCACAGAAATTTAATAACACACACACAAATCTAATCAGTAATAGCCGCCGATAAGAATCAATTAATCAATGTCTCTTCGGTCATTTCCTGGAGTCAGCGGCTGCATGGACTTCTGGTTAAAGTAATTACTTATATTAAGCAACAGAAGTGACCTCAAGGAATGGCAGCTTCAGCGAACCACTGGCAAATGGGATCACCAGTGCAGATTAATTTATTCTTTATTTCAATTATTTCCAGAGTCTATGTGGTTCTTAAAGGTAACCATCAATATCTTTTTGCTGCAACAGACTTATCTTGATGGTGATGACTTTAAAGGCTCTGAGAGAACAATAATGGAGAACAGTTCAAGGGATCCTAAATATGAGCGTGTTTTTGACAAGTGGAACACGCTCAGCACTTTGTCAGTCAGTTCGGATTGAGTTTCCGAGGACTTTTCTGCTATGACCCTTACTCCACTTTTGAGACAGTTGAAAATAATAATAATAAGAGTTTGGATTTATATCCCCCCTTTCTCTCCTGCAGGAGACTCAAAGGGGCTTACAATCTCCTTGCCCTTCCCCCCTCACAACAAACACCCTGTGAGGTGGGTGGGGCTGAGAGAGCTCCGAGAAGCTGTGACTAGCCCAAGGTCACCCAGCTGGCGTGTGTGGGAGTGCACAGGCTAATCTGAATTCCCCAGATAAGCCTCCACAGCTCAGGCGGCAGAGCTGGGAATCAAACCCGGTTCCTCCAGATTAGATACACGAGCTCTTAATCTCCTACGCCACTGCTGCTCAAGAAGGTTTTTGTGCACTTTTTAAAAAAGTACTTCATGTTTAGCTCTCCCTTTTCCCTGTTAACCGCAAGTGGTTTATATCATTTTCTTTCATTTTATCCTCATAACAACGCTATGGGTGGTTCCGCACAGGCCAAATATGATGGTGTGAAAGGAACATTGTGTGTGTGTGTGGGGGGGGGGGGGAGGAGTTCCCACAGAACTTGCCCCTTATATGAATTAAATGCTTTCAACCCATTATATCTGCCAGTTAAATTATATCTGCCAGTTAAATGAAAATCACTAAATTAGTCACTTTTCCCCTTTAGCCTAGGTTTCACATGCTTCCTGTTTGCCTGTGCAAACTACGGCAAGCAGCAGTGGCGTAGGAGGTTAAGAGCTCGTGTATCTAATCTGGAGGAACTGGGTTTGATTCCCAGCTCTGCCGCCTGAGCGTTGGAGGCTTATCTGGGGAATTCAGATTAGTCTGTACACTCCCACACACGCCAGCTGGGTGACCTTGGGCTAGTCACAGCTTCTCGGAGCTCTCTCAGCCCCACCCACCTCACAGGGTGTTTGTTGTGAGGGGGAAGAGCAAGGAGATTGTAAGCCCCTTTGAGTCTCCTGCAGGAGAGAAAGGGGGGATATAAATCCAAACTCCTCCTCCTCCTCCTCCTCTTCCTCTTCCTCCTCTTCCTCCTCCTCTTCCTCCTCTTCCTCTTCTTCCTCTCCCTCTTCCTCCTCCTCCTCCTCCTCCTCCTCCTTCTCTTCTTCTTCTTCTTCTTCTTCTTCTTCTTCTTCTTCTTCTTCTTCTTCTTCTTCTTCTTCTTCTTCTTCTTCTTCTTCTTCTTCTTCTTCTTCTTCTTCTTCTTCTTCCTTCCATCCACCATTGTGGTGGATCCTCCAGGCAGTCATCATTAGAGTGGATTCTCTAAAAGACCATCATTTTGTGCCTGTAAGTCTGTGTGGGGGATTCTTGGGTGGGGGGATTCTTAGGGGGCATTCTCAGATGCACAGTTCACAGGGAAACACAGCATTTCCTGTGCGAACCATGCCACATCCTGATGCTGAGATCCCAGCAATCCTGTATGGCCCCTGAACCCACCATGCAAACGGTGACACAGGCAACATGGATTTGTTTAACCTGTTTGTGTTACCTGTGCAGAAGGAACCTATGAGGTAGGTTAGACTGAGAGCATGTGAAATCCCTCTCCCTCCCTTACCAGCAGCCTGGTCAGGTCCAGTGCTGAACTCCACATGCTACCCAGTTCAACACTGGATGCATTCAGGCTAAGTCAAACCCACAGTTTAAAGCTGGACCCAACCAGGCCAAGCCCAGCATTGAACTGCATGCTGAGTCTGGCTGGGTTCAGCTTTATACTGTTGGCTCCACCTCCAAAGCTCCATCTCTGAAGTTCTGTGGACTTTGGCTGTAGAGCTAGCAGTATAAAGCTGAACCTAGCCAGGCTAGGCCTGCAGATCAATGCCCGACTGGGCTTGGCCTGGCCAGGCCTAGCATTCAACTCTGCCCCTGCCCCTGAACTCCACATTAATTTTGGAGGCAGGTGTATTTGGGGGTGGGGTCAGGTCTGTGTATCTTTTTTCCCCCGATCAAACAATTTAGATATTTTTTTAAAAAAAACCATCAAAAAGATTGCACTGCCTTGTAGCAGGCTCTGTGACTGTACCTAGTCTTCAGACAATTGGAGCATAATGAATTGTGACAAACTGTAGCTGACAGGTGGAGTAACTATACCGTCTACTTAGTCATGCAGTAAGTCAAAGGCATTTCACATCAGGAACTTGCCGTCTTCATTTCTGGCTCTCTTTCTTCCTTTACCTGTCTTCGCCGGCATGCGCGGGGATGAGAGGTTGACACGCTGGAATAATAATTATGGCGTGCACGTATGCCAGGGTGAGCTGGCAGAATCTTGAGATTGTTGGATGGGCGTGAGAACTGAGGTTGCTAAGTCTGGGTTGGGAAATTCCTGGAGAATGAGGGAGAGGCTAGGGAGGGAGAAGTTTGGGGAGGGGAGGGACCGTAATAAGGTATGATTCCCTAGAACAGGGGTAGGGAACCTGCGGCTCCAGAGCCGCATGCGGCTCTTCTGCCCTTGCACTGCAGCTCCACGAGCCGAGCCACCAACCCCATCCTTGCCCGCCCTGCAGACAGCAGGGCAGGCGCACCAACTGCCCGCGGCCGGCTGGGCCACGTTGCGGGCTTCCCCTCTCGCCCGCCCCGTTAGAGTGGGGCAGGCGCTTTCCCAGTGGCCGGCGATGCTGAGCCACCGGCTTCATCCTTGCCCACCCTGCAGGCAGCAGGGCAGGTGCACCAATTGCCCGCGGCCGGCTGGGCCGCACCGCGGGCTTCCCCTCTCGCCCGCCCCGTTTGAGCGAGGCGGGCGCTTTCCCGGTGGCCGGCAAGGCCGAGCTGCTGGCCCCATCCTTGCCCGCCCTGCAGGCAGCAGGGTGGACGCATCCATGCGCTTCTCAGAATGAGTGGAGTAAAAGGTAAAAAAAACCAATATATACAGTGTTATCTTTATTTTAAATGTCAAAAATTATTTGCGGCTCCAAGTGTTTTCTTTTCCCATGGAAAACAGGTCCAAATGGCTCTTTGAGTGTTAAAGGTTCCCTACCCCTGCCCTAGAACATAACCTCCAAAGAAGCCATTTTCTCCAGGGGATCTAATTTTTCCACCCTGGAGATTCTGTAGGCGCAGAAGGCATAAGGAGAATATACTCTGTGAAAAAGCAAAGGTTTTCTTCTTGCCCCCCCCCCCCATTACTTTCTTTCTGTAAAGGGGAGTTGGCAACCATAATGTGGCTGACGAAAGTAAAGATGCCGGCTTGAGAATCTATTCTTTTCCTGTGACTAGGCAAGTTTGGTAGCCCAACAGAATGCCCCTTGTTCAGAGTTATACAGAACGTGCAAACTCAACGGTTTTAAGGTCTCACTGTTCTCCACTAGATACCTTGAATTTGCCCTTCTTCTAGGAGACAGAAGAAAGAAACATGAAAATGTTTAGGCTCTTTGTCTAGGAAGAAGGGCAACAAAAGGCAATAGAGATAAAAAGAAACAGGCTCTAGTTCATCTTGCGTCAGAGAATCAGGTGCCAACATCTTCCAATAAGGGTCTTAGACATCCCCAAATGTTTTGGGAAAAGGGAAAATCTCCACCTTTCTGTATGACTAATTGATGATGTGGGCATTTTGGGGTGTATTCTTTTCTGCCATTTTGAATGTGACCTGCTATAATGCTATAAAAGTAAGAGCACACTGCCATTTTGACTAGGCTCCTCTGATACTATTTTTGCCGCAGTTGGCTGAATAAAATTCAAACTGATTTTATTTCTTGAGCTTCTCTTACTTTATTGGTTAACCTGTGTTAACATTCACATCTAATTTCAGATCTCCAAGCACCTATTTAGAACATTTTTAATCCTCTTCCCCATAAGACAATACCTGCCAACAGATTCATTTACGAGATCAGATCAAAAGACTCTTCAGGCCCCTTCCACACACGCAAAATAATGCGTTTTCAAACCACTTTCGCAACTGTTTGCAAGTGGATTTTGCCATTCTGCACAGCTTCAAAGAGCACTGGAAGCAGTTTGAAAGTGCATTATTCTGCATGTGCGGAATGAGCCTCATTGAGCTCTTAGAATGCTGTACTGGCTTCTTATTAACAGGCAATTATTAATGGAGGAGCCCTTTGAAGAATGCCGTCCCTCCCCTGCAGTCTGAAATGGTGCGGTCCATTTTCAACACATGGCTACTTTCCTATTAAGTCTTGCAGCCAAAAGGCTGGTCGACCAGAAAAAGACAGCAATAAAACAAAACATGTTTATTAAAAACAAGTGGTGTTTAATAGCAGCAGTTATGTATTGACAAACATCTATTGTTACAGCAAAACTCAAATTGGCTAACGGACTCATTAAATGATAATTAGGTGAGCAAAAACACCCCTTCTTGTTGAGATGAGAATCCAGACACATTTTTCTCAGATTAGAATAAACTGCACAAGAAATGAAGAAAGGCTCAAGAGTTTCAACCGAAGAGATATTACAAATACAGACTTTAGAACCTCTTTCTTGACCTTTGAAATGTCCACACGACGCTGCCAGTGGGAGTGACTTCATTCTGGCATCAAAAAAAAATTCTGATAACATGTAGGAGAGGCAAAACTCTCTGAACTCCAACCAAATATATACAAATGTGCCTCACCTTCCCCACCTGTGAGGAACACACACACACACTACACTACACAATACTCCAGACTGTGCCATAGAAAAGCCAGAATTTGCGTTTTCCCGCGCACACAGCAGTATTAGAGATGTGGGTTACACCCCCTTCATGAGAACAACACAAGGAAATATCCAGACAATAAGATAAGAACAAAAGTCCATTGGGACTGGCCTTGACCAGCACCTGGTGGAGAAAACAGTTAGTAGCACACAGTAACCCATTCCCCCAAAGTGACCCAGAAAGTAAAAGCAGCTCCCAGCACTCCTAGACATCCTGACAGATACCTACCACAGTCTGCTGATTCCAGCCTTCCATGTCTTTGACAACACATTGATACTGACTCTACTTTACCTAAGGTATGCAGCCAAACAATGGCCCTTTCCCCACTTACCTTAAGCCCCGCGCTACTCTCCTAAAGTAGTGCGGGGTCCAGCTGCACTCCCCACTTCAGGGGCGGCAAGAATGCAGCCGCCCTGACGCTGCCTCTCTCGCACCCCCTCAGCGTGCGTAATTCCTGGCGCCTTTTCAAATGGCGCCTTTTGATGACTCCGCGCAGAGCGCAGGATCGTGGGGAAGCCGGGGCGCACACCAGGAATAGCGCGCGCTGGGAATTGCGCGCAGCAACCCTCAGACAGAGGTAAGTGGGGAAAGGGCCAATGTTCCCTCTAAGTCATGTGACTGTGCAGCTGTGCAGGTATCATATTGGTGCCGTGCAGATCGATCAGCCATCCAGCAGATGTGGCTTAGTTCTGCGCAGCAAGAGCAGGTTCCACGAAACACTATGGAAGGGACGATTGATGCCAAGAGTTGCACTCAGAAGTCCCCAATCTAGGGTTGCCTCCAGGTGGGGCCTGGAGATCTCCTACTATTATAATTGATCTCCAGAGGACAATGGAGAAAATGGCAGCTTTGGAGGGTGGACTCCATGACACTATATCCTTCTGAGCTCACTTCCTGCCCCAAATTTTACCTTCCACAGGCTCCACATACCCAATATCTCCAGATACTTCCCCATCCAATGCTAGCAACGCTACCCCAATCCCAACCTCACGGCGGAACTAGAGTTGACCAACATGGGGTGGTTCCATTCACCAAACAAAGTTGAAGCTCAGTTCAATCATTACAGTTTTGATAGTCCAGCCACATATAAGGAGAGATTGTGACATCAGCCTGTTGTGTGAACAGGACATATTTTCCAGCTGTGGTATGGGCAACAGATTTCTGAAGGTACACTTTTTTGTGCATATAGATGTTGGGGGGGAGGGGAGGGGGGTCCATTTTGTCCTATAGATTCAAAATGGCGACCACACATGTTGGAAAGGTCATGTTAAGTATAATATACTGCCCTGTTATGTGAAGTTGTAGAGTCAAAAACGTCAGCAACTGCACAGGGTTTTGTCCCACTGCATTGTGGGATAATTGCCTGGGGCCAAGCAGCTCCGTACTGAGAAATGAATGCTTTATAGTAGCTGGAAATAAGCAGTTGTAGTTGAACAGGAAGCGATATCTTGGAGTGATAGATGCTCACAAAAGCAAATGCTCCAGATGGATGGAAGTGACCCAGTTAAAGCTTCTGTGAACTGAAGGGAGGGGTTGCATTATTCATAACATTTGAACGACATTCTTAAAATGGCATTTATATTTAACTGATTATAATTATGCCACAAATTAAAAACATGCTTAACGTACATTTGCCAAGGGCAACATTTTGCAATTTTCTTGCGTATCTGGGATCTGTGAATCTTTCGTTGTTGTAAAAAGATAAACCAGCTCTCTTTGCCGAAAGGTTCTTCTTCTTTTTTTTTACCAGCATCTCAAAGTCCGTCAGCAAAAGGTCAGTGAAGACATATCCATCACATATTATGGTCTTTAGCTAACTTTTTTGCTTCAGCCTTCATTCTGAAGCAACACACCAAGAAAGAGTTACATTTTTCATGAGGTTTCGATGCCATTGTGAATATTATTTCTGCCCGCTGTGGGTTTTCCCGACTATGTGTTTGTGGTTGGTAGTTTTGCCCACATCTATGGCTAGCATCTTCAGACGGCTGTCACAGAAACACTTCCTACCATGACACTCCGCTGAAGATGCCAGCCGCAGATGAGGCCAAGACATGAAGAGCAAAAACAACCAGACCACAGCTGCACAGCCTGGAAAATCCACAACAGACAGTTGATTCTGGCCTCGGAAGCCTTCAACAATACATTGATATTATTTCTATTTCTATGCAAAAATGCCTACCATTACCATGACCAGTAAGGTTTATATGGAAGGAGGTCTTTTGTATTGAAAAAAAAAATACTTTTGGATGAAGAGTACTACAAACTCCTGAAATAGATCCCATCCTACAGGTGGGATCTTGAGTTCATCTGGAATTTCAGCTGATCCTCAGACTTCACAGATCCCCTGGAATAAGTAGTAGCTTCATAAATGGAAAGTTAACTCTCTGGTGTCACATTCCCATGGAACTCCGTCCCCTCCTTCAAGTCAACCCTTCACAAGTACCAACCCCAAATCTTTAGGATTTTCCCAAGCCTATCTTGAAAGTACCCTATTAGTTGTTGACCCTTTCCATACAAACCTTTTAAAACATTTTGAGGCAAGAAATAAAAAATTTCATCCAAAGAGTGCCACGTTTTTCTTTCCCCCCCTTATGTCCTGAAAATGTTTCATTTCCAGCCTCAACATGTTTTAAATGAAACCTCTTTTAAAATGACTCTCTGCCTGAAACATCTTTATTTATTTTATTTATTTATTTTGTCTTTCCAAGCTGCATTAACTGAACAATGCACTAGAATAATAAAACACCATGGCTAACAACGGCGTATAAATATAGGGCTCCTTTGAGTCTCCTGCAGGAGAGAAAGGGGGGATATAAATCCAAACTCCTCTTCTTCTTCTTCTTCTTCTTCTTCTTCTTCTTCTTCTTCTTCTTCTTCTTCTTCTTCTTCTTCTTCTTCTTCTTCTTCTTCTTCTTCTTCTTCTTCTTCTTCTTCTTCTTCTTCTTCTTCTTCTTCTACCTCACAAGCTGTCTGTTGTAGGCAGAGAAAGAGAAAAGGAGTTTGTAAGTTTCCTTGAGACTCCTTACAGGGAAGGCAGCATATAAATCCAAACTCCTCTTCCTCCTCCTCTTCGTCTTCTTCATCTTCTTCTTCTTGAATTATAATATGCAGAGTGCACTGCCAATCACAGTTGCCCCGCCATCAAAACCCATGCCACTTTTTCTTCTTTATTCTTGCCCACACACTCTGCATCCCTGCCTTAAACTCACACACATCTCTCATTGCTGATGGCCAAGTCATTTAAAATGACCTCCACCTAAGGAATTGAGTGTGTGTGTGTAAAGCACCATCAAGTCACAACTGAATTACAGCAGCTCTGTAGGATTTTCAAGGAACTAACAGAAGTGGGTTGCCACTGCCTCCTTCTACATAGCCACCCTGGAATTTCTTGGTGGTCTCCCTACCCATCCTGCTTACCTTTTGATATTTGACAAGATCAAGCTAGCCTGGACCATGCAGGTCAGGAATTACAAATCTTGAGTCAGAATTCAAGAGAAAGCTCTCTGGAGCCCAGTCAACTTAACCAGTCCCCTTACATCCAAGCAATGACTCACTTGCTCACAGCTTTGTATGAATGAATGTATTTAGTTGGTTCAGTTTCCAGTCTGACCTGAAAACTTGGAAAATCAACTACATTTAAAATTCTATGTATGTATGTATGTATGTATGTATGTATGTATGTATGTATGTATGTATGTATGTATGTATGTATGTATGTATGTGTCCGTCCGTCCGTCCGTCCGTCGATCCCGGTCCGTCCTGGCTCCGGTCCGTCCCGGTCCGTCCCGGCCCGTCCGGTCCCTTATTCGTCTGCTCTGTCTGTCTGTCTGTCTGCTCTGTCTGTCTGTCTGTCTGCTCCAGCCAGTCTGTTCGTCAACGATTTGCCGATTGGGTCCGCAGGTCCCGATCGGATCGATCCATCCTTCTGTCCTCGGCCCCGTCCCGTCCCTCCCTCCCTCCCTCCCTCCCTCCCTCCGTCTGTCCCTCCCTCCCTCCCTCCCTCCGTCTGTCCCTCCCTCCCTCCCTCCCTCCCTCCTCCTCATTGCCTGTCCCTCTCTCCCTCCTCCGCCTGTCCCTCCCATCTCCTCCTCCGTCCTCGTCTCAATATTCCAGTTCCGTCGGTCCTTATATCCTATCTATCTATCTATCCTATCTATCCTATCTATCTATCTATCTATCTATCTATCTATCTATCTATCTATCTATCTATCTATCTATCTATCTATCTATCTATCTATCTATCTATCTATCTATCTATCTATCTATATCTATCTATCTATCTATTCTGTCTATCTATCTATCTATCTATCATATCTATCTATCTATCTATCTATCTATCTATCTATCCTATCTATATATCTATCTTATCTATCTATCTATCGATATATAGATATATAAATGAATTAAAATACTCTGTCAGATTTAACCAGAACTGATTCCACCCTGCTAGGCTTGGCCATTGAAAGTTGATGCCAACAGAAGAGAGGTACCTACGCTTTTGTTCCGGACTAGGGCTTGGCAGGGGCTTTCAATCCATATGTTTAAGCCAAAAAAGCCACAGTTCAGCTCCAGGGAGGCGTCCTTAGAAATCGGCAGGGAAAATCCTCTTGGAACCAGGTGAAAGGTGGATTGACAGACAATGTGGGATTATCTCCAGTCTAAGCTTTCAAAAAATCACAGAGTGGGGACATTTTTTTTTCAAGTGCCCCATTACAGATCTTTTGTCTTCTCCTGTGACTTCAGCAAATCCAAGAACAAATTTTTTTTTTTTTTCAAAATAGTCAGGAATCCAGGATAGAATTATTCACTACTCAAAACTAAAGGCCAATTTTTTTTTTCTATTTGCATAATGAATTTACAAAGGTGGCAACAATCCAGCTTTTCTTGGCACAGAAATTGTAATTTTTTATTGCTCCTAATTTGCCATTCTGTCAAGCAAAACAATTACGAGGCACATTGCCTTCCATCCCCTTCCCTTAACTTGAAGAATTTGCACCCTGCTTGCACAGCTCAAAGGAGCCCTATATTTATACACCGTTGTTAGCCATGGTGTTTTATTATTCTAGTGCATTGTTCAGTTAATGCAGCTTGGAAAGACACAATCCTTAAATGAAAATGTCACCCACAATCCAGGAGGGAAGAAAAGAGACAAAACATAAAATTGACTTCTGTCCTTTCAGGATAATAACCTCCCTGCCCTAAACCTTGTACAGGGATTTGAAAAGACATAATCAAGACAAGTATTTTCATGCACCTTCTTCGACCAGCCTATGGCTATAAGCAACATCAGTTCAGCCATGTTGTTTCTGGTTTCAACATCATTTACACTGAAAAAGTATTAAAGGATTTCATATGTGTTAATCATCATTTTTGTTATAATCAGCAAACTCAGAATATCACGTTTAAACATTGAATAACAGAAATGCAAGGGCATGCAGTGGCAAACCACCTCTGACATCTCTTTTCTTTTCAACTCTCCTACAGAGTTGCCTTAAATTGGCTGTAACTTGAGCAGCAGCGGCGTAGCGGCTAAGAGCAGGTGCACTCTGATCTGAAGGAACCAGGTTTGATTCCCAGCTCTGCCGCTTGAGTTGTGGAGGCTTATCTGGGCAATTCAGATTTCAGCCTGTGCGCTCCCCAACACGCCAGCTATGAATTTGACCTTAGGCTGAGTCACAGCTTTTAGACTCTCTCAGCCCCCATCCACCTCACAGGGTGTTTGATTTGGTAGTCTGGGAAACAAGATCTCTTAGCTTCCTTCTCTTCTCTTCTTCTTCTTCTTCTTCTTCTTCTTCTTCTTCTTCTTCTTCTTCTTCTTCTTCTTCTTCTTCTTCTTCTTCTTCTTCTTCTTCTTCTTCTTCTTCTTCTTCTTCTTCTTCTTCTTCTTGATGACACTTCCCACCACCACCATAATGAGGAAAGGGATTTTTGGCAGAAGAATAATTCAATGGTGATCCATAATTTCCAGCGTCCTTATTTGAGATCTGCAAGTAGAACTGGCACTGGTGTCCACAAATTCCCAGTCTAGAGTTGCAAGAACAGCTTTCAGCTCTAAATGACACTGTTGAGACCCAAACTCTTAGAAAAACAGCAACTAATTAAGTAAAATGAGTTTAGTTTAGTCAACATGATCCTATAACAGTAAATAGGAATACATCCGGTTGAATTAAACCCAAGTGATTATATTTGGGATTTAAGCTTGCAAATACAGAAAATTATTCTGGACTTTTTGGCACTGCATTTATTTATTTAATCTTGCAGATTATTTATTCTTGCAGACTGAATCATAGAATCATGGAATGAAGTGGTTGGAAAGAGTCCAATGACTATCCAGTCCAACCCCTGCACTATGCAGGATGACCTAAAGTATCACTGACAAATAACTGTCCTATGTCCAATTAAATACCTAGTCTAGGCTACTCCCTGATCTTGTCAGATGTTGGGAGCTAAGCCTCTCTCTTTCCTCCATCAAAGATTCTCCATTTTCACCCAATAGTGGAACTATCATCCCCTTTACCTTCCATTTACTCCTCACATAACTTTATTATTGTGAACTTATGTGGCCAATTTTAGCTTATCCTGAGCTTTGGCCTTCCTAGCAACCACCCTCCAATGTTTAGCATTTCTGTAGCCTGTAGATCAGTTGTAATGCCAGGAGATCTTCAAGCCTTATTTCATTGTATTAGGAAAAAAGGGGAAGAGGAGGAGGAGGAGGAGGAGGAGGAGGAGGAGGAGGAGGAGGAGGAGGACAAAGACGAATTAGGGTTGGAGATTCAGACAGTCCGAATCTGGATTTTGACCGAATCTGCATTGATTCGGATGGATTCGGACGAGCAGGGTCTGAATCTGAGCTGTCCGAATTCCATGGGATTCGGATCACCAGCTGAATTGCTTTTTTATTTTTTGGTGTTTTTTCACGTTTTGGCTTGCAGGGGGCACATTTTTAAACATATCGACACCAAAATTTCCGGGTATCATCAGGAAACTGTCCTGATGATACCTCCCAAGTTTGGTACAGTTTGGTTCAGGGGGGCAAAAGTTATGGACCCCAAAAGGGGTGCCCCATCCCCCATTCTTTCCAATGGGAACTAAGGAGATGGGGGCTACCTTTTTGAAAGTCCATAATTTTGGCCCTCTTGAACCAAACTGCACCAAACCTGGGGGTATCATAAGGACAGTCTCCTGATGATACCCTGAAATTTTGGTACTGATACATATAAAAATGCGCCCCCTGCAGGCACCCCCAGAAATTTGCCCAAGATTCTTTGTCCTGCAGTGACTTAGCTGCATTCATGAAATGTGGAGGCACAAGGAATCAAACCCAGTTCTCCAGATTAGCGTGTACCAGTTCTTAACCACTACACCACAGGTTCATTTTTGTAAAATAATATGGGACAATTGATTTGGTATTGTATCTACTGTGTATGTATTAATTTTGCATTATGTATGTTAATAATAAGGCCCCTTGAATAATCCATTCAGTGAAACAAGGAGAAACTGGTTCCTGTCGATACAGAAAACAAGCAGACAAATAGAATTTAAAGAGATATCAGGCAGCATATCTAGGTTCACATTTCGATTCATGTTTATACTGACAGAAGTGTAAAGTGTGTTACTTTGGCAAATGTCATTGTCCAGATACAAATTGATGGGGTTGAATTGTAATTTATTGTTATAATGGATGCCAATCCTGTACAAGCTCACTAATATAGCCCACCTGGAGGTTGGCAACTGTACTGGAACCCCATGCCAGAGCCAGGCAGTGGGGCCAATCCTTCGTCACAGGATTCTGGCTAAAGCACAGCACAGCAGTCGGAGCGCAACCAGCCAGCAGTATATATGAGACCAATTACCTCACAGCCTATTTTGGCAGAGGCTTAAAAAGGCTGCCTTGCTGGATCTACCTCTGCACTAGGTGAAATCTAATGTGTCTGTTCCCTCTTCTTGCCTCCATTTCCAGCTCTCTGTATTTAGGTCTGAGAAATTTCCACCCAAGGAAATCTGACTTCCCAGCTGTTCCTGCAAGATACAGGACAAAAATAATGCAGGTACAAAGCCAAACTGCCACAAAAACTCAGTGTAGAAAAGTTCTCCATCCTATATACCTCTATTTGCAACGGAGGGCGATTCCGCACACGAGTAAAATAGGTTCGATCCAGTTCCCTGAGAAGGGTACTAACCTAGGTCGAAGCCATTGTTGTTCCCCACTGCAACCAGCTTCATCCCAGCTCGGAGGGCGGGATCATCCTGTGCCTCTTTGCCACTCCGTTCCGATTGGCTACTGTTCTACGGCCATGTTCCGTCTATCCCCACACACGTTATAAAAAACCTGCCACAGGAATGGAGGGACGAAGGTGGCGTTTTTTGATTGGCCAGCTGTACGCATGCCCGAAACACTCAGCTGTGATTGGCTGATGGGGAACTCCTGGCACAAGAGATTCCGCACTTTACTGGAATCGAGCTGAGTTTGAGCGTGGTTCCCTGAAAAAGTAGTAGTTCCCAACTGGAGTCGGAAATTTGACCATTACACAGGGTGAAGCTGGTACAAAACCATGTCGATCCCAGTGGTTGTGCTGAGCAGGTCGAACGCAGCTCGAACTTAGGTCAATAACCCAAGTGCGGAATCGACCGGAGGTGGCTCACATCTGAACATAGCACTGCCAGCCAGAAGGTGTGGCCTGGAATAACAGCTGGTGTCTATCTGTTATCAGTTCTCCTGAAGAGAATGGCCATTTATGCAGTTGTAGTCTTCTTAGTATTGAGTGTTCATTCCTTCGGGTTGGATTCTCGGATGCGCACATGTTTCATCCTCTCTCGAGCTCACCGTGACTCAGATCAGAGAATCCATATGGTTTCTGAAACCTCTGAAAAGTGTGACTTTCCTTCTCCATTCACAGACACTGCATCATTGCAGAGACACTGCATCATTGCACTTTATTTAGGTTTCTAACTCCTCCTGGTGTCCCCTACCCACCCAGCACAAGTTTCTCCCACTCTTCTGTACACTATTTCAGAAGGATCAAAGGAGTTGCTTTTTTAAACTTAAGCAACAGACCCTTGGAATTGGCCTAAAATGTAATTTGCTAGACCAAAGATGGCACACCTCCCCAAAAGGTGGCAGGAAACCTCCCCAGCTGGGGGTCATACAGATAGAACAAAGAAACGAGGGCAGCGGGCAAAATGGCAGTTCACTTTGGCCGGGCACACTTTGCAGCTGGAGAATCCCCTATTATAAAACAAAACAGAGGCATAAATGGCTTTAGAGAGGGCACTCTTTGGTATTATATTCCACTGGGGTCTATCTCAAACTCTGCACTGACCAGGTTTCACCACCAAATATCCAGGAGTTTCCCAACCAATTAAGCCACATCAGTAGACGTGGACATTGACAGCTACATTTTTTAGTGCCATCCAGTCATGGCTGAATCATAGCAATCCTGTAGGGCTTTCAAGGCAAGACACAAACAGGAGCGGTTTGCCATTGTTTGCCCATTTGTAGCAACCCTAGACTTCCTTAGTAGTGGCCTATCCTGATACTAACCACATTTGACCCTGCTTAGCTTCTGGGATCCAACAAGATCAGGCTAACCTGGGCTATCCAGGTCAGGGCAAGGAACTAAACCTGCCATGACTTTTTTCCTTGTTTTTTTTTGAGCCATGGCACATGACCAACTTCAGCAGCCACCCGTTTATGTACAGTCATCCAGAGCAGTAATGTCTTTATCATCAGCAGCACAAGTGTTATTCCGGTACTTAACCCTTAATGTCATGCCCCCACAGAGACTTTTGTTATTTCTCCATTAAGTTTCAGTTCCCCCATAGTAAGCATGGTTTTAGTTCATTGTTAAGTCTTCTAAGGGAGGGAATTTCAGTTAGCCCCTGTCCCTTTAAGACATTTCTCAATAGATAGTTTCCTTCTTTACCCATAAATCCCCTGTTTTAGCACTAGCCAGTCAGTCAGAGCGGGGTGCCAAGGGTAGCTGGAGACTGGAATATTCGTGACGTAAATAGTAGTATATGGTGGTCCATAGAGCACAAGTTAAGTTTAACAGTAATTAGAACCAGACAAGGACTGAAAGGACTAAAAGGAAGCAAGACACAGTGGACTTTCTTGAAAGCAGCCAAGAGAAGAAACAGTCTACAGCTTCAAATCTGCTCAAGACAAGCAAGTACTCTGATTTAGATCCAGGGGTAGGGAACTTTTAACACTCAAAGAGCCATTTGGACCCATTTTCCACAAGAAAAGAAAATACTTGGAGCTGCAAATAATTTTTGACTTTTAAAATAAAGATAATACTATATATATTGGGGTTTTTTTACCTTTTACTCTGCTCATTCTGAGAAGCGCATGGATGCGTCCGCCCTGCTGCCTGCAGGGCAGGCAAGGATGAAGCCAGTGGCTCAGCTTGTGGAGCCGCAGTGCAAGAGCAGAAGAGCCGCATGCGGCTCTCGAGCCACAGGTTCCCTACCCCTGAGATAGACCCAAGGGAGGAGTTAGGGTCTTGATTCTCTTAAGTAATAAACCTATCGTTGAACTGTTGAACCTGCCTTGTGTCTCCCCCACTCTGTCCTAGCCAAGTACAGGGCACCAAAACCAGATTCACTTGGGGGGGGGCAGAACACTTAACGAAGTGATCAGTGTGTGCAGCAGAGGGCATGGCCAGACCCCATATTACTATGGAAAGAACAGAGTACCCCCTTAAGAGCACCAAAGTGGGTGGTTCTTGATTGAAATGGGCAAGGTGATCTGCTGCAGTGATTCCCTATTAATTAGCAACTGGCATTAATGACCAAGTCAGGGCATAACATTAAACCTGGCGAGCATTATGGCTCTGCCCGTGTAACGACGGCTCAGTTGAATCTCTGGCCCACCAATTACTACACTGTCTCAGATTCAAGGAAATCAGATCCAAGTATGTGAATCTTACTCCTGTACATTTACCCGATCTCCCCAATTTAATTAGATTACACTACTTGTTGGACAATCCTGATCCTTCTCTCTGTATGATAGTGGCGGACTTTCTCCTGGAAAGTACTAAACGCCAGTAGATCTCCTTCGACCTAACATTTATTTCCTGTATTGTATATGCTTTTTAATCCGTTTTTTATTATTGTTGTACTGTTGTCTATGCCAATAAAGGCTTGCTTGAAAGACCAAGTCAGGGCAAAATGAAGACTGTGGCTTCACTGTGGCTCTGTACAGTGGAATACATTTTGTTTAAAAAAGATGAATTTTTGCTCATACATTTGCATTTTTTTAAAAAAATGCCACACCAAACAATTGCACCAAGATTGTATTTGAATCTCGCCTAGAATCTCATTTGCAATCCCTGTTCAGAATATAGAAATGGCTCAAAGTACCAAGAAGAACCTTCCTAATATTTATCTTTTCAAATTAAGCTGGCTCCTGCAGCCGCTATTTGGAAAGAAGACCCTCAATTATCTAAGGATATCGTTCAAGGTCTGGATTCTCCAGTAAAAATTCAAAGGTAGCCAAGTTATATAATATTTCCTATACAGTGACATGTATGTCGAGCAAACCATCATGATTTGCAACGGTCAGGGAAAGGTCTTGGCAGAGTACCTCTGCTTCACCTGCATTCACAAAAAGTCATGGGCTCAGTCTCTAGACCAGTGATTCCCAACCAGGGTTCCGTGGTACCCTGGGATGCCATGTGCATGTCCCAGGGGTACCACGGCAACGCTACCAGCCCCCCTCACTTTTGTGGTGTCTTCCACTGGTGCCAGCAAGGACATGGAGCTGGCCCAGGGGGCAGGACCTGCTGCAAGGTCAGCAGCCACTTCCCGCCCCACAGAGCTTCCCTTCACCCTGGGAGGAGAAGGTGGGGTGGGGGGGTGGCAAGCAGGGGCACTGGGAGGGGAAGGTGGGGGGATGGCAGGGGTACCGTGAGATATGAAGAGTGAGGTCAAGGATACCGTGACGTCAAAAATGTTGGGAAACTCTGCTCTAGACGCATGGAGTAGGATCATGGGTGCGAGGACCAGAGGCCAGCCTTGTTGGCTCACATCTTCCTGCTCCAGGGGTGTAACGAGGCAAACCGTAGCCCTGGGCAAAACCTGAGTTGGATGCCCCCCCCATGGGTGGACACTCCACCATGACCAAACAATGGGGGATGGGGGCACCCCTTTTGGGAGTCCATAACTTTGGACTCCCTGAACCAAACCTCACCAAACTTGGGGGGTAGCATAAGGACAGTCTCCTGATGATACGCTGAAATTTTGGTGCTGCTAGCTTAAAAACTGCATTTTGATGCCCCCCACAAGGTGGTGCCCTGGGCAGCTGCCCACCTTGCCCAATGGGCATTACACCCCTGTCCTGCTCTGATCCCTGATCCCTCACAGTTAGGTAATATTTGTGGCCTGATAGGAGTGCCACCGAGGCCACAGGATAGACCAACTGTTCCCCGGGATGCCACTGGGAAGTCACCCCAGTGTCAATTCTGCCAGGGTTAAGGGGCCATGGTTGCTAATGATCATATTCATTTTCCCCTTGTAAAACTTGTAAAACACCCAATGCATCATGGGAAACAGAGGGGTCACCAGCCACACTGGAGCTACTGGAATAATTTCTAGATGCTGTTAGCAGCTGGTAGGGGTAAAGTAGGCTGTGTAAGGCATGGGTCCCCAATCTTTCTTAAACAATATTTTAATTAATTTTTATCCCTGTATAAACTCACACCAAAACAGAAAATTATATTTTAAAAAAATCAAACATACAACAATAACATAGATCTTGTAATATACTCTCTTACTTTTGCCTCTCAAATTTCTGAGTTTGGACTTCTTTCGACTTTCCAACTGGTTGCCACTGTTCCTCTGGCTGTCATTGGCAAATACATAGTTCTCTAAGGCCCCTTCCGCACACGCAAAATAATGCATTTTCAAACCTCTTTCACACCTGTTTGCAAGTGGATTTTGCTATTCTGCACAGCTCAAAGAGCACTGAAAGCAGTTTGAAAGTGCATTATTCTGCATGTGTGGAATGAGCCTAAGTGTCTTTGGAAAATTCTCAGGAAGGATACCTAATAACATCATCTTAGCAGCAAATGGTAATGTGATCTTCAATATTTTTTTGCATTTCCACATGTAGTTCCACCCTGTACTTTGTGACCTTTTTACAGATCCACCAAATATGGAAAAAACGATCCAACTTCTTCTTGAAATGTCCAGCAAAGACTGCTGAAGTTTTTACTCATCTTCATGATATCTTTTGGTGTCACATACCATCTATAGAACATTTTGTACCAGTTCTGGGGTCCCCAACCTTCTTGAGCCTATGGGCATATTTGGAATTCTGACATGGAATGATGGGAGCAGCAACAAAATGGCTGCCTAAAATGGATGCCGCAGAAGGCGGAGACTGTTGGCAAATGGTTGCCATGTTGCCTGATGGTTGGCAAATGGTTTCCTGAGCCCTTACAGGGAGGTCGGTATATAAATTTAATAACAACAACAACAACAACAATAATAACAATAATAACAACAATAATAACAATAATAATAAACATCTGTCAAATTCAGAAGGCAGCCCTGCTGGGATCCGCACGAATACTACGCCGATAAATTACAACTTCCTAGGCCTCTGGGTGAGGCTCAAATTGTAATGAAGGCCAACAACCAGCTAAAGATCTGGCAGCTGTGAAATCTACAATAACAACAACAACAACGATGATGATGATGATGATGTCTTAACTTCAGTCACACAGTGGAGATCCTTGTTTTGCAGGGGCAGCTGCTGCCAAAGCAACATTTAAACAAATCTGCACAGCCAATCAACTCTCCAATAGTTCATCAGAAGCTTTGCTGGGTGAATGCTCTTTCTGGCCCCACCCACTTTCTGAAAACACCTGGCAGTCACTAGGAAGGGTGTCAGCAGGTACCATGGACCCACGAGCACCACGTTGGGGTCCCCTGGTGTAAGGAGATACTGATGCCTACCTCTGACTGTTTTCCCACCAAGGGAGAGCTTGGAGGCATGGCTATCTAGAGCGGTTGGCTGCCTCCTCATTATTGGGAATGTCCAGAAAGTCTTTGAGCTCTACCAAACCCCCCAGTGTGATCACATTTAATCTTTTATCTTGTGACATAGGAGGTATCCACCACATTCCCACTGTCTACCCCAGCTGACTGCCACTGGATGCAACCATTGTCTTCTGACATTCTTTGCCTGAAGCTTCACCACACAACTGCCAGTGTGTGGTGATGCTTTCTCTGCGTGCATCCCCCAGGAGGGAGCCCTACTCTTTCGCCGGTGGCTGCTGCTGATGCCACTTGTGGGCCTGATATCTCCTGTTAATGCACGGAATTCGGCATTGCCTAGTTTCCTCTTCTTCAATAGACACGGCTTCAATTTATTCCACTTCCCACCAGGATGTATCTCAATTCTGAAAAACCCTGGCAAATACAACTGAGGGAGGACAAATTTTAAAAGAGAGTGGCAGCTGATCACTCTCAGGTGGGATGGGATCCCAGCTCCTTTGTGGATCGAGAAAGGCAACATAATTTAGTGGGATAAAGCAGTGAAAGGCAATTTTGCAATGTAGCAGCAGCAACGCACTAAGCATCTCCCAGAACCATCATAAATGTAACAATATCTTAGAAGCATGCTCCAGTGAGCAATAAGTCACATTAAACCAAGACTGATTGGCACTCTCCCAGCTTTCTAGTGAAATCTACTCCAGAAAATGACCCAGTGATTCTCACAGAAAATAACCCTGGGCGTTTCCCCACTTGCCACGACCCCCCTATGCCACGCGCTGCTCTCAGCGCACGTCATTTCTGGCGCATGCCCAGGCTTCCCCACGACCTCGTGCTCTGCATGGGGTCATCAAAAGGCGCCGTTTGGAAGAGCGCCAGGAATGATGCGCGCTGAGGGGGCGCGACAGCGGCAGCGTCGGGGCGGCTGCGTTGTTGCCGCCCCTGTAGTGGGGAGTGCCAGGGGACCCCGCGCTACTTGCCTACAGTAGCGCGCAGCTACTGGTAAGTGGGAAAACGCCCCCAGTGATTCTTAGATGCAAAAGGTACAGGACTCTGTGGCTATAGCACAGTGGCCCCTTCCGCACACGCAAAATAATGCATTTTCAAACCACTTTCACAACTGTTTGCAAGTGGATTTTGCCATTCCGCACAGCTTCAAAAGAGCACTGAAAGCAGTTTGAAAGTGCATTATTCTGCATGTGCGGAATGAGCCAGTGTTCCGGCAACACAGACTATGGCCATGTACACATGTGTGGCCTCCTTGGCACTGAGTTCAAATTCCCTTTGGGTTTGATTCTCAGTTACAAAGACATTTCCCCCTTTTTGGAATTCACAGCGCTCTCAGTTCAGCGAATTGGCGTGGTTCCTGAGACCTGTTGAAGTGCAACATTTTCTCTTCCTTCGCAGGGAAAGCGAAGGAGATAGCAGTGCATTCAGGTTGCTTTGGGTATTCTTGCTTCTCTCCGCCTTCTCCCACTCCTTGCTGGTGGCGGTCTCCATTTGGCAAATCTTTATGGCAGTATTTTAAGGGCTTCTGCTTTCTCAGACTTGGCCCCCACAGTGTGGAACAACCTACCAGGTGAGGCATCTAGTGGTGTATCTAGGGTAGGGCAGTCAGGTTGTGTGCCCTAGGCACCATTTGAAGAAGGGCACCTTCAACCACCTGGCCCCTCCTCCCCAAGAACTCCACTTCACCCTGGATGGGGTCCAGCTTTAAACTTTGGACTTCACCTGGACTTCAGATGTGTAACCCACAGTTCAATGCTGGCTCGGCCTAGCTGGGTTCAGCTTTAAACTGTGGGTTCCTCCTCTGAAGTCCATGAGAACTTTGGAGGTGGAACTTGCAGTTGACCTGCAGTGTTGTCCTCCTAGACAGGTTCAGTGTTGAACTGTGGGTTCTGCCTCTGAAATCCATATGGAATTCAGAGGTGGAGAGCACAGTCTAATGCTGGCCGGGCAAGACTGCAGGGGACAGAGAGGGGTTTTTGGTGATTGCCCTATGTGCTGTTTTTTAAAAAAATTCATATACCCCAGGAGGCATCATTTTTTCATAGTGCATGCCATACAATGCTGGTTGGCAGGATGTTAAATGATTAGCAACTCTATTTGATACTGTGATAGTTGTAATTGGTATTGATGTACCTGGATAAATGGGAGGTTTAAATCACATACTCAGTTGTACATATGTTGTAAATTACAGGAGAATTACACATACAAAGAAAAATCAAGTGTACCCTGTACATGGACAGCATGGGTATGTATGTATGTATGTATGTATGTATGTATGTATGTATGTATGTATGTATGTATGTATGTATGTATCTACCTTCTTACCCAGGTTTCAGAACACAAGCTAACCAGGTTTGAGGGACGACCTCCCCATTGCTTGCATGGCAGATTCTGTTTCTGGCACTCGTTCTCCCCGTTAATCTGCTTTCCGGCAGGACCTGGTTGCAAGTGGCATAGACCCCATTAACACAGTTCAGAGCTGATCCGAGGGGAGGGATGAGGGTTGAAACCCTGACTCGTTTCCCCCCCTGGAGTGTGACGCAGAATTTGGGCAACCAATCAGCACTGTGATGCACACTCAGCCTTTCCTTGGTTTCATTTCCGCTTTTGCGATCGGCCAGCAGAAGGGGATGCAAACATTAAACAGTCAAACGCGTAACTTTGAATCGTTCATGGTTTACACAAGTAACGATTAACTGTTTGCACAGTTAAACAGTTAAACGTTAAACTTTTACACGCTGGTTTTTTTGATCACACCCCTAGAACGTACGTTTCCGCAGCGGGAAAAGGTCCCGCCCCATCAAGGCACGCCAGCCAATCAGGGGAGACAGGTGAAGCAAGCTAGCCTGGTAGTGGGGATTGCTAAGAGTTCTGCAACCGGGTGTGTCTGCTGTGTGCTCGCTGCGGTGGGGAGGGAGAAACTCCGATGAAGAGGACACGGTTTCGCAACGAACAGGTTTGGATCTGCGTGCAAATTTCAAGTGGGGATTTGACCATGCATGGGCAGAAACCGGGATAAAATAGCCCTAGTACATATGATCTCGGTTCAACCACGGTGCAATTATGCCATGCAAAAAAGGCCTCAGTGGCCTATAAATATAGTTTACAGAACACAGTTACAGGCAAGTCTTTTAAAAAAGAGATTTGAAACTTTCCTAACTGATCAGAACTTCTGACAGATTAGGAAACCTGACTTCCGTTCTAATCACGTCTGTCAAAGGTGCCTTTATAATTTTCTCATTCACACAGTGGCAGAGAAAACGCTCAGGATTCTTGCCGAGTATGCAAAACTCGCCTCGTTCTTACTGACATTGTGGCGGTTGTTTCATTCAGCCCAAGAGGTACAACCTCTTTCATTTTTTTTTTCACGGATGAAAAGGGTTTTTTCCCCCCTGAAGCTACTGTTCTTGCTTCCCTCAAAGGGAAGTCATCGTTATTATGCAATAAAAAGCTGCTATAAAAACGGATAAGACAAAGTACATCTAAAAGTAATTGTATTTAGGGAGATGTGCCCGAGATGGAAAACTTTCAATCTCTTTTCCTTCCAGACACTTCAACGCTTTAAAAATAGCACCTTTCCTAAAATGGCAGCTTAGCAACCTAGCTATCCTCTTACAGGAGAGCAGTGCAGTCGTTTATTTGTGGAAGCAAGCCTAGGCAGGTCTACTCAGGAGTAAGTTCCATGTTGTTCAACAGCACTTACTCCCAGGACTTCTGCCTGGGTCCTCTAAATTCAAGGGGGGGAAATGTCCCTGTTTGGTTTTATCAATGGCCCCTTCCACACATGCAGAATAATGCACTTTCAATCCACTTTCACAATAGTTTGCAAGTGGATTTTGCTATTCTGCACAACTGCAAAGTGCATTGAAAGTGGATCAAAACTGCATTATTCTGCATGTGTGGAAGGGGCCAATGAAAGTCAAAAGGCAGAAACCCAAAACTCCAGTGAACAATGTAAGGCAGGGGTGTCAAACTCGCGACCCTCCAGATGTTCATGAACTACAATTCCTATCAATTCCCTCCCAACATGAGCATTGGCTATACTGGCAAGGGCTGGTGGGAATTGTAGTTCATGAACATCTGGAGGGCCGCAAGTTTGACACCTGTGATGTAAGGTTTACTTCTGACCAAACATTCAGGGTCAGGTCGCATGGGTTTTGCTGCATGGTATCCATAAGGGGAGATACGAAGTATTTTTTTTTCCTTCTAGCTTCAAGGACTGTGAATTCAGCACTAGAAAGAGGTTTTTAACTTTAACTGCTGGCATACAGAAGGTCACAGGTTCAATCCCCGCACATCTCTGGTTTAAAGAATGAGGCTGCAGGTGAGGTGAAGCCATGGGGCCGCAGCCAGGTGCCCAGCTTGTGGGTGGGGCTACAAGGCAGCTCTGTGTGTTCATGCAATTTAACCATTTGTTCGGATTACCTCTGCCTTAATTTCTGGAGCACCACAACCAGTCTGAGTAGACAGTGCTAACTTAGGGCCTTTCTCCACTTACCTTCTGCTCTGCGCTACTCAGGCCAAGTAGTGCGGGGTCCCGCGGCACTCCCCACTACAGCCGCCCTGACGCTGCCGCTCTCGCACCCCCTCAGCGCGTGTCATTCCTGGCGCTCCTCAAAACGACGCCTTTTGATGACGTGGGAAAGCCCGGGCGCGCGCCAGAAATGACGCGCGCAGTGAGTAGCGCGCAGCGAAGGTGGTAGAAGGAAAAGTGGGGAAAGGCCCTTGGATAGGCTGAGCATCTGATTCAATGTAAGAGCCCCATCCAAAGTGGGGGGAATCTACTTTTGGGAGCAGTGCTGCAGCCTCACCAGTGGATTCACCCTCCTTGGAGCACTGACCCTGGTGGAAGGGTGATTCTGCCAGTGTGCGGCGACAGCTGTCCATCCCCCCCAGAACATGACGCTTCATGCTGTTCCAGTGTCCCAGCAGCTGCTGCCAGTGTACCAGGGGTGGGCTAGAGGCAGGGCTGGGGGAGGAGCTGACTCCCCTCTGTCTATCTTCAAGGTCGTTTCTTTAACGTCCCACAAAGTGAGCATTGTTGTCGGTACTGTCCCAACGCTATAGACTCAGTCCCTCATATCCTGCTTTACTGTTCGAGGTATAATGATATTAGAACCGATCTGGGAGCTTTACTACCTCTAGAATTTATGGCTCATTCCGCACATGCAGAATAATGCACTTTGAAACTGCTTTCAGTGCTCTTTGAAGCTGTGCAGAATGGCAAAATCCACTTGCAAACAGTTGTGAAAGTGTTTTGAAAACGCATTATTTTGCATGTGCGGAAGGGGCCTATGTTTCTCTCAGACAAACTAAAAATGTCTAAGCTATTGAACAGCCCCAATGTAGAAATTTCTGAAGCAGTTGCTACATTTTTAATCCATGTTCTACATGATATATAACAATGATCCTGTTTTTGTACTTGGAATGTATGGTACTTCTGGTTTATGCCTAATAAAGGTTTTTGGATTGGATTGGATTGGATAGGAGCTGACTTTAGTCGATTCCCTCCTGGCCTTTGCCAGCATTATGCCAGCAAGCCATAGTCCTCACTTAAGTCAACCTTTTGGCTGACGTAGGTTTGGTGCAGCGCATTGGGACTTCTTGGTGGTGGGGAGGCTTTCTGACTTCCCCATGCCACTAGGAAGCCTCTTCGGCAGCATCGGCCAGGTACAGCCACAGCGGCACGGCTGGGCGCCTCACTTGTGGATGGGAATGTAGGACATCTTTGGCCCCTTCGCACATGCAGAATCATGCACTTTCAATCCACTCTCAATGCACTGTACAGCTGGATTTCACTATGCCGAAGAGCAAAACGCACTTTTAAACAATTGTGAAACTGGATTGAAAGTGCGTTATTCTGTATGTGCAGAGGTGGGATCCAGCAGGTTCTCACAGGTTCCCGAGAGTAGGTTACTAATTATCTGTGTGTGCCGAGAGGGGGTTACTAATGGGTGATTTTGCCACGTGATTTTTGCCTTAGTTACGCCCCTCCTCTCAGCAGTAGTGCGCAGAACTGGAAGCAGTCTAGCAGGAGGTGCACCAGCATGCGTGGCAGCCTGCGCCTGCGTGCATTCGTTTCCCTCCCAAAGACTGGCGCAGCAGCTGCGTCCTTGCCACAGCCCCGCCCAGGAATGCCCCGCCCCCGGAATGCCCGGCCATGCCCCCGTCGTGCCCCGCCCAGCCCCATTGGCGTGACGCCACAGTTTGAATCCCACCACCATGGGAACCTGTTACTAAAATGTTGGGATCTCACCACTGTGTATGTGTGGAACGGGCCTCCATGTGTTCAGGTGATTTATCCATTTGGTAGGATTTTACAAATGCCTGCTTCATTCAGTCATGCAAGAGTTAACAGTTGTAGTTGTTGTAGTATGTAGATAGCGTACTGAAGTCACAGGCCTGGAATCACGTGAGTTTCTAGAAAGGGCTCTCTCCTCGCCACAAGAGAGGCCAATCCACAAACATAAATAGATTGGACAGATGCCCAGACTGAGGATTTGTCTAATATGAGTTGGAGTTCCCCGCTCCTTTCTTTAGTGTAACTTTATTTGTTATTGAGTAAAATTCTACAAAATAGCCCACTCCCCAAATAGCCCGCTCTGTCCTATTATTGACTCTAATAACTTTATAACGCCAACAGCATTTCTGTTCCAATAAGGCTCTCCTTATTAGCACAATGCAGAAGTCACGTGCCTACTTGCAAATCATTATTATGCAATGTTTTAATGATTATTTAAATGGAGGGAGCCTATGTAATTTGTTGTTGTGTATTTGTATGGTTTGCTCCCCAATCTAGTATTGTGTTGATTATGTTGCTTCACTCTGCATTACGTAGTCACTATATAACCCCGATTATCAAAGATAAAACAAATTTGCCTTCGGCTTATGTAGTGAAGTATTTACTTAGTGATGCATCTTCTGAGATAACCTTTAGGGTCGCTACATATCTAGCGGAAGTAATATCTCAAAGACGGGACTAAAATGTGTCCCTCGATGTCTCAAATAATCCAAATTACATTGATTTAATGTCTGAGGCTCATGAGAAGTTGTTCAAATCGGCTTTGATTAACATATGGATATCACAATAGGATTCCAGAAAGTTTGTGTATAGTTTATCCTAACTTAGTGTATTGGATGCCTTGTTGTATTGTTGTTTATGAAACGAACATACTGTATGTAGAATTATTTATGCTTAATAAAGATTTACTGTACTGTACTGTATGTTGTACACCGCCCGGAGCCCCTTGGGGATAGGGCGGTATAAAAATCTAAATAATAAATAAATAAAATACAATAAATAAATATAAAAGGCCTTTATTTTTAAAACTGAGAAGCAGCTTGATTCTGTTTGGTTGTCCTGATTAGCCAAGGAACAACATCGGAGACCTGATTCTGTAGACTGCCCTTCCTCCATCAAGACCTATACCTCCAGGGGCTTGCCTGCTGATTTTTCTCACAGTCCATTTTGACTTTCTATTTTTCTTCGCCTTCTTTGCCTGCGTCAGCCACTGACATTCAACACTGTCTTGGCTTTATCTTGGCTCCATTCATCACCTTTGCTGCTCCTGGTAATTCTATTCCCAAGTCTTATTGCTTTCAAAAACTCCAACACTTTTCATCTTTTCTCTCAGTGGAAATTGGAGTTCATGTTCTGGCCCAAGTCTGCCTTGTACTTTGCACCTTTCTTCTCCCTGCCCTGCCCTTGTCACACAACTCATTCACTCACTTTCAAAGCTCAGACTGTATCATACCCTTCCAAAAATTCATCGAGCCTTCTGCAAGCTGCATAAACTCCTTTTTTACGGCTGAGTGAAGTTTACAGAAGTTTACAGAAGTTTACAGAAGAAGAAGAGTTTGGATTTATACCCCACTTTTCCTACTTTTAAGGAGTCCCAAAGCAGCTTACAATCACCTTTTGCAACACACTCTACTCCCCCACAGAGACAGAGGCCTAGTAGGAGGGAGTGTTGAGGGCCCAGCTGATGGCTGCTGATAGCTCAGGCACCCCACCCCCCACTAACATGCACACACAAGTCCTTTAGGCAAATCTTGTCAGGAAACGTACGGTGCCACCTTTTAGAGGGAAAAATAGAATTCTGAGAGGCTTTTTAACAGTAAAACAAACTAGAATTTATTTACAGGCTTTTTCTTCTCGATGGTACAGAGAGGTTTTTTACGCGTTTCCTGTTCTTTAGGCAGATTTTTACTTAGATGTTACAAATAAAATGCTGCTTCACGTAAATGGCTGTTTCAGTTTCAAGTTGTAGTTTCATGCTCACACAGCTATCTCTGTTAAGGGAAACTTTCCTACACAGTCCTGAACACTTTCCTAAAGCATCCACCCTTTACTCCTCAGGGTTTCATATGGGGCTGGGACAGAGCAAAGTCCTTCATGTATGCTGACAGTAAAGAACTCTATCTTTAAATCCAATCTGTTTCATTACTCAGCAAAACAAAAAGAATTCATAGATTATAATTGTTCCTATGCATACAATTGTCTTTTCAGTATCTGTATAATGTTAGTGTTTGTATTTTTGTAACTTTTTGTATTTATGTATATTTATCGCTGTTTTAGACAGTAGTGCACTTATTTTCACTTTTCAGTTCACTTAGTAAATTGGTAGTAAGTATCGAAGTTTATGTCTTTGTGTTCTTAAGCAGAAGGACTGGCTGAACTCAGGTTCCCATTTGCTCATTTGTAGTGGGAGACCACCATGTAATTGTGACATCTGGCTGCCGTTACTCACCTGAGGGGTGGGCAGAAACTGGGACCAAAGGGGCTGGCTGGGGAGCAGGGCCTTCGACCAGGGTCATGTTCACAAGTCATGGAGACTTCATAGAACTAGGGGAAAGATTGTGCGCTGAGATAAATCCTCTAACATATTTTTTCCATTATTCTATTTCCAGGAGGCAACTTCATCACAGTAATGAGCGTCTAGCTTAACAGATCTTTCCTCCCCTGGACCTCATTACACATGAAACTGCTTTGTATTGAATCAGACCATTGACCTGTCAGTCCTGTCTGCTTGGATGGGTTTTGTCTCTCCAAGTTCTCAAGAAGAAATCTCCATGTCACCTCCTACCTGGTTCTTTAAACTGAGGGTGCCAAGGATCAAACCTGGGACCTTTTGCATGCAAGAGAGAGGCTTTCCCACTGAGCCACAGCTTTGCACCTAGTGTCCCTACCCCTGCCCCTATTAATTGTCCCTATTCCTGCTTCCATGTGTTGGGATGTGGTATAGTGATTAGAGCATTCTTAACCAAGGTTCCGTGGTACCCTGGGGTGCCGTGAGCATGTCCCAGGGGTACCGCGGCAACACTACTGCCCCCCTCATTTTTGTGGTGTCTCCCACCAGCACCAGCAAGGACATGGAGCTGGCCCATGGGGCAGGGCCTGCCACAAGGTCAGCAGCCACCCCCCAGTGCTTCCCTTCACCCTGGGAGGGGAAGGTGGGGGTTGTGGCAAGCAGGGGCAATGGGAGGGGAAGGTGGAGGGTGGTGGCAGGGGTACCGTGAGATATGAAGAGTGAGGTCAAGGGTACCCTGACCTCGAAAAGGTTGGGAAACACTTGATTAGAGTGTCCAATTAGTATCTAAGAGACTTATGTCTCAACCCCAGCTCTGCCATGAAAGCTCTCTGGACAACCTTGGGCAGTCACATACTCACAGGGTTGTGAGGAAAGGTAGGGTATAAAGGAAGCAATTGAATGAACTAAAGAGATGAATAACAACTCCTCCTGCCCCTTGGCTGCTATGGGCCTTCCTCCTTCCACTCGCAGTGCAGAGAGGAAGATCGTCACAACAGCCATCTGTTTAATCTCCACTCCAGAGCCCACCACAAGCAACTGGAACAGTGAATAAGTATGTGGGGCAATTGTGTTCAAAGTGGAAGGCTGGAACTGGAGGAGGGACAACTGCTCCTAGCCCCTGGTGCTCCCGCTGCTGCTCAGTGGCACAAAAGGAGCAAAATCAGAGGGTGGAACTGTTGCCCCATGAGATTCTATGGTAAAAATCATAGAGATCTGAGATATTCCCTTAATGTCACACATTGCTATGATGTGACTTCTGAATGCATACCATTGCCAAGGGCTAGCAACCCTAGGCTTAGGCATGGGCATGGAGGAGAAGATTGTAGAAGTAGGATGAAGGAAGACTGACTGCGGATCATGGAATTATCTTGTTGGTAGGGAAATTGAGAGGTGGGAAAAGAAAGTGATTGGTTCTTGAAACTGCTGACATGGACTTAACCTGTCCTGGATAAAGTTAGAGCTGATGATCTCACTCACCAGACTGCATTTTCACCCGAGAGGAAATAGCTCAGTTGTTAAGGTAGGTAAAGAGTTGGGGGTCATGTGTGGAAGGCTGTTAAAAAAAAGCTTTGAAAAATATCCATAACGTTTCAGTAAAGAAGTGTGGTATATCAATGAATGTATTTCGGCACTTTTTCACGAAGCCCGTAGACCCGTTCGGCTGTTCGGCAAAGCAATTTTTTTCCAGTCAAGACTTTAGGTGATTGTTTCAGCACAAGTCAAAAAAGATATCGCAAATGAATGAAAACAGCGCTGCATTGTTTCTCTTGTATATCTTCTCCTTCCAATAAAAAAAAAATCTGGGTCATCCGAATGGAAGATCTAGGTTATTAGATTTGGCAGAGGGGGCAGGGGTGGCTCTCCAGTGCCTGAAGGATCTGCACCCCTTCTGTGCAATCCTTGTTTATCTTCCCTTTCCTTACACTGTTGTCTCTTCTCCTGGCAGAGTGTGGAGTTGTCAACTCCTCAGGGCAAAGAGCCGCCATGGCTCGTGGTTGTTGTTTCTTTGCTTGCATCAATTATGATAATTGACAATGCTGCCTAAAAATAAATGAATGGTGTTTTATTCAGCTTTGCAGCTCGTGTGGGGGTGTGCTGTGCTTTGGTTCCTTGCCCAAAGCCTTTGGGGTGAGCTATAAACATGTAAATAAAGACGCACATGAAGGGACGATTTTCAGTGCCTGTCTCCACGCTGCTGGTTGATCGGGAATGCATCCCCATGCCCCAAAAGAGAAAAAAGTCACTTCCCTCTACAGAAGGAATAGTTAGATCACTCCTGTGGGAATCTTGGCCTGCTTCTTCTGAGGAGCTGCTTTACACATTACCCAGAACTGGTGACAGAGACGATGTAAGTGACTTATGTGTTCTCATTCTGCGCTTCTTAGAGAGTCGTGTCTGCCACCATGGCATTTGAACACTCCCTTTGCTTTGGAAGCATATGGAGGCAGCCAGAGGGGAGACGTTTGGGAAACTCTGAAGCGGCTCTTTGAAGAAGGCTGACGGCTGGTAGGCTGCGACCCTGCCAATAGCCCAGCTCCCACAGATGTGCAAATGACCTTTCCAGTGATGTGGAATAAGCGCTGGGCTCCTCTTCACATCAAGCGCCTGCCAACCTACCCCAAGGGCCAACCGTGACCCACTTGCCTTTCACACTTCGGCCATGACTGGAGACCGTAAACAGTCGCAAGATTAAACATCACCTCGGCAGATCGCATTTCGGCCCGTTGAAGAGTTGCGGAGAAATCACGTTGCGGTTTTGCATATGGCCTGGCCGAGCGGTTATAAAGAAAGCAAAACGGCTTTCCAGTCGCAGAACTCTTGTAAGTGGTATATATTTTTTTTAAATATAATTTTATTAAGGTTAAAATAGTTACATATATTATGAACATATTACAGTAATGACGATGAAGAGGGGAAAAAATCGTAATATCTAACATACCTCCTGCTATCCAACACATGTCCTAGTTAGATTTGTACAGAATAGTTCTTATCTCGTTAAACTAAAATGACTTCACAAGTGAGCTCTGCTGACGTTTATCTTCGTCCAATCCGTTGTTGTTGTTATCTGTCATTCTAAATTTTAAAAGGGAAAAAAAGATCATGCACATATGGCCTATGTCTCTGAAAAAGAAAATAGCATACTCAGCTGTCCTATATATGTCATCCTATCTCGTTATACTGTAAATTTTATATATATATATATATATATATATATATATATATATATATATATATATATATATATATATATATATATATATATATATATATATATATATATATATATATTTATTTATACACACACACACACACACACATATATTTACACACACATATATATATATACATATACATATATATACATATATATATACATACACACACACACACACACACACACACACACACACACACACACACACACACACACACACACACACACACACACACACACACACACACACACACACACACACACACATATACACATCTCTATCTATTCTTCCCATCCAAGTACAAGAGGTACAATTGCCAAGTTTTGTCATATTTTTCCGGGTTGTCTCTCAAAATCCACGTTAATTTATCGCAATTCATTATTTCATGTATTCTTTTTCCCCGTAAGTGGTATATTTTTCACTTCACAGTGGTAGAGGAGCCCCGATAAACTCTCCTTCAGGCCTATGAATAAAAACCTCACCCTCAAGAGGCCAGATACTTGCGGAGGTAGGGTGGTAAGGAGACACGCCGAGGCTCTTTGTCAAGTTGGAGAGGCCCAATAGCTTTACCAAAAATAAGGGTAATTCATCAATTTTTTAGAATTTTTTTTGTACTGACAGGTTCTTCATAATGAAGTCCAAAACAGCAGCAACTTTGGCTTGCACGTAAATTCAGATCTGTGTGGAAGCTGGCTTCTTGACTTTCCCAGATCTCCAACAATGGCAGGAGACCTCCAACTGGCAACCTGCTAAATCTACCACAGGTCTAAGAGGAAAGGGGAGAAAAATAAATAAAAAATGAAGTTTGGCCAATGGTGTGATGTAACACCTGGGGGAAACCCAGGAGTGAAGAATCATCTGAAACGCCACCATTCCTAGAGAGGATTTTGCCCAGAAACGATACCATGTCAACACTGATGGTGCCGAGGCATTCCAGATAAAGAGCTTATTAGATATTAATGAAGATAATACCTCAAAATGGTTGAAATTTGAAAATGAAGTAAATAATGGAATAGGTAATCATGGTATTTATATAAATGATTATAAAAATGTAAAACATAGAGTAATAGGCCCAAGAAAAGTGAATATGGATATTTGGGAAAAATGGAGAAGTAAATGGATGCCTGGCATTCTGGATAGAGCCCTAGTGGCAAGCGTGACTGGAATAGAAAACTGAAAGAAGAAGGGATACATAAAGTATCTGACTTAGTTCATGAAGGAGAAATTATACCATTACAAAACCTAATAGAATTGGGGGGGGGAGAGAATTGGCTGGCAATAAGAGGGTTATGGGAAAAAATAAGGAAATATAGAATAAAAGGTGAATGTATAATGAATCAATGGCTAAGACTCCATGAAACAATGAAAGGGAAGATTATAGGAGTAGTTTACAAGTACATGGTAGAGGATAAAGAATTTATGATAAGAACGTTGAAACAAAAATGGGAAAAAGATAATTTCTTAGAAGAAGAAAAAATAGAAAGAATAATGGACAGTATGAAGAAGATTAAGATTGAAAAATATGTGGAACTAGAAAGAAAGGTTATACTTAAATGGTATACAACCCCAATACAGCTAGCCTATATGATCAAAGGATTAAGCCCAAAGTGTTGGCATTGTGGAGAAAGAGGAGCATATTACATACATATGTGGATAGAATGTAAAGTAGTGAAAAAGTTTTGGGAGAATATTTTAAAATATGTAGAACTATTGGTAAAAGTAAAAATTGATGTAAATAAAGAATTATTAATTGTGGGGATAATAGACGATATCAGAGTGAATAGAAGCTTGGAACCAATGTATAAAATAATGATTAGAGCAGCACACGCAGTGTTGCTGTTGGGCTGGAAAGATAATAAAAAATGGACAGTTTCAAAATGGTTGGAATATATATGGTAACAAATACAGCTAGAGATATTTGAGAGACTGACAAAAAATACTTTATGGAAAGAAAAAATAGAAGATATCATGAAGATATGGACAGTGTTTGAAAAATGGATTGAAGATGCCGGATCTAACGAAGAGCCATGGAATAAGAGAATAAGAAGAATGAACCTCCTACTGCTTGCATGAAATAATTAATAGAAAGAAGGGGGGAGGGGGGAGAAAATGGAAAAAATGTATAGATGGAAGAAAAATATTAAATGTAACAAATGTATTAATACTCTATACAATAAAAAAATTATAAAAAAAACACTGATGGTGCCCCCTTGTCACCCCAGACTCTTGATGGTTGCCTGGACCATCTCTGGGAACCCTATGGCTTCTACATTCATATCCACAGAAAGAACATTTGCAGATTTGGCAAGTGCCAGTCACACAATCCAGTAATGAAGGAGTTAATGTTGCACATGCTAATTAGTTAGTGAGGTCAGACGTCAGTGACCAGGTAATTGACCCCTATTGGTCAACAGGACCCGGCATGAGACACATGCGGGTCCACACATAGGATATAGGTATACTTTGTTCTCTCTCTGCACATACTCTCGAGTAGATTATTAGCCATGTGATAGCCAAAGCAGAGGCTAGCTAGCTAATGGAGCTAGCCAGTTAGAAAGATACTTTCTCGTTTTGTATCCAAGTTTACCTTTCCTTCTTTTGTAGCTAGTAAACTATATTTTCAGTAAGCAACTGTCTCCGCCTCTTTATTGCACAAACTATGCATATGTCAGTGTAATATAATTATCACAACTAAGAATCACAACAGTCCAGCACCCACGTGTGAAAAGAACGTAATAGAAGCAAATTTTGCCAATTGCAGATTGGAAAATTCCTAGAGATTCGGAGATCATGCCTTGGGAAGGAGAAGTGTGGGTGAAGGGAAAGAGCCAGTGGGGATGTAATACTACAGAGTCTACTGCTGGAGCTGCCATTTCCTTCAGGGAAACTGGTCTCTAGTTTGGTGATCAGTTGTAATTCCAGGAGAAATCCAGGCCCCACTGGAACAGCGAGCCTAATTTGACTATCTTCCAAGTACACTTGCTTAGATGTCCCAAGTGTGCATTCAACCTCATGCGTCTGAGCATTTAACGGGAAAACATTTGAAAAAGTGGATGTCTCTCCCAGTCTGTGGACTACTCAGTGTGGTTGTAGTAGTTAAAAACGGTGAACTCTAATCTGGAGAACCAGGTTTGACTCCCCACTCCTCCACATGAGCGATGGACTCTTATCTGGTCTTCCACATGACGCCTGCTTGGTGACCTTGGGCTAGTCACAGTTCTCTCAGAATTCTCTGAGCTCCAGAGGTGGGATTCAGGAGGTTCTAGAGGGTTCCATAGGACCCTTTATTACTCTGTCCTTAGCTTGGGGAACCCTTTGTTAACCCCACCTCTTGCACTCAACTGAAGCAAGATCTGCACATTTTCTTCTTCTTTGAAGTGTTGGCTGTTTGTGGCTTTAGGCTACTTTGCGACAGAGTGTCTTTGGAAATGGGGGAGGGGCACACAGCGGAACAGGAGCAGGGCGAGTGGGTCTGTGCGTGCACAAATGGGGGGAGGTGTGTTTTGTGGTGAAGCGGTCATGCCTATGCAGGGGCTTAGAAGAAAAAGAAGAAGAAGAATTTGGATTTATATTCCCCCTTTTTCTCCTGCAGGAGACTCAAAGGGGCTGACAATCTCCTTGCCCTTCCCCCCTCACAACAAACACCCTGTGAGGTAGGTGGGGCTGAGAGAGCTCCGAGAAGCTGTGACTAGCCCAAGGTCACCCAGCTGGCATGTGTGGGAGTGTATAGGCTAATTTGAATTCCCCAGATAAGCCTCCACAGCTCAGGCGGCAGAGCTGGGAATCAAACCCGGTTCCTCCAGATTAGATATACAAACTCTTAACCTCCCATGTCACTGCTTCTTAGGAAGAATACATGATTTTCAAATCGAGCGGGGGCTTATGAAGAACATGCAAGTTTCCCTCACCCACTGGCTGCTAGGTAGGGAGACGGCAGTGACCCCTCTCTGCTGCCTGGCAGCTGGGAGGCGAGTTTCCCTCAACCCCCCCCCCCAGCTGTTAGGCCGGGAGGAGGTGGCAGTGGCAGCACTGGTCATATGGGGTGCTGATTTTGCTCCCCCACGTGACCAGATGGCAAGTGCCCGGGGACATGAGGTACTCCATATCACTGGGCAGATACGCCTCCTAACAGAAGTGCAGTATCTAGTCCTGATTAACTTATTGTGCTACAAAAGAGATAAATACACATGGCATAAAAGGATATGGTTTACAAAACACATAGTTTTTTTGGTAAACCTTATATCTAAGTTTTATATAAACTATCTTTCGGTATTCCACTTTTTAAATACTTCAAACAGCCATTATATGAATCCCACCAACATCGGAACCTGTTGTTGAAATTTTTGAATCCCACCACTGCTGAGGTCCACCTACCTCACAAGGTATCTGTTTTGGGGAGAGGAAGGAAAGAAATCTGTAAGACTATTTGAGACTCCTTACAAGAGAGAAAGGCGTAGTACAAATCCAAATTCCTCCTCCTCCTCTTCTCTCTCATAATACTAGAATCAGACTCGCCCAAAAAATTAATTGCCAAAAGAGATATTACAGAATTCTTGACCTACTCTGTTTCAATCAGAAACATATGTCTTTTTTCTACACATTCATACTTTTGTAGGCATCGATCTCACCAAGAAGGAACTTTATTATTTCTGATGGACTTGTGGGAAAAAAATTAAGGAATCTTGGAGGTGAATACTTTCAACAGTTCAAATGATCATAAAGATTAATATGCAAATAAAATCAGAGGTTTTCCTTTTGGGACTTATGTACAGATATTTAGAAAGAAAACATGGAACTTTCTTAAGTTATATGACAGTAGCAGTAAGAATTGTATATGCGCAAAAATAGAAAAACTCCAGCTATACCTACAATTGAAGAGTGGAGAATGAAGTTTTTTGAGTTGTTGGAGATGGCCAAACTCACTTTATTACTTAAATAAAAGAATTTAGTTATTTGGGGGGGGGGGGGTAATTGGAAACCCTTGATAGATTATCTGGATAAGACAGAAATTAGTGGTTTTGAAAGTTAATGGATTGTTAAAATAAGATCCAATAGAGAAAAGTGCAATATTTATCATTAGTTGCTTTAAAGATCCAGTTTTACTCATGTTGTTAAAGAGCAAGTGATAATATCTTTTTGTGTTAATACTTGGTGCAAGTGGAATTGGGACTCCTTATGGTAAATGCAAATTAATGGGCTGATTTGTCTTTGTCTTTTGCATAGTTAAGCTTTTTAAAGTACTAATTAAAAATAATTATAGAAGGATATCTGTTTCCTGGTCAGATTTTTGAAGGAGCAGCAGTGGCATAGTGGCTAAGACCAGTGGCTAAGAGCAGGTGCACTCTGATCTGGAGGAACCGGGCTTGATTCCCAGCTTTGCTGCTTGAGTTGTGGAGGCTTATCTGGGGAATTCAGATTAGCCTGTGCACTCCCACGCACGCCAGCTGGGTGACCTTGGGCTAGTCACAGCTTTTCAGAGCTCTCTCAGCCCCACCCACCTCACAGGGGCCATTTCCGCATGGCCTCTAAGCGCCCCCACACCGGCAAGAATTCTGCCGGCGTGGGGGTGGAGGCCCGTTCGCACACAAGCGTGCGAGCGGGCCCAGCAGAGGCTGCTGCAGGAGAGGCGGCTCCGCATGGAGCCGCCTCTTCCCCCTTCCCTGTCCCACTTACCTCGTCCCTGTCGTCATCCTGCTGGCCTCCTAAGCCCCGCCGACGCTGCCCTCCGACCTCCAGGAATCGGAGGACAGCGAGGGAGGGACTTAGGAGGCCAGCAGGATGACGACAGGGACGAGGTAAGTGGGAGAGGGAAGGGGAAACAGCGTGTTTCCGGTGGTGCTGTTCGCACCGCGCCGCCGGGAAGACGCTGTCCCCTCAAAAACAACCCTTTAAAGGGTTGTTTTTTAGGGCGGCCTGATGCCACCCTGAGGGAGGGGAAGGGCAGCCAGGTCGGCGCTGCTGCGTTTCAGCAGCGCCGCCTGTGCGAATGGCGGCCTGGGGGCGGCTTTTTTATCGCCCCCAAACCGCCGTTTTTGGCCCATGCGGAAACGGCCAGGGTGTTTGTTGTGAGGGGGGTAGGACAAGGAGATTGTAAGCCCCTTTGAGGAGAGAAAAGGGGGATATAAATCCAAACTCCTCCTCTTCTATTTGATAGGTTTAGAAGTTAAAAGCAGCCCCCCCCCATTGACTCAGTGTTGGTTGGCCATTTTTCTGCTTCGTTGGTGACTCAGCAAATGTGTCTACAATTGGTACTGGAGATAGCTCCCCAATAGCATTGTTAAGTATGTGTTACAGCCCGAAGAAGCCAATGTCTCCAGCTGAGGGGAATGTGAAGAAACAGCAGGTTAAGAAGCAGAGGCAGACTGCTGTGAATTATGCCCCACTTGTACATTTGTAACTAAAGCAAATGTTGTAAAAAGGCTGAACGACTCCAGTGTCTCCTCCATCAAAGGGAGAGGGACCTCAAAGACATCCGTACAGTGCAATCCTAAGCAGTGTTAAACAGTTTTAAGCCCACTGACTTAGAAGCATGTATTTCTATCTAGGATAGCACTGCTCAAGACAAAAAGGCAAAACATGTTTTTAGTGTATGACTGGCTGTTGTTGAAACAGGGAAGCAACTGACATGCAGAAATCTGAAGCTTAGCCTGGATACCACTGTAATACATGAGGAAATATGCAAGCATCTAGAATATAATGCTTGAAGTGGACTTTCTAACAGCAGACAATGATGACTTACTGACAAAGTGGTTAAGCCACGAAATGGGCTGAGTTCTGGAAACCCCATCTTTAACTCTGTGTCAATTATCACATTGTTATTACCATCCCTGCTTAAGCTGATTTTTACACTGTAGAGGACATGGACTGTACTGTATGCATCTACTTTGCTTCTGGGGGCAGTGAGGAGGGGTGGTTGAGAGAGTTTTGAGAGAACTCAGCCAGCAGGCTTCATGTGTAGGAGCAGGGAAACAAAATAAGCCTTTTGGGGGCCTATAACATTGAACTCCCAGAAGCAAAGTTCACCAAGCCTGGATGCTATTACCAGGAGGGCCTCCTGGAACAACGTGAAAGTCTGGTGCCTCTATCTTCAAAAATGTGCAGCCTGCTTACACACTCAGAAGTTCTGCATTGGCTACAATGGAGCCAAGGCACTACAGAGCAGAGAATCTGGGCAAATTTCTTAGCGGGTCTGCCAAGGGTACATTTTTAAAGCCAGCGGCACCAACATTTCAGATGACAGTCTCATCCAGAGACTGTCCTGATGATACCATCCAGGTTTGTTGAAGCTTAGTTCAGGGGGTCCAAAGTTATGGATCCTCAAAGGGGTAGCCCCATCTCCTGTTAGCTCCCAATGGAAACAGTGGGGGATGGGGACATCCCATTTGGGGGTCCATAATTTTGGACCCCTTGAACCAAACTTCACCAAACTTGGGTGACATCATCAGAGGAGTATTTGGATGATACCCTGAAACTTTGGTGCCGTTAGCCTTAAAATGCACCCCCTGCAGGCCAAAATGTGAAAAACACCCCAAAATAACAAAAAAGCCCGAATGCCTTGCATTCGGCTTCGCAAATATTCAGGCAGGACATATTTAGGCCAATTTTCGCCTGAATATGCTTGAATGCATGCAGATTCGGCTCAAATCTAGGATTCGGCGCACCCAAATCTCCAAGCCAAGTTGTAAACTAATGTTGAAACTGTGTAAGGCAGACATAACTCAGCAAACAGGCTTTAAAGAAGCAACATTTTAGAAATAAAATGGGAGAGAAGAATATGGACTACCTTAAAGTAAAGAATTGTGAAATATCAACACATCCATGTTGTCGTGCTTGAGTTACACGTTTCTAATCGGCAGCCCAAATAAAAGACAGATAAAAGTGTGCAGTTCTTCGCAAACACACAATTTAAGAAATTCTGCCGGGAACATTTTATTTGATAATAGCTGCTGACTTAGATGCCATTAAAAGGGAAAAACCAATTGAAGAAAGCTAAATTGGACCTTCTGATTTAGGTGCAGAATATCTATGGATAACAGGCGCTACTAGAGGCAAAGGATGAGGAAAGACTGACAGCTTCATGTCCGTCATTTGCAAACTCCCCTGGAGCATGCATCCAGCCATTCCTGGAAATGAGATGTTCAACAAGATAGACCATTCGTCAGATGCAACAGGACAGTTCCTGTTAAAGAATTCTCAATTGTTCATTTTAAAGAAGAAGAAGAGTTTGGATTTATATCCCCCCTCTCTCTCATGCAGGAGACTCAAAGGGGCTTACAATCTCCTTTCCCTTCCCCCTCACAACAAACACCCTGTGAGGTAGGTGGGGCTGAGAGAGCTCCGAAGAACTGTGACTAGCCCAAGGTCACCCAGCTGGCGTGTGTGGGAGTGTACAGGCTAATCTGAATTCCCCAGATAAGCCTCCACAGCTCAGGTGGCAGAGCGGGGAATCAAACCCGCTTCCTCCAGATTAGATACACAAGCTCTGAACCTCCTACGCCACTGCTGCTCCCATTTCCCATAAAAATAAAGATTCTTTTTTGGTCATGAGATGAGCAGCTCACAGGTTTTATTTTGTATTTTGTATTTTATTCATCTAATAAAGCATAAATATATAAGCTCACCACTGTAAATTGGTTGTGGCAGTAGGGTTGCCAACTCTGGGATATGAAGTTCCTGAAGAACTGTGGGTAGAGGGATCTCAGATAGATTTGACTAATACTGGAAAAGGCAAAGATCCACAGTGGAGCATGAGCTTTGTGTTCAAAAGCTCCCATAACTCACAAAAAAGATCTCAGTGAAAATAGTTCATGGTGGCACTGGTATATCTAGGGTGGAGCAAGCCGGGGCTTGCACCCTAGCCACTGCTTGAGGAGGGACACCAGGCAGTCCAGGGACCTTCACCCAGACCTTGCACCCCCCTTACTGCCAAACTGCTCCCGGTCCCCAAAATCGATGTGAAGTTTGAGGGCAGGGTACTCAATTCAAGACTGGCCTCTGCCCATTAATGCTATATTGCGTTTGGGGCTGGATCCTGCATTCAACTGAGTGCTCAGCCCCTGAACTCCATGTGGAATTCAGGGGGGTTCACAGTTCAAGCCTGGGCTCAGCCAGCTCTAGCTTTAAACTGTGAGCTCTGCCTTGAGGTTTGCATTTTACAGCTGGTCCTAAGTAGATTCCAGCCCTAAACCGAAGGCTCAGTGGTCAGGTCCAGCTTTAGAGTGCAGGCTTTGGAGGTGGAGCCCATAGTTTAAAACTGGAGTTGGCCATGCTCAGCCTTGCCCTGCCCCCTAACTCCCCATGCAGTTTCGGGGGACACTGGGCAGTGCTTGATTGTCATTTTAGTAGGTATGCCCTTGCACGATGGCAAAACATCCTCTGAATCTCACAAATCACACAGATCACATATACTCTTTTTTCCCTGTGGCAAGGTAGTCTGTGATTTCCATGCAAGCCATTTTCTCTAGAGGAACTGACCTCTTTAGTCTGGAGAGCTGGGAGAATTACAATCTGGAAGTTGGCGATGCTACAGGACATAGGAAAAACCATCAGAGATATGCTGGGCTGCCTATTCTCTCATAGCATTCTACCCTATAAAACAGGGGTCTGCATACTTGGCTCTCCAGATGTTCATGGACTACAATTCCCACCAGTGCTGCACATTGGCCATGTTGGCAGGGGCTGATGGGAATTGTAGTCCATGAACATCTGGAGAGCCTAGTATGCAGACCCCTGCTATAGAATGTTCTTTTGAAACCATGACGTCAATAATCTAATTTCCCAGTAGAAAGCAAAGTTTTGAGCTCACGGCACCTTTAAGATCAACAAAGTCTTATTTTTGGTATAAGCTTTCATGTGCATGCACACAAACACTTATTTCAAGAACAAAACTTTGTCGGTCTTAGAGGTGCCGCTGGACTCAAACCTTTTCCTGCTGCTTCAGACCAACACAACTACCGACCTGAATCTAATTTCCCAGTATCTGGCGACCAGTATACATAAAGAGTTTCTTTCACCTTTGAAACAGCACCTTTCAAATGTTAGGATCAAATGCCAGTTTAATTTATGAGAAGGTGATTAATCATGCATTGTAACCTTTCAGCTCTTGCACAAAACTACCTAGCATGAATAAAGTCTCCTTCTTTGCATTTTCTTCATTTTTATCATGACTGTTTCTACCGGCAGCTGAGGAGTTAAATGATTCTGAACGAGCTGCTCTTGGCAATGCTTTTTTCTGCATTGCACACATGAGCTGGTTCCCTTGCTAATGTCTGTGAAATTGTTATATCATGCATGAAATAACATTTTGCACAGCCTTATGGGAGACACGGTGAGAGCCAGCATGGTGTAGTGGTCGGAATGTCTGGGAGACCCAGATTCAAATTTCCCCTCTGCCATGGAAGCTCACAGGGTGATCTTGGGCCAGTCGCCCACTCTTAGCATAAACTACTCACTGCCATGGAAGCTCACAGGGTGATCTTGGGCCAGTCGCCCACTCTTAGCATAAACTACTCACAGGGTTGTTGTGAGGATGAAACGGAGAAGAGGAGAATGAAATAAGCCCCTTGGGATTTCATTTGGGAGAAAAGAAGGCGATCAATGAAACGAGTGAATAGTTTTCCCCTCCTTCCACTTAATGACCCAACCCAGCTATCCATGTCCTCAGGCAGAACTGAGCTTGTGGAGTTCTCCAACTTAAATCTTGAAGATTGTGGAGTCCCTCAACTGAAATGCTCAACCAGTCGTATCTAGGGGAAATGGAGCCCAGGGTAAAATGTGAGTTTTTAGTCCCACTGGGGCAAAATCTAATTTTTATGCCGCCCCGCCCCTGGCTCCATTTTCCCTAGATATGACTCTGGAATCCGGTGCTGGTGTGATGCAAATAACAATAAACAATGACCTTATTTTAAAAATAAATGCTTTCCAGCCACATCTCCTCGCTAACGGCCTGGCTCATGTTATCAAAGAGGTTCTCAATCGTAGATCCCCAGCCCCACCACCTTGCTTGTGATTTCTCCCCCTTTTCAGGTTCTCAGCACTGGGTTTGAAGGGAATGAGGCTGGCCGACTGTCAGACAATCCCTCTGGGCCTTCATTGGCCAGATGCAATGGCAAGGTGGACCTCTTCCCCGTGCAGGCGCAGTTCTGCCCTCTTTCTTTTTTCAATGCCCCTCCCCATCCTGCGTTTCCTTCCCCCTTTCACTGCCAGCGAGTGAGCAGCTGTTGTTGTCAGTAGGCTTTACAGCCCACTGGGGACACGGGGAGAGCAGGCGCAGTCCATTGGGTGTGCAAGACGTAAAAGCTGAGGAGAGTGGTGCGAGCCCCTCAGCACCACCAACCGCCAAGGCTAGGCTCATTCCGCATGAGCCAAAAACAGCGGTGTGAAAACAGTGTGAAAATGGTGTAAATGGGTTTAAAACAGTATAAAAGGGTTGATACCATTTTCACACCATTTTCACACCACTGTTTTTGGCCCATGCGGAATGAGCCCTAGTGTGTGTGGGGGGGAGGGATTTTCTGCCTCTCATGTTATCAAATGGCGGCCGCTGACCAAAGTACCCTTGGAGACTCCAGTCTGATCTAAAGGTTTTCCAGAACAATTCTAAGAAAAGAGTACTTGGAATCTTATGGAAGTGAGGCTTATGCCTAAGAAAATGGTTTTAGGATTGGTTTTTTTTGTAGGTTTTCAACATCTCTGCAGTAGATAATTTGATAATTCTGTATGAGTAAGAAAGAGGAAGAAAGGAAGTTTCTTGAATTGTTATGAGAATGGCATACATATAATTATTTTAAAATAAGTAAATGCAGTCATTTTTTGAAACTTTGACCAAGACTGGGAAACTTTTTTTCCTTTTAAGCTGTAATCTTAAATTGTGTATACATGTAAAAAATACATCTACGGATGGCAAGGAAACTTACATGCATTGAATGCTTTTTTTCAAAGTTATTATTTTAATAGCTATAACTGGCCAAATCATATGCCGATTCTTCCCTAGAGGAGAACAAGACTCGCTGCAAAATCCTTAAAAACAAACAAAAGAGTCAGTCATTATCCAACTTTGATTCCTTAAAATCTTCTGGTCTGCTTTCTTCAACAACCTTGGAAGGACTCTGGATTTCAAGGGAAGGAAGGAAGGAAGGAAGGAAGGAAGGAAGGAAGGAAGGAAGGAAGGAAGGAAGGAAGGAAGGAAGGAAGGAAGGAAGGAAGGAAGGAAGGGAGGGAGGGAGGGAGGGAGGATGGATGGATGGATGGATGGATGGAAGGAAGGAAGGAAGGAAGGAAGGAAGGAAGGAAGGAAGGAAGGAAGGAAGGAAGGAAGGAGGGAAGGGAGGAGGGAGGGAGGGAGGGAGGGAGGGAGGGAGGATGGATGGATGGATGGATGGAAGGAAGGAAGGAAGGAAGGAAGGAAGGAAGGAAGGAAGGAAGGAAGGAAGGAAGGAAGGAAGGAAGGAAGGAAGGAAGGAAGGAAGGAAGGAAGGAAGGAAGGAAGGAAGGATGGATGGATGGATGGAAGGAAGGAAGGAAGGAAGGAAGGAAGGAAGGAAGGAAGGAAGGAAGGAAGGAAGGAAGGAAGGAAGGAAGGAAGGAAGGAAGAGAAAAAGAAAGATTCTAGTTTTATCTCTTTTTTAATAAAAAGGAAGCTGGTTTGGGGACACATTTTAACCCCACATTTGGCTGAAGAGAGAGTGGCTTTCCTCAACCCCAAACTTTTAACCAACTCAACTTTTCAGAAAAAAACATGACTGCTTCTTATTTTCAGAGGAAACACAATTACTAGCTAAAGAGTTGGGTTTTTCCTCTGCCTATCTGGGCACACAATCCCACTTCTCCACCCCAGCATAGCCTCCATGGCCCTTCCTTGCTGAGGAACAGCTGTGGAGGCTGCCCTGGAACACCAGATTTCAGGGTAGATTCCAGGTGGGGGAAACCTCTGGAGCCTGAGGATTGCCCCATCTGGAATCTGGTGTTCTTAAGTCCTTTCCTGCCCACCCGCCTTTTGCCTACGCTTATATATCTTAGGCCGCTTTCCGCCTGGAAGGGAATATGGCTGAGCCTGAGGGCGGCAAATGCCGTCCCCTGTGGCGCCGATGTGCCCACACGAGGGCACGGCTGTTGCTAGCCTGCGCCGCGCCTCGCAGCCACCACGCCCGGCGCCGAACCGTCGTTTCCAGAGTGCGCTGGGAAGCGCACTTTCTTGAAACGCTGGACTGCGAAGCTTACGCTGCTGTGCCGAGCGCACAGCGGCTTCCCGGGTAAGCTCTCTCCCCACTCCCTCCCTTCGCTTACACCTGCTCTCCAGCCCTCCTGGCACATCGACGGGGCTGCCGGAACACGCCCCCTGCTCTGGGCGATGCTTTAGGAAGCAGGCTCGCAGGGCACGGGGAGGCATCCCTGTAGACCCCGGCGACGCGCCGGAGGGCTGGAGAGCAGGTAAGTCCACCGGGCGATGGCGCCCAGCGGTGGCGCCGTCCCGGTTCTTTCTGGGACCGTCCGTGCGGACGGTCCCAGTGTCGTCGGGTCGGCGTGGGAAACGCCGACCCAAGCCCTTCCACCTTCATGCGGAAAGGGCCTTATGTTCTTATGACTACTGAATATTTTTGGCACAAACTTTGTAGCCTCTCTAATGACAGCTGCTGTAGCAAGGCAGAAACCAGGAAGAAAACAGCCCCATCCAAACCAAGGTACAGAGCACAGAATTCCTTTCAGTGGGTTGAAACAGCTACACTTGCTCGAAGGAAATCCCAGACTGTTATCATCTGATGGCTCGGTTGTACTCATCTTCGGGGAACGCAATGTTTCCTTGGCCCAGCTCCTTCTATTTCTCTGTCAAGGCCCATTTTTCTTTACAATTTCTTCCCCACTTTGGCTGTCTTTTCTGCCTTTTGTCATAGGCAGCTACAATACTCAAAGCATTCTCTTTCTGGCTCCAGAGGAAAGATCGTAGACATTCCGGATGAGGTCATACCCATGCACTTTTGAACCGAGAGCGGATAAAAGAGCCTCAGCCAATTGGAAGAGTTATTGCTTGTGTTTCCCTTTTGTTACCCTTGCCCTACCTCACTTCCCCTCTCTATAGACTGTACACCCATAAAGCATCATTCAGTAATGGAAATCAAAAGGTCGCCATTAAATAAGGGAATAGCTTTTATCCTCTCAAATAGTTACTGTACCTGATTCAGGCCTGCTATGAATCAGAACGAGAGATGGCCTTCATTAGAGCGGTAACAGCCTTACAAGTCAAGCAAAACGAGCTCAGACCCATCCAAAAATTGCAAATAATCTTGACACCACCTCATAGTTCATCAAGGTATCCCGTTGAGCTATGCAAATGGACCGTCTCATGCCCGGGGCTTTCTGAGAAAGTACTGAAGGCCACAAGATCTTGGATAGATTGCCTCCCTTGGTTGCTTTCAATGAGGGCAGAATTCCACCCATTGACTTGCCAAATGCAGACCCATATAAAATCCCAAAGCACACTAATGGGGACATTAGATAAGAGCTCTGTTCATTTCATTCCATTTGCTAAAATGTATGAACAGAATGATTTAGGATTCAGAGAGATCGGCAATTCCTTTGCCGTTGTGATCATTATTTTCAATAATTATTTTCAACAGTATTGATTTATTCAAGGCAATATTTCCCTTTGGTCTTTCCTCCACTTTTCACCATTTTTTGAGAAAGTATACTATATTCATTTGCACAAAACCCTTTTTTTAACAAGTTAAAGACCCCTGAGAATTTCCCCAGATATATGTAGTCAGGTTGCCAGTTCTCGGTTGGGATTCCTGGAGATTTGGGGAGTGGAGCTTGGAGAAGGCGGGGTTGGGGAGGGGTGGACCAAAACCAGGTGCAATGTCATGTATGTCATATAGTCCGTCCTCCAAAGCAGTCTTTTTCTCCAGGGGAACTCATCTTGGTCATCCGGAGACCAGTTTCAATAGTGGAAGATCTCCAGGTGCTATCTGGAGGTTGGCAACCACATATATTATGCTTAATTCCAGCCTACCCAAATGTGTGATGAATATCTGAAAATGACTTACTGTGAATTTTTTCCTGGTTCTGGCTTGGAGACTCCTGTCCCAAAGATTTGCTGGAAATCAGTGGCTTTTGATATGAACATATAGTTTATAATGTTTTAAGCCATATATTTAATCATATAAAGTATATTAGAGGTAATTTATAAAAGATCAGTAAGATGCTGTTAGTTAAACAAAGAACTGTAATTTCATTAGTAGAGAGACTTTGCTTGGAAGAAGGGGGGCGGAGATTTCTGCACTTTTCAGTAAAGTCTGATACACATGCTGTGGAATTTGGGTACGGCCTCTCACCAGAGAGATAAAGAAGACAAGGTGTACAGAAAAACACAGATAAGAGCGAGTTGATATAGCAACCAAGATCTTTGAACGGGGCAAGACAACATAAAGAATACACACCCAATTGTGGAAAGCAAGGTGGGCTTTGGAGAGGAGTGGAGATTCAAATGGCAATGTGTACATATTCCAAATCTAGCCAATGGTCAGAAGACAAGGAGGGATGTTTGTCAGAGGGTATAAATTATGTTACGCAAGCAACAGCCCCTTTGAACCTCCTCCCTGTTGCTAACAGAGGAGAGTTCCCTCTTCTGTGCAGAATTGAAAGAACACAATAAATCTCTGAACACTGAAGAAGCTTTTGAAGGGTTATTTTTGTAATCGGTCAGAGCTTTTGCTCTGTGGACAGGGCCTTGCCCTGTGCCTATCACTTTTTTAGTACCTGTCTGGGCCTAAAATACTGGACAGGATACCAAATACTGAATAACTCAGTCAGGAAACACCTGTGATAAGACTTGGCACCTCCAGGTTGGGAAATTCTTGGAGATATGTGAGTAGGGTTTGGGCTTGATGGTGTTAGGGCTGCCAAGTCTCTGGTGGGAATGGGAAATCCCTCATCTACTAGGTCCTGCTTCCAGGTCCCACCCTCTGATCTCCAGCTTAGATCAATAGCAGGGGAAAATAATGAGGGGGGGGAAGCATATTAATAAACTCAGAAGATGCAGGAAGTGACATGGGCAGCTCTAGGAATTGCCAGAAACTCTATGGCCGTTTCCGCACGGGCGGAATATGGAGGCCTGGGGACGGCAAAAACGCCGTCCCCAGGCCGCCATTCGCACAGAGGGCGCAGCTGGTTCGCAGCCGCGCTGCGCTCGTGCCACCCGCCTGGCGCCGAGCCGGCGTTTCCAGAGTGCGCTGGGAAGCACACTTTTCTGGAAACGCCGGCTGGAAGCCACTGCCGTGCGAACGGGAGTGGCTTCCCGGCACTTCCCCCCCACTCCCACCCTGTGGCACTTTGCTTCTTGTCCCGGGCCTCCAGTGCGTCGCCGAGGCCTGGGGACACGCCCCCTGCCCTGCGACGCTGGAGCAGGTAGCGCTGCGAGGCCAGGGCAGTGTCCTCTCAGGCGCTTAGCGGCGGCGTGCCGGCTTCAGGCCCAGGGACTATGTCCCAGGCTCGGTCGAGGCGAGGCGCTCGTGTCGTCCCGGCTCTTTCTGGGACCGTTCATGCGAACGGTCCCAGTGTCATCGGGTCAGCGTCGAGTACGCCAACCCGGCCGCTTCCGCCTTCATGCAGAAACGGCATATGAGTTTACCATAACAGAAAAAAGGATTTTTCCATTCCTCCCTTCCCTTGGTACTGTCAGGTCTACAATGCCACTCAACGACAGACTCTGGATTTTGACAATCAGAAGCCTTTATGGAGGTGAACATCCAGCACCTGGCTTTTGCAAAGCCTGCTCCCCAAATACCCTTAGCTTTATTCCCTCTGTTGCCCACTCCCCTTTCCTGCCCCTTGCTACGTGAAGTGAAATTGGGAAAAGTAGAAGAAAACAAAAGTCCATTCTCAAGGTTGAGGAAGAGATAGAGAGCCTTCCGTTCACCCCTCTCTGAGGAAGGTCAGAGATGCCATTATTATCTACCGTTGGAAGTACAGAGAGCCCAAGGAAAGGAATGAAAGATTCAACAGCTCAGGGTCCCCATGGAGGGGCAGTGAAGTTCAGGCAGTAAGCATCCCCAATCCCCTGACAGGTACACCCCCAAAATCTTCACCTAACCTCCTGCATGAAAAGAAATCTTCTTCTGCTAGGGGGATGGGGATGCATTATTGTCTGATTCCACACACACACACACACACACACACACACACACACACACACACACACACACACACACACAACTCAATGCATTTCTTTTAGGACTATTACTCAGTCTTCAGCAGGCAATTTTTAGGGGGGTTCTGGGGAAAGGGAAAAGCAGATCTTCTGTCATTGTGAGCCCTTTCCGTCATTGGACTCACTTGGGATCTAGCCCTGATTTGGATGGCCCAGGTCAGACCAATCACATCAGTTCTCAGAAGCTAAGCATGGTTGGCCTGGGTGAGCACTTGAATGGGAGACCACCAAGGAAGTCCAGGGTTGCTGTGCAGAAGCAGGTAATGGCAATTTACCTTTGCTCATCTCTTGCCTTGAAAATCCTATGGGGTTGCCACCATGACTATAGAGCAGCAGTGGCGTAGGAGGTTAAGAGCTCGTGTGTCTAATCTGGAGGAACCGGGTTTGATTCCCAGCTCTGCCGCCTGAGCTGTGGAGGCTTGTCTTTGGAATTCAGATTAGCCTGGGCACTCCTGATGCGAACTTGGGAGAATCGCTCTGGACATGTCCATAACGATTAGAAAAGTTATGTTTCATGCTTTGTAGAAACTACCGTTTGTATTAGATAAGTGGTTGTAGGTTTCCTGCATTTGTGTGATTCTCTGGAACCTCTTGGCCCAAGACGAAGTACGGATATCAATTAAGGTAAAATTCACCGATGCCGCGGACGAGGAAGCCTCGCCGAGAATACCCTAAATCATAAACCCAGGGCGGGAATGAGGGAACCTCACATGTCTCGCTGCCTGACCCTCAGGCTGGGAGAAAAGCTGTTTAAATCAGTGAATACGCGTGCTTCATACAACCTGTCTATGTTGTGAGAAACTTGAGAAGGGGATGCCTGCTCCCGGACACTGATTGGTTCCTGCATCGTGTTACAATGTATGATTGGTTGTTTTGAATTTTTTGTTGTGAGCGGTGAGCTGTTTGGACCTTCTGGTCCCGGGCAGGAATATTATAAGGGTTGCAGCTGCTAGAGGGGGCAGAGCCATTACCATGGAGGAGATTTTGACGCACTGAGTCAGCATCATCAAATCTCTTTATTTTATGGGCTGCTTGGGTCCTTGCTTGAGTTCCTGAGCTGCGGTTCCTCTGGTGAGGAAAGTGTTATCCTAATGAGCAGCCTTGATAACTGCTCCACACGCCAGCTGGGTGACCTTTGGGAACCGGCTTTTCAGAGCTCTACTCAGCCCCACCTACTCACAGGGTGTTTGTTGTGAAGGGGAAGGGCAAGGAGATTGTGAGACCCTTTGAGTCTCCTGCAGGAGAGAAAGGGGGGATATAAATCCGAACTCCTCCTCCTCCTCCTCCTCCTCCTCCTCCCTCTGCACCTCACCTTCTCTCCTATACCCCCCCCCCTCCCTCTCTCCCTCCTCCCTCTCCTCTTCCCTCTTCCTTCTTCTTCCACCTTCTTTGCCTTCTTCTTCTTCTTCTTCTTCTTCTTCTTCTTCTTCTTCTTCTTCTTCTTCTTCTTCTTCTTCTTCTTCTATATTTGAACCTGTGGGTGGAGTGCAGGGGAACATAAGACTTTGGAATAATGACACTTCACCTGGGACATATTGAGTGGGGAGATGACAACTTTGCAAGGCAGAAGTCAACATAAATAAGTTTTTTTTCTACCTAACCTTCAGTCTGTCAGACAGGTGGAATGTCAGCTCATACCTTGAGGGGGCTCTCTGTGTATTTCTAAGTTTATTTTTTTCACCCATCTCCTTTCCCTGAGGCTCCTGGCAAATAACAATAGTACATCATTCAAGTCCAGAAGCACTTGACATTTCCCAGGGTATCAGGTCTCATGAGACAAAGCTCATTTCGGTGCTACTGAACTTGAATGTTACTGGGTAGCCCCATCCAAACTGCCAGGCAGCTGGTCATGGGGCTGTGGCCACAGGGTCCCGCTGCTCCCAGAGAGGCTTCCAGGTGGCATGGAGAGGCTTGCAAACAGAACAAGCCTTCCTGCCACCAAGGAGCCACTGTTGGGATTTATAGGCTTATGCTGGCTTTTCAGCGGCTTAAGTCTAAACCAACCACCACCAGCATAAGGAGGTGGACAGCCAGAAAGTTGGCTAAAGTTGGCTCCTCTCCCAGGCATGCCTTTGGGCTCCCCCAGCTACACCAGCCTCGGGGAGGGCAAATCGGTCAGAGTGGCCATGTGCCACTCCCATGGGTGGATTGACCCCTAAGAACATAAGAAAGAGCCTGCTGGATCAGACCAGAGTCCATCTAGTCCAGCACTCTGCTACTCACAGTGGCCCACCAGGTGCCTTGGGGAGCTCACATGCAGGAGGTGAAAGCAATGGCCTTCTGCTGCTGCTGCTCCCGAGCACCTGGTCTGCTAAGGCATTTGCAATCTCAGATCAAGGAGGATCAAGATTGGTAGCTATAGATCGACTTCTCCTCCATAAATCTGTCCAAGCCCCTTTTAAAGCTATCCAGGTGAGTGGCCATCACCACCTCCTGTGGCACCATATTCCAAACACTTATCACGCGTCGTGTGAAGAAGTGTTTCCTTTTATTAGTCCTAATTCTTCCCCCCAGCATTTTCAATGAATGCCCCCTGGTTTTAGTATTGTGAGAAAGAGAGAAAAAATTCTCTCTGTCCACATTTTCTACCCCATGCATAATTTTATAGATGGTGCCATTAGTAATACAGACCAGCACAGCTACTCCCCGCAAACTAACAACAGTACAAGTAAATCATATGCAGTATCTTCCAAAATTATAACTGACGTCCAGATTAGAGACCAACTCGCCTGGATAAAATGGCCACTTTGGAGTGTGGGCTTTAGGGTATTATACTCTGTTGAGGTTGCTCTTCTTCCCAAATGTGACTCCATACCTATATAACTTAAGTCCCATATAACTGTTTACTGTGCTGAAACCTCAAAGCTCTATCTTGTGTATATAGTAGTAAAGTATTTCTAAGTTTTGTAAGAAATTCAGTCTTGTAACTGCCGGTCTTTATTGGTTCAAACTGCTCTAGCATGTCAATCTTAGGGTGAGGCCTGGGGGTTTCCGGCTATTACAAATTATCTCCAGATGACAAAATGGCTGCTGCGGAGTGTGGACTCTATGGAATTATACCAAGGGGAAATCCTTCCACTTCCTAAACCACACCTTCTTTTGGGTCCACCCCCAAATCTCCAGACGTTGCCCAACCCAGAGCTGGGCCACCCTGAACTATGACATAGAGCGATCAGTCAGCTTTCCTCTACATTGTGCATTTGTGTATGAAGACAGAGGCGTAGCAAGGGGGGAAAGTGCCCTGTGCACTGGTGCGTCCTCTGCCCCTGCCACGCCCCCACAGGGTGCGTTGCATGGTGCCTGGTGCGTTGCAAACCCCCTGTCCCCATGAAGAAGCTGTGCAAAGTGACTTATTTATCTCCCATCTTTCTCTGTGCTCAGTAAGGCACAGAGTTTCAAAACAATGTTTGTACCAAATGATAATAAAAGGCCCCCCATATTATTTTATTTTTAATTGACCGGAAGCGCTGAAAAGGAGGAATGCCCCGGGTGCCTGTTTCAATGGGAAATTCATCACCATTTGACTATGAACGTGTTTAAGAGAAGGAGGAGGCATTCAAAGTCCGGATCAACAGTGCTCATTTTAAGACCTGCCTTAAATTTCAACAGCTTGCAACAGATAATTTTTATTGTTTATCTCTTTTGTGATCACTGTTATTAATGCTCTAAATATAAAGTGCTGTCTCCCCGCTGTGTGCCATTTGCTTTTTGTTTGCTCTCTGCTGTTTCATAGGGTTTTTTTAAAAAAATGTTTGCTTCTTTAACTATGAAATATGCAGAATTTTATATAATTATGAAGTCTTGAAGAAACTGGGGCAAAGATTTCCCAGAAGGAATTAGCAAACAATTAAAGCATTGAAGAGAGAGAGAGAGAAAAAAATGGAACACTACAAAGTCGCATCTCCCCCATTCGGCTGTCTGTGATGTCCAACTGAATTTGGATTCTGTTTGCTCTTTTTCGCAGTCTACTATGTGGGAGTTAATTGCCCCCAAATCTTTGGTCACTAATGAATTGGAATTGGACTTCATAAGAGACACAGAACTCCTCCCCCTCTGTGACTTTATTCTCTTCCCATACTGTGTACTAAAATGCACCAGATGTGACATCACTGCTCCCATCTAGCAGCACTGTGAGGGCCAGATTTGTGTGTGTGTGTGTGTGTGTGTGTGTGAATGTGTGTGCAGAGATATAGATAGATAGTAGTAGAAGAAGAGGAAGAGTTTGGATTTATACCGGGTTTTTTAACCCCATTAGGAGCCTCAAAGCAGCTTCCAAGCTCCTTCCTTTTTTCTCCCCGCAACAGACACCTTCTGAGAGAACTGTGACTAGCCCAAGGTCACCCAACAGGCTTCATGTATAGGAGTGGGAAAACAAACCTGGTTCAGCAGTTTAGAGCCCACAACTCATGTGGAAGATTGGGAATCAAACCCGGTTTTCCAGATCAGAGACTACGGGCGTTTCCCCACTCACCAGGACCCCCCCTATGCCGCGCGCTCGGGCGTCCCCAAAGGCGCCGTTTACAAGAGCGCCAGGGATGCCGCGTGCTGAGGGGGCGCGGCAGCGGCGGTGCGGCTGCACTGTCAACGCCCCTGTCGTGGGAAGTGCCGGGGGATCCCGTGCTACTTGAGGAGAGTAGCGTGGGGCTTAAGGTAAGTGGGGAAAGGCCCTACCACGCTTCACCACTACACCACGCTGGCAGTGACTCCTGTATTGTGGTTCCTATCCCTGGTATGTCACAGGGTCATAGTTTGTTCCAACTTCTATCTTTAAAAAAATTAAACTCTTGCTAGAGGTTTAATTTTCGGAGTTCTGCCCCACATCTGGTTCGGCACCATTAGCCATTAAATCCCCCGACGGGGCACAAATGGAAGTTCCATCTAGAGCACGATGAAATGCTCCCCCATAACTATTAAAATTCGTGCTTTGTGGATGCAGATGTTTTGATAACTGATAACATTGTTCTAAAATGGGTGACCTTGGGCTAGTCACAGTTTCTCGGAGCTCTCTCAGCCCCACCCACCTCATAGGGTGTTGTGAGAGGGGAAGGGCAAGGAGATTGTAAGCCCCTTTGAGTCTCCTGCAGGAGAGAAAGGGAGGATATAAATCCAAACTTCTCCTCCTCTTCCTCCTCTTCCTCCTCCTCCTTCTCCTCCTCCTCCTCCTCCTCCTCCTCTTCTTCTTCTTCTTCTTCTTCTTCTTCTTCTTCTTCTTCTTCTTCTTCTTCTTCTTCTTCTTCTTCTTCTTCAAAGAAATGGACAAACTTAGGATTAAGACTAATGGGAAAAGGGGTGATTTCCAAGTAAATTAAAACAGTGTACAAGAGACAGCAGTAGGGTGGCCAGCTCCAAGCTGGGGAACTCATGAAGGGGACTGAACTTGGGGAGGGCAGGGTTGGGAAAGGGGGGGGGGTTATGATGCTAAAGGCTCCACCCTCAAAAGCAGCCATTTTCTACAGGGGAAGTGACTGTTGTAATCTGAGGTCAGCTGGAATTCTGCAAGATCTCCAGGCCCCACCTGGGATTTGCCAATTCTAAGCAGACGAAACCCAAAAGAAATGTGCAATGGAGAAATTAGGCCTTGCTAGCTCATTTTGGTAGCTGAAGGACGGTGTTGTATGTTTGTTCCTGTTACCTCCTGTGGAACATTGGCATTATGCCCCCTGCCTGTTTCTTAGTGACCAGCGTTATTTTCTCCTTTAAAAATTCTTCGTGCAACGTTCGCTCAAAGTGAGAACTGACACGCCTATTGGGAGGTCAACTGAGAATACCTTTCAATTTTATATGACTCTTGGGGTGGAAAAAAACTCAGACAGCAACAGAAGCACAAGAGAAGCACAATAGCGAGGCAATGGCCCTTTATTCATACACTTTATTCTTTTGCAGCAGTGGCGTAGGAGGCTAAGAGCTTGTGTATCTAATCTGGAGGAACCGGGTTTGATTCCCAGCTCTGCCACCTGAGCTGTGGAGGCTTATCTGGGGAATTCAGATTAGCCTGTGCACTCCCACACACGCCAGCTGGGTGACCTTGGGCTAGTCACAGCTTTTCCGGATTGCAGCTGCTTGCAAGCGAACGGCCGCCCGGGAAGCACTTTACTCGGCCGTGCTTCCCTTCTTTTTTACGGCCCCTGCCTGTCAGTTGCATTGAGCCCTTCGGGGGAGGGTGGTTTATAAACCCTGGCAGCAATAATAGCCAATGTAATAATAATAATAACCATGTATATGTATATGTAATAACAATACAATAATAATAATAATAATGTACAATAATAATACGAAACCGTAATAAGCCAATAGCGTAGCGTAATACAATAGTAATAATTGCCAAGCAGAGGCACGGGGAGTCGGGACATCGGCAGGGCTGTGGAGATCCGTGCCTGCCTGCCCGAATAGCTATGCAGCGGAGGGAGCTGAGTAGAAAAAAATGTGTCTCCATTCAAAGGTGCGACGGCAACCCATATTGCTTCCACAGGCTCCGTTCGCTGCCTGCAAAGTCTGCAAGGTGCGAACGCGAAAACAGGAGAGTGGTTTACTTTATCCTGACTGCAGTCCGCTCTGCCTGTGATGTGCAGAAGGGGCCCTGGTGGTTACAGAAACAAGCGAGGTTTTTCATTTCACACTCACAGAATCATCTTCTTTCACTGCCGTCATTAAGGCATGCAAAGGCATTTTCAGGAGCAGCAGTGGCGTAGGAGGTTAAGAGCTCGTGTATCTAATCTGGAGGAACCAGGTTTGACTCCCAGCTCTGCCGCCTGAGCTGTGGAGGCTTATCTGGGGAATTCAGATTAGCCTGTGCACTCCCACACACGCCAGCTGGGTGACCTTGGGCTAGTCACAGCTTCTCGGAGCTCTATAAATTACCTACCTCACAGGGTGTTTGTTGTGAGAGGGGAAGGGCGAGATTGTAAAACCCATTGAGTTTTCCTGCAGAGGAGAGAAAGGGGGATATAAATCAAACTTCGTCTACCTCAAATTACCCCCTCGTCTGTCCTACGTCCTGCTCTGCGTCCTGCGTCCTGGAGTCCCTCCTCCTCCCTGCGTCCCTCATCCTCTCCTGCGTCCTCGTCCTCCTCCTCCTCCTTCTCCTTCTCCTCCTCCTCCTCCTCCTCCTCCTCCTCCTCCTCCTCCTCCGGACTGGATTCCCATTCCATTAGCAACCCCCCCCCCAACACACACAGACACACAACCACTGTTTAAAAAACAGAGTCACGGTGCATGATGCATCTCTGCACTCTCCTTCCATATACTGTGAGGGAAAATGGTTTGTGCTTGCTGTATAAGGCAGCCTGCTCTCCCAGGTACGGTCAGGCCAGAGACTGACTTTTTAAAGCAGCGCTAATTAATATTCCAGCACTTTCACTACTGTCACTCATGAGAAGAGCTATTATGTGTTGGGAATAATTAAACTGATCTTATGGATGTTGACTTTCATTTTGTTTGTACAGTTGACTAGATTCAGCATGCAAAACAATGGGGGAAGTGTGACATCCTTCGGACCTCTGAGCCTTTATTCTGCTCCACAGACGCTGTTCGAGAGTAATTTTTTTTTTAAAAAAAATATAATCTGTGTGAGAGGCTCGCTTTCAAGAATAAGGTGGAGGAGGTTTTGTTCGTTGCACACATTCAACGATTGTCTTTCGTAACAAGCCGGATCAAGCCACGTATGAAATAAATATTTATGAAGACGGAAACCCTTTGCCTGCATCTTAAATGGCAGCCCAAATATTCTGCGCGCACTTGCCACTTTCCTCAGATTGCCTTCGGTTTAAGACATTCTCTACACCATTTTGTTGGCTGTGCCTTGACCTCCTTGCAAAGAAGAAGAAGAAGAAGAAGAAGAAGAAGAAGAAGAAGAAGAAGAAGAAGAAGAAGAAGAAGAAGAAGAAGAAGAAGAAGAAGAGTTGGATGTATATCCCCCCTTTCTCCCCTATAGGAGACTCAAAGGGGCTTGAAGCTCAGCACCACTTTACTCACAACAAACACCCTGTGAAATTAGGGTGGGGACTGAGAGAGCTCACGGGAGCTGTGACTATTGGAAGGTGCTTACCTGGCATGTATTGGAGTGCACAGGCTAATCTGAATTCCCCAGATAAGCCTCCACAGCTCAGGTGGCAGAGCGGGGAACCAAACCTGGTTCCTCCAGATTAGAGTACACCTGCTCTTAACCACTACGCCACTGCTCCTCCTTTGTGGCCCTGATTGGGAAATATGCACATGACTTTACATTGAAGACTGGTCCACTAATCATCCTTCAGCATACCGACATTCAGTCTATATTGCCTTCTACTGAGGGTTAACTATTTTTGGGTCACGTTCAAAGTGCCACTTCTGTCTCTACCACATACAGCTTATATTAAACTAGGGTCAAACTCCAGCATGGTGTACAGTGGTGAAGACCAGGAAGTCTCTAGTCTGGAGAACCAGGTTTGATTCCCTACTCCTCCCCATGAATGTGATGAACTGAATTTGCTTTTCTGCTCTGACGCATGAAGCCTGCTGGATGACCTTGGGCCACTCACGGTTCTCTCTGAGCTCTCTCAGCTCCACCTGCCTTACAAAGTGTCCTGCAGGGGGAGGGGAAGGGAAAGGAGTTTATCAGCCACTTTGAGACTCCTGACGGTTGAAAAAGGTGGGGTAGAAATCCTTCTAAGTCAGTGGTGATTTGACAGCAAAACAACAACAACATAAGAAGTGGAACTGAATGGCTACCATGTTGAAAATTCAGTATGGAACAGAAATGTTGCCATTCTGAATATTGCACAAGTGCTCATCAATTCCTTTCAAGTTAAAATTAATTGTTCCCTGAACATCCTTCCAGATCTTGTCATAAGAACATAAGAACATAAGAACAAGCCAGCTGGATCAGACCAGAGTCCATTTAGTCCAGCTCTCTGCTACTCGCAGTGGCCCACCAGGTGCTTTTGGGAGCTCACATGCAGGAGGGAGAGCAATGGCCTTCTGCGGCTGTTGCTCCCGAGTACCTGGTCTGTTAAGGCATTTGCAGTCTCAGATCAAGGAGGATCAAGATTGGTAGCCATAAATCGACTTCTACTCCATAAATCTGTCCAAGCCCCTTTTAAAGCTATCCAGGTTAGGGGCCATCATATTCCAAACACCAACCACACGTTGCGTGAAGAAGTGTTTCCTTTTATTAGTCCTAATTCTTCCCCCCAGCATTTTCAATGAATGCCCCCTGGTTCTAGTATTGTGAGAAAGAGAGAAAAATTTCTCTCTGTCAACATTTTCTACCAATACCGTGCATAATTTTGTAGACTTCAATCATATCCCCCCTCAGCCGCCTCCTCTCCAAACTTCTAAGAGTCCCAAGCGGCTGCAGCCTCTCCTCATAGGGGAAGGGTGCTCCAGTCCCACAATCTACCCCTTGTTTGCCCTTCTCTGCACTTTTTCTATCTCCTCAACATCGCTTTTTTACGAGAATGCGGTGACCAGAACTGGACACAGTACTCAGAGTCGCTTGATGCGCACTAAACATTTTATATAAGGGCATGACAATCTTTGTAGTTTTATTATCAATTCCTTTCCTAAAAGGAATTTGTCGCTCCTGTTTATAAAACCATTAGTTCATTCCCATTGTATGCTTCTAGGCTTCTGTCTCTTATAGACTCTTGTGAGTTCCTGACCTGATTTGTAGGTTGGGGGGGGGGGTCAGTTCCATAACTATCCTATTTCCATCTTTCTTTACAGTCCCCCCTCCTCACTTCCATGATGCCATGACCTTCAAACGATCCCCTACAAAATATTTAGAGTCCTTTCCTTTGTACTTTACCTTGAGGCAGAGGGTACCTATGCATATCTAATGCTTTCTAGAGTCGGGGCTGCTGCATAGGTTATACCTGCAGCTCGATAGCACTGTAGCACTGTATTTCACAGCGAATCGACAATTTTATGAGCTCAGTTTAGTTGGAATTCCAAAAGAGGTGTCCAACTATGAATGCACCTTGTATGCTTACAAAAATAAGCAGCTTTATTGTTTAAATGATGGCTTTTGGTGGTACTGAAACTGAACCCTTCAGGTTAACCATTAATAGTCCATGTGGTGGAATTAGAATGGCACATGGCTGCAAGGTCAGGTCGCGAACCTCCAGGTAGTGGCTTGAGATTTCCCGTGATTTCCAGCATCTTCAGGAAGCAGAGGTCAGTTCGCCTGGAGAAAATGGTCACTTTGGAAGGTGGACAATATGTAAGGTGACCAGATGGTCACCTTTGTAAACCGGGACAAGCGGGTAGGCAAGCGGCCGCATGCGCGCAGCCGCAGGAGCACACTGCTTTTTGGGGTGCTCCCGTTTCCCGCCCTGTCACAGGGCGGGAAATGGGAGTGTGCCACGAATTTAGTCTCCTCTTGGAGACTAGCGTGCGTCAGGCTCGCTGCACTTGCCGATGCGCCCCAGAGAACGATGAAGGCAGCCTTCCAAAAAATCGGGACACTTCAAAAAACACATGGGACAAATTGTGTTAATGCAGGACTGTCCTGCCAAAAGCGGGACGTCTGGTCAGCCTAACCATATGTAGGGGTGCAAAACTCCAGGTACTAGCTGGAGATCTGCTGAGATTACAACTGATCTCCACACAATAGGAATCAGTTCACCTGGAGAAAATGGCTGCCTTGGAAAGTGAATACTCGACTGAAGTCTCTCCCCTCTCCAAAGTCTGCCCTCCTCAGACTCCACCTCCCAAAAAATCTCTAAATATTTCACAACACAGAGCTGGCAACTCTACCAGAGAATAGGCCTGGACCTAACTAAATTATAACTGATCTCCAAATCTGCAGGGATTAGTTCCTCTGGGGAAAGCAGCAGCTTTAGAAGGTGGGCTCCATGTTGTGGAGACCCCACCCTCACCAACCCTGTCTTTCCCCAGGCTCTACCGAGAGGGGGTTACTAATTGGTGATTTTGCCATGTGATTTTTGCCTTAGTTACGCCCCTCCTCTCAGCAGTAGCGTGCAGAACTTGAAGCAGTCTAGCAGGAGGTGCACTGGCGTGCGTGGCAGCCTGTGCCTGCGTGCATTCGTTTCCCACCCAAGGACCGGCGCACCGGCTGTGTCCTTGCCACAGCCCCACCCAGGAATGCCTCACCCCCAGAATGCCCGGCCACGCCCCCGTCGTGCCCCGCCCAGCCCCATTGGCACTACGCCACAGTTTGAATCCCACCACCATGGGAACCTGTTACTTAAATTTTTGGATCCCACCACTGGGAAAATCCCTTTGTTGACCCTTGGTCTGATTGTGGCTCTCTGTCCATGTATTTGTTCATTTATTTATTTGTCTTGTATCCCACCCATTCTTGACAAGGGTTGCTTCCAACAATAACCATTGAAATATATACATACATTGAAATTCAAACCTCTTTCCAACAGGAAACTGACTGAGGATCCAAGGCATCTGCAGTCCATAGTAATATTGAAATGGGAGCAGTGATGGATGGAGAGTCTTGTTGACTCCTGTAGAGGAAGAACAAGAAAGGTACTTTGGAAGGGAGTTTTTGGCGAAAGAACAAAAGTTGCCAAAAGCCTGTGGCCGAGGTGGTGCAAAAGGCGGTGACGCGGCCATCATTTATCATGCCCCTCCAATCTGCACTAGGGGTTGGTGTGAAATCTGTCACGTCGCAAGTGTAAATTCTCTATATAAAAGGAAAAGGAAAGAATTAAGGCCAAAAGCTGTGAATCCTGTCATAAATCTTTCCCAGTGTGAATCCTGTATGAAATTGGCTAAAACAGAATAAATAACTAGCAAGGCTGAAGAGTGCAGATTTTAAAAGCCTGCAAGCAATGAAGTAAAATTACGTTGGAGTAAAGAGAGAGAGAGAGAAAGAGAAATTATTGACGGGGTAAAAATCATGTTGTACCAGACTCTGAACAAAGCAAAGAAAAAGAGAGAACAAAACAATGTTCCACAAAAGTGCTGAAGTCCTCTTATTATTATTTTTGACAGGACAGGAGCAGAGGTGGGATCCAACCAGTTCTCACCACTTCTCTAGAAGTGGTTACTAATTTTTCCTGAGTGCCGAGAAGGGGTTACTAAAGCAACCTCCCTGCCCAATAGGGACTGGAGGTGCGTGTGTGCGGCGGCGCCACTGTTTGAATCCCACCACCATCGCAACCGGTTATTAAATTTTTTGGATCCCACCACTGGACAGGAGACAACTAATGAAGCATTTAGGCTCAGAGGAAAGTAAGCACAAATCTTTTGCGAATTAATGTTGTTAAAATCTTATTCTCAGAATAAAAAAAATCTTATTTTCACAAAAAATCTTATTCTCAGAGGAAGGTTGTGGTTTTTGCCCTGAGCGTGGAAAGTTGCTCAGAAAGGATCCCTTACTTGTGGGCAGCTCAGGTATAAGGCCACTGTTGCTTGACATTTGTGTGTGTTCACTCAGAAAAGAATCCTAGGCCCCTTCCGCACATGCAGTATAAATCCATTTTCAATCCATTTTCAATGTACTTTACAGCTGTGGGGAATAGCAAAATCGACTTGCAAACAGTTGTGAAAGTGGATTGAAAGTGCACTATTCTGCATGTGCGGAAGGGGCTCTACTCACAGCCTGTTACTATGCATTTTATGTATGTATGTATGTATGTATGTATGTATGTATTTATTTATTTATTTATTTACAGTCTACCTTTTTCAATGAGAGAAAGTTCCTTGTCTTTTGATTTCTAGAAACAAAATTAAGTATTTGAAAGTATTAAGTATTTGACAGGCAGTCAATTAGAGGAGAAGTAGTTGTTTCTGTTGGCAGTAGACGATAGGACTTGCTATAATGAGTTTAAATTATGGACAGAAAGATACCAGCTGGAAATTAGGAACTTTTTTTCTCAATGAGACTCAAAACAGATTATACAGTTTAAATCAATGCAATCAATCAGATGAGATATCTAATAGACAATGCAATAAGACTAGGATTATATCAATTCGAAACAGAGCAAAAATGCACATAATATCTCAATGGTATTACAATGGTAGAAAGCAAAGTAGTAACAGCAGGATAATACATATTGCAAACAGATAATACATAAATACAGTGATGTAACCCACAGTCCTGTTGCTTTCATAAAAGCTCCTTCCTGAATTATTCCTGTAGCTCTATTGTCTTTATAAAAATGCCCTCTTGAACAATTCTGCTTTACATAGATTGCAGAATGACAAAAATGTAGGAGCTTTTGTGACATCCTCAAAAAGGCCATTCCACAGAAGATGCATGCCTTCGTGCCAGTTGTCTATCTTACACATTTGTTGGATGGCCCCACCAGAAGCCATGAGCCAATGACTTAGTTCTGTGTTCAATTTGTAAATCATTTTACAAAGTTTTAACAAATGTGATTTGAATATTGGGGGTCTCATTTGGCATCAGTTAGTAACTGAATCCTGTAAGAAAATGGGCAGGTTCCTAACTATAACCCAACAATAGCTAATTTTCAAGCACAGGACTGCAGCAGAAACCGAGCGTTTTTAGAGAACTTGTTCTCCAAACTTAGGCCGTTTCCGCATGGCCACGATTGGGGTTGGGTCGGCATATACGACGCCGACCCAACCCCCCTGGGACTGTTCGCACGAACGGTCCCAGAAACAGCTGGGAAGACGGCGCTGCGGAGCGCCGTCGCCCGGCCGACTTGCTGTGTCTGTGGCCATCTGGCACGTCGCCGAGGCCTGGGGACACGCCCCCCTGCCCTGCGCGAGTGCTCCGGTGTCGCAGGGCAGGGGGCGTGTCCCCAGGCCTCGGCGACGCGCTGGACGGCCTCAGACATGGTAGGTGGAGGGCAAAAGGGGGGAGGGCGCCTTCGAGCCGCTGCCGTTCGCACAGCAGTGGCTCGAAGCCGCCGTTTTCGGAAAACGTCGCTGGGGAAACGCACGTAGGCGTTTTTGCCATCCCCAGGGCGCCGTATATGGCCCGTGCGGAAAGGGCCTTAGGTCCAGAAAACCCCAATCTCAGCTTGTTTACCCCAAAATAAAATCAGAATTTGGACCGATTAGCTACAGATGGTATGGTAGCTGTTCTTGGTTTGAAAACTCAGTTATGAGTGACAGAGCTTTCTCTTTGCAGAGAATTTATGGAGAAAAGAACGTTGTATTTGCAGTTTCAGATGTCAACAACTGAATGAGAGGCTCCCACGCTTCTTTAATTCTACAAACTATGTCATATGGTTGTTTGAGAAAGCATTTCCATAACGTTAATGGAGAATAGGACTGCTGGAGTGTAGGCTATTCCAACATGATCTTACAGCATTGTTTTCATTTTCTGCGATTCCATTTTCTGCATTATTTGACATAACATGTCTGATTTTTCTTTTTGCATTTTTTGAATTTTTGTAACCCTAGTCCTGTTGCGTTGCTTTGGAGATCTCTCATGCTATTTGATTACACTGCAAATAAAAACTGCAAAGATTACCATGCGCTTATATAAGGCAGTGGTGCGACCGTACTTGGAGTACTGTGTTCAGTTCTGGTTGCCTCATCTCAAAAAGGATATTGAAGAGATAGAAAAAGTGCAGAGGAGGGCACCAAGGATGATTGAGGGACTGGAGCACCTTCCTTATGAGGAGAGGCTGCAGCGTTTGGGACTCTTTAGTTTGGAGAGGAGACGTCTGAGGGGGGATATGATTGAAGTCTATAAAATTATGCATGGGGTAGAAAATGTTGACAGAGAGAAATTATTCTGTTTCTCACAATACTAGAACTAGGGGGCATACATTGAAAATGCTAGGGGAAGAATTAGGACTAATAAAAGGAAACATTTCTTCACGTAACACGTGATTGGTGTTTGGAATATGCTGCCACAGGAGGTGGTTATGGCCACTAACCTGGATAGCTTTAAAAGGGGCTTGGACAGATTTATGGAGGAGAAGTCGATCTATGGCTACCAATCTTGATCCTCCTTGGTCTGAGATTGCAAATGCCTCAGCAGACCAGGTGCTCAGGAGCAGCAGCAGCAGAAGGCCATTGCTTTCACCTCCTGCACGTGAGCTCCCAAAGGCACCTGGTGGGCCACTGCGAGTAGCAGAGTGCTGGACTAGATTGACTCTGGTCTGATCCAGCAGGCTCTTTCTTATGTTCTTATGCTTTATACCATGTAATCTACCTTGAGTCCCAAGTAGAAAATGAGTCTATAAATATAGTAAATAGTGATGGATGCGCCCCATATATTTATTTGTCCCTCTGATATATATATATTTTTGGCTACAGGCCTGTCAGCAACATTTCAGCACCTGAGTTTGCACACTAATAGGGTCCCTTGCATAATTGACCAGCGTCACACTGCCAGATATTATCAGCACATGGTAGCAGTGAAAAGGGCAGGCTCGGTGCTCAGAGCTATTACGAATGGGACTGAAAAGAATGCAATCTGTTTTATGCCCTGCCATAATTCCACGGCGTAACCTCATTAGTATTTAGGATCTCACACAGATTGAAAAATGGGGAGAAAAGGGCAGAGAAAATGGTGAGTGTGTGTGTGTTGGGGGGAGAAACTAAAATATTTGAATCTTTGTAAAACAGAAAAGGGTAGCTTAGGACAAGAGGCATGAGGTAGGCTCCAAAAAATCGGCAGGGTTTTGGAGATTCCGTCCCCACTTTTCTTGTCACTCAAATGCCGATACCCCCACAAATCATGTTGATCCCAGAGATGCTACTCGACTCGAATCTGGTTGTCCTCCTTCACTATTTCATGACACCTGAAAAGGTAGATCAGATGTAGGGTTCCCAACACTAGGCTGGCAAATGCATGGAGACTTGGGAAAGGGGTGGATTCTGGGGAGGACATGATGCCATAAAGGAGCAGCAGTGGCGTAGGAGGTTAAGAGCTCGTGTATCTAATCTGGAGGAAGCGGGTTTGATTCCCAGCTCTGCCGCCTGAGCTGTGGAGGCTTATCTGGGGAATTCAGATTAGCCTGGGCACTCCCACACACGCCAGCTGGGTGACCTTGGGCTAGTCACAGCTTCTCTGAGCTCTCTCAGCCCCACCTACCTCACAGGGTGTTTGTTGTGAGGGGGGAAGGGCAAGGAGATTGTAAGCCCCTTTGAGTCTCCTGCAGGAGAGAAAGGGGGGATATACATCCAAACTCCTCCTCCTCCTCCTCCTCCTCCTCCTCCTCCTCCTCCTCCTCCTCCTCCTCCTCCTCCTCCTCCTCCTCCTGTTCTTGTTGTTGTTGTTGTTGTTGTTGTTGTTGTTGTTGTTGTTGTTGTTGTTGTTGTTGTTGTTGTTGTTGTTTGTTGTTGTTGTTGTTGTTGTTGTTGTTGTTGTTGTTGTTGTTGTTGTTGTTGTTGTTGTTGTTGTTGTTGTTGTTGTTGTTGTTGTTGTTGTTGTTGTTGTTGTTGTTGTTGTTGTTGTTGTTGTTGTTCTTCTTCTTCTTCTTCTTCTTCTTCTTCTTCTTCTTCTTCTTCTTCTTCTTCTTCTTCTTCTTCTTCTTCTAAATCACACCTGCCAAAGCTGCTATTTTCTGCAGGGGAGTTGATCTCTGTTGCCCGGAGATTAGTTGAAATACCCGGAGATCTTGAGGTAAAATCTGGAGCCCTAGATGAAGGGGAACTTTCCTGCCATTCCTCCTTGCTGCACCTTTTGCCCCTCCTGAAAGCATTTCTCCCCAGCTGCTGCATGAGAATAAAGGTGGGAATGTCTGCAGTAGGAGAGAGGGATCCCCGGAAAAAACCCTCCCACTCTCCTTCAGATGGCCTCTCCAAGCTTAGAAGCGAGGGTCACCCAATTAAATAAGATGTCAGTAGACTCAGGACTAAGATTGCCAGTTGTGAGCTAGGATATTCCTAGAAATTTGGGGGTGGTGCCTGGGGAGGAAGGCGTTTGGCAGGAAGGAGGGATCAGCAGGGATGGGTTGTCACTCTAGGACTTCCATTTCTCCTAGACTCTATAGCATACCGTAGAGTGCATCCTCCAAAGTTGCCATTTCCTCCATAGGAATTCAACTCTATACTTGGAGAGTATTTGTAATCCTGGGAGGTCTCCAGGCCTCTCCTAGATGTTGGCGCCCTTGTTTGGAACACAAGGTCTACCTACGTCCACATGGCAGAAAGTTAAGAGAAGGAATGGAACCATGGGGCCAGGGCACCCATCCTTCTTGTCTCTGCATAGCTCACTGCAATCACTATTCCTCCTCTTTTCCCTCCACCCCATTTGCACAGAGCCCCAATGTAATGGTAATTGGTTGTATTTTATCTGCCTTATCTCTTTTCCATATAGCTCAGCTGGGAAAACAAAACAAAAATAAGCCCTTGAAACAGCTGAAGGGGATGGGGAGAAAATGCAGAGCTTAATACTGCATTTTGAAAGTAGAACTTAGCTCTACCTTCCTCCACACATTGGCTGATGGTGCATCGTAGGGTTACCAACCTCCAGGAGGCACCCTGAGATCTTCTGGACTTACTGCTTACCTCCACAGAACCAAGATCAGTTCACCTGGAGAAAATGGCTTCTTTGGAGTGTGGACTGTATGGCATACACCAGGGGCAGCCAACCTATTGTGCTCCAGATATTCATGGACTACACTCCCCCTCAGCCCCTGCCAGCATGGCCAATTCAGGACTAAGATTGCCAATTGGCCATGCTGGCAGGGGCTGAAGGGAATTGCAGTCCATAAACATCTGGAGCACCATAGGTTGCCCACCCCTGGCTTACACTGTTGAGGCCCTCTCCTCCTGAAGGCCCATCTTCTCCAAGCTCCACTCACCCAAGTCCAAGAATTTCCCAACCCAGAGTGGACAATGCTAATGTAGCATCCCCTTGAGGGGGGTCAGCTGTGGGTTGGGAAATTCCTGGAGATTTGAAGGTTGAGTTTTGGGGAGAGCTGGATTTGAAAAGGGGAGGGACCTCATCAGGGCATAATGCTGTAGAGTCTACCCCATAGGTGTCAAACTCCCGGCCCTCCAGATGTTATGGACTACAGTTCCCATCATTCCCTGCCAGCATCGTGCTGGCAGGGGATGATGGGAACTGTGGTCCATAACATCTGGAGGGCCGGCAGTTTAACACCTGTGGTCTACCTTCTTAAAGAGCCATTCTCTCCCAGGGAACTGGTTTCTGTCATCTGTAGAACAGGTCTGGAGATCTTCTAACCCCACCAGAAGGGTGGCTGTCTTAGTTCTTAGATGGTTGCTCCATCTGCAGATGCTTTACACTTTCCCAAGGAAAACCCTGGATCATCAGGGGAAAATCTGGACATCACACACCTTGTGGCTGAAATGGCCACCATGTTGTACAGATGCTGCTTAACGTAGCAGGGACATTCTACCGTCCATGCATGGGGAAATCCTCACATGGAAGCCACCAAGAAAGCAGTTCCTCATAGAACACATTTAGTAGTTTTTAAGTCATTTAAGACATTTTCTGCAATAAGATGTGGTGGTGGCCATTTGGATTTGTGGCTTTAAAAGGATATGGATAGACAGAAAATACATCTATGACTGAACAGAACCTCTGTAGTAATTACACCTCCATTCCCTACATCTCTGACTTCCTTGGGGGAGGGAGGGCAATATTACCACCTGCCAGTTGTCATATGGGAACTTCCTCAGGAGACTATTAGAAAGCCCAGGAGGACACAGCACACTCTAGTAGCAAGTCTACAGCACCTGTCTTTCTGTCTTTCTGTCTGTCTGTCTGTCTGTCTGTCTGTCTGTCTCTCTCTCTATATATATATAACTATCTATCTGTCTGTCTGTCTCTATATCTAAATATATCTGTCTGTCTGTCTGTCTGTCTGTCTGTCTCTATATCTAAATCTGTCTGTCTGTCTGTCTGTCTGTCTGTCTGTCTGTCTGTCTGTCTGTCTGTCTGTCTGTCTGTCTGTCTGTCTGTCTGTCTGTCTCTCTCTCTCTCTCTCTCTCTCTCTCTCTCTCTCTCTCTCTCTATCTATCTATCTATCTATCTATCTATCTATCTATCTATCTATCTATCTATCTATCTATCTATCTATGGCTCATTCCGCACATGCAGAATAATGCACTTTCAAACTGCTTTCAGTGCTCTTTGAAGCTGTGCGGAATAGCAAAATCCACTTTCAAACAGTTGTGAAAGTGGTTTGAAAATGCATTATTTTGCGTGTGCGGAAGGGGCCTATCTATCTATCTATCTATCTATCTATCTATCTATCTATCTATCTATCTATCTATCTATCTATCTATCTATCTATCTATCTATCTATCTATCTATCTATCTATCTATCTATCTATCTATCTATCTATCTATCTATCTATCTATCATCAATTCCTGATGATGCATTGCAGCATCAAAGCTACTTAGCTCTTTAGTCCTAGTTTCAACTTCTACATGGGTTCAGCCGTAAAGCTCTCTGACTTGATCCAGCTTGGGGCTACTTTTACCCATTCAAGTGCTCTTTGGTTGTGGGTCTGTTTACTTTTTTGGCTTGCCTTTCCCCCAGTGGCTATGCCTCATCATAGTTATCTTGTGTTTTCAAGTTAATTTCTAATATCGGTTGAAATCAGAAAGAGTGAGAATTTCCCCAGGGATTGACACGGTCAGTCAGTTAACGTTATTTTGGGACCTTTTTTCCAGCATAGCTTGCGAAAGAAACCTGCGTGGCTTTCGTAAATGTTGTACCAGGAAGTTGCTTTAAACAGTTGTTCTGGGCATAGCAATGGTTTTTTGAGCTCAGCGTGCCTCCAGGGTCATTCCCTGTTCAGCTCTAATTTATTGGGAGGCAGCAAAAGAGCAGATTTCACGCTTTAAAGTTTCCAGCCATTCAGTCAGGACTCTACTAAAAAGCAAACACAAAAAAACCCACCCGATTAGGATGAGGAACACAGAACACAAGTGCGACAAATCACTGCATTTTGCTACCACAACCGACTCCAGCTGCAGGATTTGCAAGCAGAAAAACAGATGCGGGAATCAGCTTAAATCCGAGTTGTTCAACTGAAACGGGTTATGGATCAGACTGATAGTCACCCTCTGTGATGGGATAATCCCTTCTAACTTGAGATGGGGGGGGGGAGATTTTACGGGCTGCTTCACAGGGGCTACGGATTATATCATGTCTTGAACAAATCCTGTCTCTGGACGCATCTTCTATTATCAGCCGTGAGACATGAACGCATCACAAATAGTTACAACAAACTCATTCCTGCTTCTTCCCAAACCCCCACTTCTGTTCTTTTGAAGTCATTATATATATAATGAAAAATCTGAATAATGAAAATAATGAAAAACCGTTTCTGAAAAATCAACCTCACGAAAGCAGATAGAATTGATTCTTTCAGATGCCTTTGTAAAAAAAATGTAGGTATGTGATTGTTTGTTGTTTGTTTATATTTATTTTTAGCCAGGCCTACACCTCAAGGTCCCAGGATTGGTTACAACATAAAATACCAATAACCTAAAAACAAATGCCATATATAGCAATACACCAACAAAACTCATTTTAAATCCATGAAACCTACAAAAACTTATGAAAATGTGTTAAAATTCACATTTGTTTAAAGTTCATAAAACCTATTTAAACAGTCCTATTACCAGAAGCGGGGAAGCCATTTCAGCCAAAGGGCAGGGAAAATAGATACATCGTTATTAGTTTTTTATATGCCTATAAACAAGATGCTTGACACACCTCCACAGCCTTGGGGCCATCACTGAAGAAGTCCTATCTTGGGTGTTCATCTTTTTTACCACCGAAGATGGGAGGTACCACCAGAAAGGCTTAACCTGCTGATCTTAGGGCACTGCAAGGTCGATGTGGGAGAAGGCATTTCTTTAGATGCCTGGGACCGTTTATGATTTTATAAGTCAGGGTTAACACCTTTTATAAGTCAAGGAGCAGCAGTGGCGTAGGAGGTGAAGAGCTCGCGTATCTAATCTGGAGGAACCGGGTTTGATTCCCAGCTCTGCCACTTGAGCTGTGGAGGCTTATCTGGGGAATTCAGATTAGCCTGTGCACTCCCACACACGCCAGCTGGGTGACCTTGGGCTAGTCACAGCTTCTCAGAGCTCTCTCAGCCCCACCCACCTCACAGGGTGTTTGTTGTGAGGGGGGAAGGGCAAGGAGATTTTAAGCCCCTTTGAGTCTCCTGCAGGAGAGAAAGGGGGGATATAAATCCAAACTCTTCTTCTTCTGCTGCTGCTGCTGAATTGGGCTGAGTAGCAAACTGGCAACCAGTGCAGTTCTTCTGAGACTGGCATGATGTGCATCTGGCCAGTAGTCTTGCTGCCTCATGCTGCACTAGCTGCAACTTCTAAACGATCTTCAAGAGCACGCCCTGTGTAGAGTGCATTACATTAGTCCAATTTGGATGTCACCAGAGCATGGATTGTCATTGTCCAGAAGGGCCACGTAACCCACTGGCAGCCAATTTAAGTGTGGTATTTCTTATTTGTATAATAAGGAACAATGCTCATAACATACAATAATATAATTCACTGTTGTATCATCATGGATTATTTTCTCTTTTCATTCAATAATCCTAAACTAAAGCCTTTTCTCTTTTTCATTCAATGGTCTAACTTTCAGGTGTACATCCACATTCATATAAATCAAATTCATGCCGTCAAGTTCTTGCAATTGATAACAAAGTTCAGTCGCAAATATTGCGGTCTTCAATTCATTTAACGGCGGGAGGCATGCATGCGAAATTAGCTCTTGGTTGCTTCATCAGTGCCAATTTGCCATTTACTTGTACATGAGGTGTTCTATAGGTAATAAACGCTTTCCAAGAAGCTGTTAGATCCTACCACACCTTCCTCTGGTAGCTGACTCTCTCCTTGGATTTATATGAATTTGGATTTATATGAATGTGGATACACCTTTGAAAGGACTATTGAATGAAAAAAGAAAAGACTAGTTAGATATTGAATGAAAAAAAAAAAATAATTCATGTGATGTTAACTGATAATATTGAAACATTATTCTATTATATAATAAAATACACTATTAACTGCCAGTGAATGCAATAATTTCTCATTAATGCTTATTTAGACGTTACCTACATCTTTGTTACCTTTATTGTCCAGAAGGGGCCATAGCTAGCCAGCCAGCCAGGGCTGGAAATAGGTACTCCTGGCCACTGCCTCCACCTAAGCATCAGGTGTCATAACAGAGTCCAGGAACACCCCCATATTTCACACATGTTTCTTCCAGGGTAGTAGAAATAGTAGTAGTAGTAGTAGTAGTAGTAGTAGTAGTAGTAGTAGTAGTAGTAGTAGTAGTAGTAGAAGAAGAAGAAGAAGAAGAAGAAGAAGAAGAAGAAGAAGAAGAAGAAGAAGAAGAAGAAGAAGAGTCCCATCAAATACAGGATGTCTCTTCAGATCATGGACCTGAGTCCAGTGGTATCCAAAAATTTTAGTAACAGGTTCCCATGGTGGTGGGATTCAAACTGTGGTGTAGCACCAATAGGGCTGGGTGGGGCACGATGGGGGGTGGGGCTGGGTGGGGCTGGCAAAACTTGAGATGCAGCCAGCTGCAACGGAGTCCTTGAAGGGAAACTTGAATGCCTGCAGGCGCCATGGGCTGCCGCTCGCTGCCGGTGCACCTCCTGCTAGACTGCTTCAAGTTCTGTGTGCTACTGCTGAGAGGAGGGCATAACTAAGGCAAAAATCACGTGGCAAAATCACCCATTAGTCACTCCCTCTCGGCACACGCAAATAATTAGTAACCTACTCTCGGGAACCTGTGAGAACCTGCTGGATCCCACCTGTGTCTGAGTCCCACTGACACAGAGCATCTCCATCTTCTCTGGATCCAGCCTCAATGTATTGGTCCGGATCCAGCCCATTACTGCCTCCAAGCACCTGCCCAAGAACACTGACCACCTCTCCTGATTCAGATGGCATGGAGAAAGAGAGCTGTGCATCACTAGCATACTGATGGCACCTTTCTCCAAATCTCCTGATCACCTTCCCCAGTGGCTTCATATAGATGTTTAAAAACATGGGAGACAAAATGGACCCCTGAGCAGAGGTGGGATCCAGCAGCTTCTCACCAGTTCCCGAGAGTGGGTTACTAATTATTTGTGTGTGCCGAGAGGGGGTTACTAATTGGGTCTGCTTTTCCGTTAGAAATCCCATTAGGTCCAAAAATCATAAAGTCCTGTTGTTTCCTATGTGGCTGGTTAGCGAAGGTAGAAAATGGGACATAATTCTCCCTGTTGGGCTGTTTTACAAACATGTTTTAGAAATATGGTAACGTTCCTTGTTTAAGGAAAGTATCCTTCTTTTGATTTCTAGAAACAAACTTAAGTATTTGAAAGTATTAAGTATTTGACAGGCAGTCAATTAGAGGAGAAGTAGTTGTTTCTGTTGGCAGTAGACGATAGGATTTGCTATAATGAGGTTAAATTATGGACAGAAAGCTGGAAATTATGAACTTTTTTACAGTAAGAGTTTTTTACAGTAACAGAGAAATTATTAATGCCCTGCCCTGGAATGCCCGCCCCCGCCCCCGTCGTGCCCCACTCAGCCCCATTGGCACTATGCCACTGTTTGAATCCCACCACCATGGGAACCTGTTACTAAAAATTTTGGATCCCACCACTGCCCCTGAGGAACCCACAAGTGAGTGCCCACTGTGTCGAACAAGAGTCTCCTATGACTACTCTCTGAAACTTGGAGGGAGGAGCAGAACCATCGCAAAGCGGTGCTTCCACCTCCCAAGCTCTGCAGTTTTTCCAGGGGGAATACCATGGTCAATAGTACCAAAAGTCACTGAGAGATCTGGGAGAAACAGCAGAATCGCATTCCCCTGTATCTCTCTCCCGGGAAAGGACATCATTCAGGGCAACCAAGGAAGTTTCAGTTTTATGACTGAGCCTGAATCCAGATAGCCAGCTTCTTCCAAGCACACCTGCAGTTGAATGGCCACAACCTTCTCTAATATCTTGGCAAAAAAAAAATATGTTATCCACTGGGAGATAATTGTTTAATACAGTTTTGGTCCATTTTTTAAAAAAATTCACCAACTAGCATCTGTTTGCAACAGAAAGTGCTTTGCTGACTGTATTAAAAGCTGTTCAGCAGAAGGTATATTACAGCTGGGTAATTTTTTCCAAGCAATGCCATATTAAATTCACCTAGAGTGCTGCTCTTCTCCCAAGGGCCTGGTAGATGCAAGTAGAGCTATAGTTTTGACAGTTAAAAAGAAAGAGACCACAAGTGAGAGAAAAATCTCAGCTTTTTCTCTTTATCAACAATATATCCCCCAAGTCTTTGTTCCTTCAACAGCCTGTGTTTGTTTCCCTACACAGCCCATGAGTTCTTTCCACAACAACAAGTATACCAGTACATTTAGACCTCCATCTTGAAGCGAGGGAAACAACAGAATACCATTTGATGGGTTATTTTGATTGCTTGTCGCTTAAGAACTTGGACAGAGAAGATTCCTATAGATAAAAGTCCATACATAGTGCTCCCCTTTAAAAAGTTGCTTCCTGTTCAACCTACTGGCTTCAATTGTATTTATTTACTTTACCTATAACTGGGTCCTCAAGAGAGTGCATCTGCCCATATACTCCTGCCTGGGCTCTGAGATTGGAAGGTGAAGCCCACCTGGCTGTTCTGCCCCTTTTGAAGATGGGGGCAGGCTGGAGGGCCTTCTCTATAATGTCCCCTACACTGTGGAATGCCCCCAGAGTTTCGCCAGTCACTTACTCTTTTGGAGTTTTGGCATGTCGCGAAGACCATCCTACGCAGCAGTGGCGTAGGAGGTTAAGAGCTCGTGTATCTAATCTGGAGGAACCGGGTTTGATTCTCCGCTCTGCCGCCTGAGCTGTGGAGGCTTATCTGGGGAATTCAGATTAGCCTGTACACTCCCACACAGGCCAACTGGGTGACCTTGGGCTAGTCACAGCTTTTCGGAGCTCTCTCAGCCCCACCTACCTCACAGGGTGTTTGTTGTGTGGGGGAAGGGGAAAGCAGTTTGTCCAGCCCTTTGAGTCTCCTACAGGAGGAGAGAAAGGGGAGAATATAAATCAAACTCCCTCCTCCTCCCTCCCTCCTCCTCCTCCTCCTCCTCCTCCTCCTCCTCCTCTTCTTCTTCTTCTTCTTCTTCTTCTTCTTCTTCTTCTGCTTCTTCTTCTTCTTCTTCTTCTTCTTCTTCTTCTTCTTCTTCTTCTTCTTCTTCTTCTTCTTCTTCTTCTTCTTCTTCTTCTTCTTCTTCTTCTTCTTCTTCTTCTTCTTCTTCTTCACCCGGGCATTTGGCTGACAGCTCCCACTGGGAGGGGAGCCTCAAGGTGTCCATACACTCTGCCCTTTTTGTGGGTGGGTAAGGTGGATGCTTGAGGTTTTTGATTGTTTTTTTGGTGGGGTGGGGGGGTTATTGTGATTTTACCATTGTTGAAGATTTTGTATGTTTTATTGTAATCTGCTCTGAGCAAATGGACTCTAATCTGGAAATCTGGGTTTAATTCCCCACTCCTCCATATGAGAGATGGACTCTAATCTGGGCCGTTTCTACATGGTCCAAATATCCTGGGTTGAGCAACAGAAATACTCCGTTCCATGCAAGAAGTTCACATGGTTCCTGGTCCTCAAGCGGGTTTGCCCCACGATATTTCCCTCTTTCCAAGATATTCAAAAATTGCCAAATTGGCAATTTTCCAAAATCCAGGGGTGATCCTGTTACTGTGCAAACACCACGGGAGCAGAACTGGTTTATTTTTCCCACCTGCCCCCCTGATCTCCCCACCTGACATTCATTCCAGCTGCCACTCAAAAACAACAGCCAATCAGAACGCGGGACACCGGGCATGCTCAGATATGCTTGCAATGTAAATACAAAAGTCCGGGGCTCGGGCAAAAGAAATTGGAGTATTTCCTCCCGGTCTTCAAAGGATTCCTTCACAAAACGGGCAGCCATGTGAAGGGAGAAACCAGGATAAAACAGACCCAGATTGTAAAAAACCAGTTGTAACCAGGACGACGTGCCATGAAGAAATGGCCCTGGAGAACCAGGCTTGATTCCTCACACTTCCATACAAGCGCCAGCCTCTAATCTGGTGGATCGGGTTTGTTTCCCCGCTTCTCCACTTGAAGCCTGCTGGGTGATCTTGGACCAGTCACAGTCCTCTCAGAACTCTGTCAGCCCAACCTACCTCACAATATGTCTCTTGTGGGGAGGGGAAGGGAGGAGATTATAAGTCACTAAGAAGGGGAAAAAGTCACCTCTCAGAAGAGAAAAATGGAGCATGAATCCAAACTCTTCTCTTTCCACTCTGGAGTTGTCGATCTCCAGAAGGGACTAGAGATACCCTGTCATTACAGCTGCTCTCCATGGGCGTTTCCCCACTTAGCTTTGCTGCCCTTTGCTGCGCGCTACTCTCAGCACGTGGCATCTCTGCCGCGTGCCCGGGAGTCCCCACGACCCCGCTCTCTGCGTGGGGTCATCAAAAGGTGCCGTTTCGAGGAGCGCCAGGGATGCCGTGCGCTGAGGGGGCATGAGAGCAGCAGCATTCGGGGAGGCTGCGTTGTCGCCGCCCCTGTAGTGGGGAGTGCCAGGGGACCCCGCGCTACTTGAGGAGAGTAGCGCGGGGCTTAAGGTAAGTGGGGAAAGGGCCCATATTACATAAATCATTTAAAACTGCCTTGGAAGCTGGACTGCATGGCACTATACCAACGTCCTTCCCTTCTTTATACGTCCCTCTTCCAGGTTCCAACCTCAAATCTCCAGGTGTTCCTGAGCCTCGGGCCGACAGCCCTATTGCGCTTTCCAAAGTTGTTCTCAGCTAGGGACAAAGGCAAGTTCAGCCTCTGCCAAAGAGGCACTGATTACTTTAATTAACAATCTCCTTAGTTATTGAGAGCTGGATTTTACAAGCCGGGTGGGAAAAGAATCTAATTTGTAAGAGCCTGGCCTTTACAACCCTGGGCAATCCATCCATGTCAATCACGGTCTTGGTAAGCAAACTGAGATGAAATCAGCATTGCCAGCCTCCAGGCGGGGCCTTGAGATCTCCCACAATCTCCAGACCAAACAGATCACCTCCCCTGGAGAAAAAAGTTCGGCTCTATGGACCCTCCTTGTTCCCTTCCAGTCCCAGAGCCTTTATTAGGCATTTGGCACAGACACCAATAGAATACTTCACAGCCATATACATGGAAAGCATGCTAATAAGCAGAATAAAGATACAGTTATTCCTGATCGTTCACAACCAATTCATAGATTCTCACAGGAATTACCCGCCCATTTGATGGGCAGTACCGAAATTCCCATCAACTAAAAGGTTGAAAGCCAGCCGCTCATCTGGGTTACCGTGATCTTTTAGGTAAGAGAGGGCTAATGATGGAATTGCTCAACTAAGTGTGCCCCCTCCCGCACATGCAGAATAATGCACTTTCAATCCACTTTCGATGCACTTGGAAGCTGGATTTGACTGTGCGGAATAGAACAATCCACTTTCAAACAATTGTGAAAACCCACCCCCAAGGCCCCTCCCCCGGTCTCTGGGCCTATGAAAGCACATTTCCTGGGGCTGGCAGTCGCTTCTGTGAGGGCAGAAGCTGGGCTGCGGGGAGGGAAGGAAGGAGGCAGGGGTGGGATAAGGGGGTGGGACCCTGCCCCAAGCCCCACCCCCAAGCCCCACCCCCAGGCACAGGGGGAACACCTGGAGGATATTTGTCTCAGGGCTCCATTTTACCCCCATATGCCTCTGCTCTTCCCCCTCCTTCCCTCCCTTACCTGCACCCGACCAGGTCCAGCTCTGAACTGCAGGCCACTTCCAAAGTCCATGTGGACTTAGAAACAGAGCCCGCAGTTCGACACTCGACCTGGTTAGGAGCTCACAGTTCAGCGCTGGGCTTGGCCTTGCCAGATCCACCTTTAAAGTGTAGGTTCCAACTCCTAACACAGTTTAATGCTGGACTCTAACAGGCTGAGCTCAGTGCTGAGCTGAAGGTTCAGCCTGGCTGGATCCAGTTTTAAACTATGGACCACAGAAGTGGAGCTCACTGTTTCAAGCTGGAGCCAGCCAGGCCAAGCTTGTAGTTGAACGCTGGGCTTGGCCTGGTGAGGCCCAACGTTCAATTCTGTACCTGCCTCCAGACTCCGTGTGGTTCTCAGAGGCAGGTCCTGTTCTGCCAGCAGGGTGTAGTGATTAAGAGCAGGTGGACTCTAATCTGGAGAACTGGGTTTGATTCCCCACTCCTCCACATGAGCGGCAGACTCTTATCTGGTGAAAGCGATTTGTTTCCCCATTCCTCCAACATAAAGCCTGCTGGGTGTCAGGCCTGGCTCCAGTGGTGGGATCCAAACATTTTAGTAACAGGTTCCCATGGTGGTGGGATTCAAACAGTGGCGTAGCACCAATGGGACTGGGCGAGGCACGACGGGGGCGTGGCTGGGCATTCCGGTGGTGGGGCATCAATAATTTCTTTGTTACTGTAAAAAACTCTTACTGTAAAAAAAAGTTCCTAATTTCCAGCTGGTATCTTTCTGTCCATAATTTAAACTCATTATAGCAAGTCCTATCGTCTACTGCCAACAGAAACAACCACTTCTCCTCTAATTGATTGCCTGTCAAATACTTACGACTTTCAAATACTTAAGTTTGTTTCTAAAAATCAAAAGAAGGATACTTTCCTTAAACAAGGAACTTTACCATATTACGAAAACATGTTTTTAAAACAGCCCAACAGGGAGAATGAACCCGTTTTCTACCTTCGCTAACCAGCCACATAGGAAACAAGAGGACTTTATGATTTTTTGACCAAATGGAATTTCTAGCAGAAAAGCAGACCCAATTAGTAACCCCCTCTCGGCACACACAGATAATTAGTAACCCACTCTCGGGAACTGGTGAGAACCTGCTGGATCCCACCTCTGCCTGGCTCTGCTGGGGCCTGGCATCACAGGGCTGGAGCCAAGGTCACACTTGTGCCTGCTGTTATCTGTGACCTGAGGGCCTCTTTGTTCTGTTTCTTTGTGCTTGCTTGCAACTAGAGAAACACTCATACCTACTCCCACCATCCATTTCCTGGAGATGGGAGTACGATGGGAGCATGACTGTCGTGGCCTTGGGCTACTCATAACAATATTCCATTCACACTATCTCTTTGCAAGCAGGCAATTGTGGGGATCAATGGGAGGGGAGAACCTCTGAATGGACCACGTCTCAAGAATTGGTAATATATACTAGGGCTAAGCCTTGAGCGTCAGCTCTGGCTTTTTGCAGCCTAGGTCTTGACACAGTTCAATAAAGCTGTAGAAATATTCCTGAGTCTCAATTTTTGGTGGGAGTGACAGACCCTTACCGTGGGTGACCTTGGGCCAGTCACAGTTCTCTCCAAACTCTCTCATCCCCACCTGCCTCACAAGGTGTCTGTTGTGGGGAGAGGAAGGGAAGGAGTCTTTAAGCTGCCTTGAGACTTCTTGAAGGAGAGAAAAGAGGGATATAAATCCAAGCTCTTCTTCTTCATCATCATCATCATCACCTGCTGCCTCCCAGATCCACATGGAGTCAAGAGGTAGGCATATTTTTCAGCTTCAATCAATACTGTTACCATATTATTTCTATAGCATTATTATTATTATTATTATTACACATAACAACACAGCACAAGTGTCTGGAATTCATCTCTGAATATCGAGTCCTTCCCAAGGACCTAGGATATTAGAGGTATTTGCGTAGAATATGTGCAGTTCCTAGAAGTGCTGCTTTCTGCAGCATGTGGACTGATGTTCTGTCCAAGTTTAGGCTTTCCAGATGTTTTTCAAGATTTCTTGGGATTCCTCCTAGAGCACCGACTACTATGATGCAAGTTACTGTTGTTCTTTTTTGCCACAATCGTTCAACTTCAATTTGTAGGTCCTTGTATTTTGTGATCTTTTCCAGCTCTTTGTCCTCTACCCTGCTGTCAACTGGCACAGCAACATCGATGATCCAAACATGTTTCTTCTCTATCACTGTTATGTCTGGGGTGTTGTGTGCCAGGTGTCTGTCTGTCTGTATTCTAAAGTCCCAGAGTATTTTTTGCTTCTTCATTTTCATGTGGACTTCTCTCTGGCCCAAATGCTTTCCGTGCTGAGTCTTGCTACCCCCCAAAGGGCACTACCTTGGTGTGGTGGTGGGGCTTGTGTGCTCCAATGAGTCAGAGGGCTGTGCTGGAGGGCCACCCAAACCAGAGAGGCCTCTGATGAGGAGCCAGACTAAATGTGTCCAAGAGCAAAACCATGGTGAAGACAAGAAAAAAAAAAAAACTTTATACCGGTTCTAGGTCGTCGCATGGGTCAACAAGGACAGCGTCTGGTGCTGGAGTACCTGGGCACTTGGCGGAAAATGGGCTACAGGACTCAGGATCTTCAGCTGAGCAACCAGGGCTGAAGACTGCAGGGCTACTGGAAGTACCGAACAAACGTCGAAAATATTCGTGTGCAGAGAACAGAGAAATTATTATTATTATTATTATTATTATTATTATTATTATTATTATTATTATTATTATTATTATTATTATTACTACTACTACTACTACTACTACTACTACTACTACTACTACTACTACTAGTGGGGCCTGGCCACGCGTTGCTGTGGCAATTGTCCTTCTCATCACAGTCCGCAACCCACACAGATGTCCATGCAGGTCCAATGATCCCCAGCATAGCCTTTTGGGGTGGTCAAATGGAATCCCTCTTTCCCTTTTCAGTTCACATTGTTATATGGTGGTGTCTTGTTTTTTTTAGTATAATGTAACCCTTTCCATTCCACAATGGAATAGTCCAGAGTGCGAATCCTGCTGTCCATGAGGCTGGTTGACACGCACAGTCCTGGCTTGGGTAAGGCAGAACTGCGGCAAGGAGGCTATCCCAGTCATGCAGAAAAGGCAGGGTAGTGAGGCGTTCAGATCGAGGCCAGCTCCCTGGGTTCTTAAAGGGCCATGTGCAAAATTTATTTTATTAATAATTTGATTTGGTAGACCGCCCTACCCCCGAAGGGTTCAGGGCGGTTTACAGAACAATAAAACACAATACATCAAATAAACTCAGTTAAAACAATAAATACGTTAAAAACATTTGCCGCAGTAATCTTCTATAGTTAGATAATTAAAATAGATGAATGACGTCCGGTATTTAACTCCCTATGCTACTGTTATTATCAGAGGTTTTACTTTCTTGCTAGAATGAATTCACTCCAAGTTGCAGTTTTATATGGACAATTTAAAGGTCAAGGAAGGAGTTCTAGTGTCTGTATTTGGGATCAGTCTTCGGTCGAAACTCGTGAGCATTTCTTCTTTTCCTATGAAATCTATTCTGAGCTGAGAAAGAGACCTCTGGATCTTCATCTCAATAAGAAGGGGGTTTTTTTGCTCTAATGATTATCATTTAATGAATTTGTTAGTGGATTTGAATTTTAATGTAACAATAGATGTTAGTAAATATATAACTGCTATTAAGTGCCATTTGTTTTTACCCCTTGATTTTCAAATGTTATTAGTACTTAGAACACTTACTAAAAGCAAAGAAAAAGATCAAAAACAATAAAAAAACCCTTAACATAAGGACTCCCAATTCCATCTACATCAAGTGTAAACAGTAAAAATTTGCTCTTTAACCACATACTGAAAACTCCAACTTAATAACCACTACTGATAATTAAAATACTTTTCTGTTAAGTCTTATAATAACCACCCATTAATCTTCAAAACCTCAAATCATCATTTAATTTTTTCTCTGTTTCACCCAAGTAATCCACCAACAGTTTCTAAATGTTTAAAAATGTGAAGTGCTGTTTGTTTTTAATAAATAAGAAACAGCATTACATGTTGTTTTATTGCTGCCTTTTGCTGGTGGAACAGCCTTTTGGTTTTACAGCTTAGATGGGATATGTTATCTGTGCCTGACAGTGGTTAGATGGTTCTTTAGTTGCTATGAAAGGGAATGTAAGTTGCCATCTGCAAAAAAAGCAATATCATAGCTCAGACACAAGTTTATCATATAATCAAGAACTAGGCCTCTGAGTGAACCCTGAATGAATCACCCTCTCTGGGTTGGGCAGTTGTCCCCAGATAATTTGTGGGTGGAGCCTAAGAAGAGTGCGGTTTTGGGAGGAGGCACCTCAGTATGGTGTAATACCAGAGGTGGGATCCAGCAGGTTCTCACCAGTTCCCGAGAGTGGGTTACTAATTATTTGTGTGTGCCAAGAGGAGGTTACTAATTGGGTCTGCTTTTCCGTTAGAAATTCCATTAGGTCCAAAAATCATCAAGTCCTGTTGTTTCCTATGTGGCTGGTTAGCGAAGGTAGAAAACGGGATAATTCTCCCTGTTGGGCTGTTTTAGAAACAGGCTATAGAAAAATGGTAAAGTTCCTTGTTTAATGCAAGCATCCTTCTTTTGATTTCTAGAGGCAAAATTAAGCATTTGAAAAATTATTAAGTGCTGACAATGAGTCAATTAGAGGGAGAAGTGATTGTTTCTGTTGGCAGTGAACAATAGGACTTGCTATAATATGAGTTTAAATTATGGACAGAAAAGATACCAGCTAGGAAATTAGGAACTTTTTTTTACAGTAAGAGTTTGGCTAGTAACAGATAAATTAGCTAATGCCCCAGCCCGGAATGCCCGGCCATGCCCCCGTCGTGCCCTGCTCCACCTCATTGGTGCTACGCCACTGTTTGAATCCCACCACCATGGGAACCTGTTACTAAAATGTTTGGATCCCACCACTGTGTAATACCATAGAGTCCACCCTTCAAAACAGCCATTTTCTTCAGAGGAACTGATCCCTGGAGCTCCACCCCCAAAATCTTTAGATATTTCCCAACCTGGAGTTGGAAACACTACTGGGGAGGGCTGGGTCAATGGGGGAGGGGGGTTGTGGCTGGCTGCCTGCTTTGGATGGTGTCCAAATTATTCCAGTGTACTCCATGAAGAGTTTGGGGATTTAGCTCACTTACCACTGACAAGCAGGTGTCACTGGTGGCAAAACAAGCTTTTTTCTATCCCTGCCAGGCCTATCTGCTGTCCCTGGACTTGTCCAGGTCTGACCGTGCCACAGCGATTCATTCAAAGGTCACTTCCAGGCTAGACTGCTGCAATTTGCTCAATGCAGGGCTGCCCTTGAAAGCCCTTTGGAAAATTCAGGTTGCTCCAAATGCAGCTGCCTGGCTGCTGACCAATTCATCATGGCTTGTACATACCCAGTCAATTTTGTGGCAACTGCACTGGTTTCCAGTTGGTTTCGGGGTCAAATTCATGGCACTGGTATTAATCTTTAAAGTCCTAAACTGTCTGGGAGTGTTTTATCTAAAGAACTACCTTTTTCTTTGTGACTCCCTCCCATACACACTTTGCCTTTGTTCTGCTTGTTTTGGTAACACCTGGCCCTTGATTTACCATTTGGAGTGCGACATGGAGAAGGGTCTTTTCCATTGCACTCCCAACCTGTTGAATGCTTGCAGGGGCAGAGCAAGGGGGAACTGCGCCCAGGGCACACGTCCACCCAGCAATGCCCCTGCCCACCCTGCCATGCCCCCAGAATGCCCTCACCATGCCCCCACAGGGGTACGCCCCCGGTGCATCATGCAACACCCCCCACCGTTCCCTTGGTGCTACGCCACTGAATGCTTGTGCCCTGCAGGACTTAGCTGAATCTGCAGGGCAGAACTCCTACATTCCTTCTGGGAGACCATGGGCCAGTCACAGTTCATTCAGAACTCCCTCAGCCCCACCTACCTCACAAGGTGTCTGTCACAAGGAGCAGCAGTGGCATAGGAGGTTAAGAGCTCGTGTCTCTAATCTGGAGGAACCGGGTTTGATTCCCAGCTCTGCCGCCTGAGCTGTGGAGGCTTATCTGGGGGATTCAGATTAGCCTGTACACTCCCACACATGCCAGCTGGGTGACCTTGGGCTAGTCACAGCTTCTTGGAGCTCTCTCAGCCCCACCTACCTCACAGGGTGTTTGTTGTGAGGGGGGAAGGGCAAGGAGATTGTCAGCCCCTTTGAGTCTCCTGCAGGAGAGAAAGGGGGGTATAAATCCAAATCCTCCTCCTCCTCCTCCTCCTCCTCCTCCTCTTCTTCTTCTTCTTCTTCTTCTTCTTCTTCTTCTTCTTCTTCTTCTTCTTCTTCTTCTTCTTCTTCTTCTTCTTCTTCTTCTTCTTGAAAGGAAAAGGGAAAGGTGTTTGCAATCCCCTTTGAGTCTCCTTGCAGGAAAGAAAGGCAGGATATAGATCCAAACTCTTCTTTTCATCTCATTCTACTCATGCAAGACAGAGTTATTCTAGCAGACATTCCACCGAAGTAATTTTGGCAGACTCTACCCTCAAAACTACTGGGATTTTTTAATGTCAAAAAGATATTAGTAAGTTGTGTGCAGCATTTGTAACTGAATTTTATTGAAACTATGCTTTTATTATGGTTACTAAGTTATTAGCTGCCCTGAGCCCCTCCCTGGGGCACAAACAGGATAAAAAATCTAATAAAATAAATCTCCAGGCCCCAACTGGAGGTTGAGAATACTACTTGCCTCTGCTCTAGTGAATTCCAGTGAGTATATGATGAGAGGGAAATTTGCACCATGTAGTATTCAGGATAGAAGAAGAGTTTGAATTTATACCCCACTTTTCTCTCCTATAAAAAGTCCCAAAGCAGTTTACAAACTCCTTCCCTTCCTCTCCCCACAACAGACACCTTGTGAGGTAGGTGGGCCTGAGAGAGTTCTGAGAGAACTGTGAGTAGCCCAAAGCCACCCAGCAGGCATCATGTGGAGGAGTGGGGAAACAAACCTGGTTTACCAGATTAGAGTCCACCTACTTTTAATCATTATGCCATGCTGTTATTAGACGTGCCCTAAGAACTTTTAGACATCCAGGATGTACTGAACCATTTTTTTAAAAAAAGTTCCCATATATAGTGTAAGCTGGAATTACTCTTGATGCAGGTGGCAGGGTTAACGGGAAAATCTGTTCCATGCTACAATGGGTCACAGCCTATGCAAAATATTTTAGGTGTCATTGATTCTAGTGGGTGGTAAATCCTGTGTCCAGGAGGATAAGTCCACTCCTTTAGATTTCAGTGGGTGATAGACCTGACCTCTCCATGATTTATATGTGCCCAATATAGTTCATAGAGAAGGCATTTTGCTTGCCTTTGAGAAATGCTCCTCTTCCCTTCTACCAACTCCAGATGAATTTTCTGAGCATTGCTGTTAGGCTTGGATTGAACCCCCAAAAGCAAAGTTCACCAAGCCTGGATGCTATTACCAGGAGGGCCTCCTGGAGCCACCTTGAAAGTCTGGTGCCTCTATCTTCAAAAATGTGCAGCCAGTACTTAACACACTCAGAAATTGAACCCCCCTTTGGGGGTCTATAACTTTGGCCCCCCTGAACCAACTTGGGTGGTATCATCAAGACAGTCTCCGGATGATACCCTAAAATCTTGTTGCCACTGACTAGCTTTAAAAATGCGTCCCCTGCAGGGCGAAATGCAAAAAAACCAAAAACAATAAGACGATCCCGAATTTTCCGGGTATCCGAATAATTTATCTGTCTTATTCGGGCATACAGATAATTTTATGCCTGAATAAATCTGAATTTGAATTTTACAAAATTTCTAGGGCAGCGGTCTGCAACCTGCGACTTTTCTAGATGTCCATGGACTACAAATCCCATCAGCCCCTGCCAGTATGGCCAATTGTAAATGCTAGCAGGGGCTGGTGGGAAACCATGAACATCTGGAAAAACTACAAGGTTGCAGATTTCTTCAATTGACCATGTCTAATTGCTGTGGTTTAAGTGTTTTACTACAGAAAGGCCTTCCAGGTGTGTGTGTGTGTGTGTGTGTGTGTGTGTGTGTGTGTGTGTGTGTGTGTGTGTGAGAGAGAGAGAGAGAGAGAGAGAGAGAGAGAGAGAGAGAGTATAAAGTGCCTCCAAATCTCATCTGACTTATAGCAATCCTGGCAAGGGGTGTTCCAGGGAAGTGAGAAGCAGAGGTTACTGGCCATTGCCTACCTCTGTAGAGTCTTCCTTGATAGTCTCCCTTCCAAATACCAACCCCTGCTTAGCTCACAAGATTTGAGAAGAATGGGCTATCTATGCCATGCAATCTTCCCTCTCAAGTCCTTCCATCGATTGTAAACAGGAGAGCCAGCATGTTGCAGTGGTTAAGAGTGGTGGACTCTAATCTGGTCAACCGGGTTTGTTTCCCTACTCCTTCATACGAGGCCTGCTGGGTGACCTTGGGCTAGTCACAGTTTTCTCAAGGCTCTCTCAGCCCCACCTACCACATAAGGTGGCTGTTGCGGAGAAAGGGAGGGAAGAAGGAATAAATTAAATGCAGGGTATAGATCCAAATACTTCTTTAAACTTGGCAAATATGAGGGGTCACCTCAATTTCCATAGGGCTTCTCCCTTGCAGTTTCTGATAAGTCTCTTAAAAATCAGCTCAATTTTCTTCAGAACAGAAGGGGAATCCTCTAACCTTAGTGTTTTTCACCCTCGTGCATCTCTGCAACTCTGAGGAAATGGTTCCTCATTAAATTCATTTCATTAACAGTCATATTTAAGGCAGGCCATGAATCCTGAAAATTCTGTTGGAGAAATACACCCCCACCCCCATCCGACTATTCAGTACTGAATATGCCCCAGGAGCACAGAAGAACACTTTAGAATCCGTTAAAATAAAAATGGAATATTGAATTAACCTTTTCAAGGACCTGAAAGCTTATAGAATCCTGGAGGGGTAGATTTTGGAAGGCGGGGTGGGATTTTCACATTGTTCCCCCTTCTCCTATGGCTCCCAAATTATACATTTTTTATTAATTAACATTCTTTCTTTTTCACAATTTCTATACCGGAATGGTCATTGGATGGCCGCAAATGGTTCTTTTGAAACCACAGCCTCACAGTATATTACTCTAAGAAGTTACCACAGCCATCCCATCATGGTGCGGAGAGAAAAATAAAAGAAACCTGTATAGATTTGGCTGAATTCTGTGGTGGACTTGGGGTGTGGAGCAGTGATAAAATAGTTCCTCTGATGAGAACAAGACATGCAGGAACTGTGAGTACAGAAATCATGCTGCGTCAAACTTCTTTGAGGGGGGAATTCACAAATTTGGCCCCTTCCGCACATGCAAAATAATGCGTTTTCAAACCACTTTCACAACTGTTTGCAAGTGGATTTTGCCATTCCGCACAGCTTCAAAGAGCACTGAAAGCAGTTTGAAAGTGCATTATTCTGCATGTGCGGAATGAGCCAAAGCTTTTGTCCCTTTTGCAGTGGATTGTCGTAAAAGGACTGAGAAACTATTTTATCAAGGGTCCCTGAGCGGCTAGGGTCACCAATGTGACCTTACCAAACAAGAAATATTGATCCAATGAGCTTCATTTGCACTTAATGACATCAGTAGGGTTGGTCAATACTAAAAAAATTCGGTAAAATTCGGATTTGGGTATTTTGGGGCATAAAATGATTTGTATGCCCGAATCCGAATCATAGCCGATTCGGATATGCCCGAAAATTCGGGTAAATCCGAAAAATTCGGGTCTGTTTTATTATTTTTTTGAATTTTTGGTGTTTTTACACGTTTTGGCCTGCAGGGTGCAATTTTAAGCTAGCAGCACTAAACTTTCAGGATATCATCTGGAGACTGTCTGATGATTCTCTAAATTTGATTACAGTTTGAGTTCAGAGAACAAAGTTATTGACGCAAAAGGGTGCCCATCCCCTGTTGTTCAATGGAAGCTAACAGGAAATGGGGGCTACACTTTTAAGGTCCATAACATTGAACCCCTGAACTCGCTCATAAACTTGTGAATATCATAAGGGACAGTACTTATTATGTTCCCTGAAATTCTGGTGACATTAGCTCTAAACTGCACCCCTCATAGTCACCCAAACAATTTCCCCAGATTCTGTGCTCTGTAGTGGCTGGCTGGCTCCATTGCAGCCAATGGGAAGTATGAGAGGCTGTGGAGTCTACACATTCTCTGTAGTAAACCACGAAACTTTCAGGGTGTCTTCAGGAGAATCTTCCTTTATTCATCAGGTTGCGACCGTTAGCTTCAAGGGGTTCAATGTTATGGGTGAGGTCCATCTCCCACTGCCCCATAAGCAAAGTTCACTCAAACCTGGATGGTGTCATCCAAGACTCTCTGAAGATACCTGAACATTTTGTGATGTACCTTGATAAATGTGCCCCGCAGCCCTCCACCAAAATTCCCCCCCCGATGACAGCAATGCAGAAGTCACTACTGAAAAGAATGTGAGCAGATTGCTATCTGAGGCACATTTTTGACATATCAGCACCAAAATGTCCAGGGTGTCATCAGGAAGTTTGTCTGATGACACCTAGCTGGTGCAGTTTGGTTTGAGACAAAGTTCAACCGGGCCTCAAAATGGTAGCCACCATCTCCCTTGGCTCTCATTGGAAGCAATGGGGATAGGAGGCCCCTTTGAGGGTCCATAGCTGCCCCAGAACAAACTGCACCAAACTGAGGGGTGTCATCAGGACAGTCTCTAATGGAGTGAGTGGCGGTGAGTAAACCAGCATTTTAAGCTAGTGACCTAAACTTTGAAGAATTATCATCAGGGAGACTGTCCTGATGATACTCCCCAAAGTTGGTGCAGTTCAGAAGGCCAAAGTTATGGACTCTCAAAGGTGTAGCCCCATCCCTATCGGCTACCACTGGAAACAATGGGGGATAGTTGCGCCCTTGCGGGGTCATACCTGAACTAAACTGCACCAAACAGTGGTTCTTTGTCGGGACAGTCACCTGATGATACCCTGATAATTTGGTGCGATACATCTCGAAATAGTACAGCAGAAATTTGCCCAAGATTATTTTGTTCTGCGGTGACTGCTTTCTGTGCTTTGTCAATGAGTCCTGACAGAGAACTCATGATTATTTCTGGTATACAGTGCAAAACTTTCAGGAGTATCTTCAGGAGAGTCTCTGGATGACCGCCATCAGGTTTGGGAATTTGCTTCAGGAGGTTTAATTCTATGGGACCCAAGGTGGGGTCCATCTCCACTGCCCCTGAAGTAAGTTCACAGGCTGGATGGTGTCTGTCAGAAGTCTCCTGAAGATACCTGAAAGTTATTAATTCCCTATGGCAATGCCTCCACAACCCTATCAGGCCCTATTGACAGCAATGCAGCTAAGTCACTGCAGAACAAATCTTGTGCAAATTCTGGGGGGTGCCTGCAGGGGTGCATTTGTAGATGTATTGGTACCAATATTTCAGTGTATCATCAGGAGACTGTCCTGATGAGTACCCTCAAGACTGGTGCCAGTTTGGTTCAGGGGCCAAGTTATGGACCACCTCAGGGTAACCCTCATCTCCTTAGTTCCATTGGAAAAGATGGGAGATAGGGACACACCCTTTGAGTCCTTAACTATTCAACCCTCTGTAGCTGGAGAGCATCATAGAGACAGTCTCCTGATGACCCTGAAGTATGTTTAAAAATGCGCCCCCTGCAATGCTGTCAAAAAAACCCCAAAAAATAATTCGGCTGGTGATCCGAATCCCATGGATTAGGATCTGTTAGGATGGACAGCTCAGATTGGCCCCTCCTCGTCCGAATCCGTCGAATCGAGGTCACGAATTCAGTAAAAATTCGGATTTGGACTGGCCAGAATCTCAACCCCTGGAATGACATCCAGTAGGGTTGGTCAATACTAAAATTCAGTAAAATTCGGATTTATGGGTATTTTTTTGGGGCATAAAATGATTTGCTTATGCCCGAATCGAATCATAACCCGGTCGGATATGCCAATTCGGGTAAAATCCGAAGAATTCGGAGTCTGTTTTATTATTTTTTGAATTTTTTGGTGTTTTTACACGTTTTGGCCTGCAGGGGTGCAATTACAAAGCTAGCAGCTACTAAACTTTCAGGATATCATCTGGAGACTGTCCTGATGATTCTCCCCAAGTTTGGTGCAGTTTGGTTCAGGGGGGGAGCAAAGTTATTGACCCTCAAAGGGTGCCCCATCCCCCATTGTTTCCAATGGAGAGCTAACAGAATGGGGCTACACTTTTTGGGTCCATAACTTTGAACCCCTGAGCTCTCTAAACTTATTGGGTATCATAGGGACAGTACTTACAATATGATACCCTGAAATTCAGTGACAGTAGCTCTAAAACTGCACCCCTCATAAACAATTTCCCAGATTCTGTGTGCTCTGTAGTGGCTGGCTGGCTCCATTGCAGCCAATGGGAATTTCTGTGGGAGGGCACAATGGAGTGCACATTTCTCATGAGTAAACCCTGGAAACTTTCAAGTGTGCCAGGAGAGTCTCTTCATGACACCATCAGGTTCAGTGGCCCGTTGCTTCAAGGGTTCAATGTGTTATAGGTAGGGTCCATCTCCACTGCCCCATAAGCAAGTTCTCCAAACCCTGGATGGTGTCATCAAAATTTCTCTATTACCTGATTATTTTGTGACTGTACCTTGATAAATGTACCCACAGCCACCCACTGAAATTCCCCATTGACAGCAATGCAGAAGTCACTGCAGAAAAAAGAATCTTGGAGCAGAATTTTGGGGGGGTGCCTGCAAAGAGAGGCACATTTTTTAGACATATCAGCACCAAAATATCAGGGTATCATCAGGAGACTGTCACAGTGACACCCCCAACCCCTGGTGCAGTTTGGACTAGGGGGGGGCCAAAGTTATGGACCCCTCAAAATGGTAGCCACCATCTCCTTAGCTCTCATTGGAAACAATGGGGATAGAGGCCCCCTTTGAGGGTCATAACTTTGCCCCTGAACCAAACTGCACCAAACTTGGGAAGTGTCATCAGGACAGTCTCCTGATGATACCTGAAATTCAGTGCCACTAACAAAATTCGGTTTCATGTTTCACATCCTGCACATGAAGCCTGCTGGAGTGAGTGGCGGTGAAGGCTACGCAAACCAGCATTTTAAAGCTAGTGACCTGAAACTCGGGGTATCATCAGGAGCTGTCTGATGATACTCCCAAAGTTGAGTGCAATTCAGAGGGAGCCAAAGTTATGGACTCTCAAAGGTGCCCCATCCCCTATCAGCTGCCACTGGAAACAATGGGGGATAGTTGCTGCACGAGTCCATACCTGAATAAACTGCACCAAGCAGTGGACAACATCGGGGACCAGTCACTGATGATGCCCTGATAATTTGGTGCGATGCATCTCCAAAATGCGTCCCCTGCAGGCACCCCAAATTTGCCCAGATTAACATTTCTGCAGTGACTTAGCCTGTCATTACTTTGTCAATGGGGGGGTACGGTAGAGGGCTCAGTGGTGCACATTTCTGAGGTATGGTCACAAAACTTTCAGGGTATCTTCAGCAGAGTCTCTGGATGACACCATCCAGGTTGGGGAATTGCTTCAGGGGGTTTAATTCTATGGGACCCAAAGGGTAGGGTCCATCTCCCACTGCCCCCTGGTAAAGTTCCCAAACCTGGATGGTGTCATCCCAGAGACTCTCTAGAGATACCCTGAAAGTTTGTGGGTTTACCATGAAAATGCCTCCCACAGCCCTCTATCAGAATTTCCCCTATTGACAGCAATGCAGCTAAGAGTCACTACTGAGAACAAATCTTATTACCAAATTCTGGGGTGCCTGCAGAAGTGCATTTGTAGATGTATTGGTACCAATATTTCAGTGTATCATCAGGAGACTGTCACAGTGATACCCTCAAGATTTAGTGCAGTTTGGTTCAGGGGGGCCAAAGTTATGGACCCTCAAAGGGTAGCCCTCATCTCCTTAGTTCCCATTGGAAAGAATGGGAGATAGGGACTACCCTTTTGAGTCATAACTGGCCCCCTAACCTCTAGCTGGAGAGCTATCATGAGACAGTCTCTATTGAAATTGGTGCTGATATGTTTAAAAATGCGCCCCCTACGAGCCAAGCAATCGAAAAACCCAAAAATAAAAGCATGTAATTCGGCTGGTGATCGAATCCATGGATTGGATCTGTTAGAATTTCGGACAGTTCAGATTCGGCCTCTCGTCCGAATCCGTCCGAATCGAGTACGAATCAGTAAAAAAAATTCCAGTTGGACTGGCGATCTCCAACCCTAGGTCACATCAGCATTTGGTTAATGCCATCATGGGATAGTGGGTAAGAGCAGCTGGACTCTAATCTGAAGAACCAGGTTTGATTTCCCTCCACTTGGGTGGTTTTCTTTTATCTGGTGAATCAGGTTTGTTTGCCCCCTCCACATGAAGCCTGCTGGGTGACCTTAGTTAGGCCAATCACAGTTCTCTCCGAATTGTCTCAGCCCCACCTCCCTCACAAGGTCTCTGTTGTGGGAAGAGGAAGGGAAGGTGATTGTCAGCCATTTTGGGACTCACGGGAGGAAGCAGGGCATAAATCCAAACTTTTCTTCTTCTAAATCTCATCGGCTACATTGCATTATAACGTTCAGTGTGTGGCCCCTGATTGGCTGCGACCATTTGAGAAGAAATTAAACATGGGAGGAAATAATTAAGGCAGTCGCGGAGGGAGATTACAGTAACTGAGATGGACTGTGAGCAGCCACACACAAAGAATGACAAGATAGAGGGGGCTTTTTGAGAAGATCACCTCTCAAAGGACTCCTTTAAGGAGAAAACTGAACATGAAGAACATGAACTGTACAGTGTAGTACTAGAAGAAGAAGAGCTCATTTTTATACCTTGCTTTTCTATAACTTTAAGGAGTCTCAAAGTGGCTTACGATCCCTTTCCTTCCCCTTTTTACAATAGACAGCTTGTGAGGCAGGTGGGGCTGAGAGGGATCTGAGAGGACTGTGATTGGCCCAAGTCACCCAGCTGGCTTCATGTGGAGGGGGCAAACAAACCTGATGCACGTAGGGGCAAAAAATCCAAACTTCACATACACGCTACAGGGGTCAGTGCTATCAGTCACAGACCAGGAAAGGGATTTGGGCGTCTTAGTTGATAGTTCCATGGGAATGTCAACTCAATGCATGGCAGCGGTGAAAAAGGCAAACTCTATGCTGGGGATAATTAGGAAAGGAATTGAGAATAAAACTGCAAAGATTGTCATGCCCTTATATAAAGCCGTGGTGCGACCGCACTTGGAGTACTGTGTTCAGTTCTGGTCGCCACATCTCAAAAAGGATATCGAAGAGATAGAAAAAGTGCAGAGAAGGGCAACGAGGATGATTGAAGGATTGGAGCACCTTCCTTATGAGGAGAGGCTGCAGCGTTTGGGACTCTTTAGTTTGGAGAGGAGACGTCTGAGGGGGGATATGATTGAAGTCTATAAAATTATGCATGGGGTAGAAAATGTTGACAGAGAGAAATTTTTCTCTCTTTCTCACAATACTAGGAACCAGGGGCATTCATTGAAAATGGTGGGGGGAAGAATTAGGACTAATAATAAAAGGAAACACTTCTTCACGCAACGTGTGATTGGTGTTTGGAATATGCTGCCACAGGAGGTGGTGATGGCCACTAACCTGGATAGCTTTAAAAAGGGCTTGGACAGATTTATGGAGGAGAAGTCAATCTATGGCTACCAATCTTGATCCTCCTTGATCTCAGATTGCTAATGCCTTAGCAGACCAGGTGCTCAGGAGCAGCAGCAGCAGAAGGCCCTTGCTTTCACCTCCTGCATGTGAGCTCCCAAAGGCACCTGGTGGGCCACTGCGAGTAGCAGAATGCTGGACTAGATGGACTCTGGTCTGATCCAGCAGGCTAGTTCTTATGTTCTTATGTTCTTATGAATGGGGAATCAAACCAGTGCTCCAAATTAGAGGTTCCTGCCGTTTACTTGCAGTGTAACTCTGGCTTTCTTTGGACTGGGCAGGTATTGATGACTGCCCCTTCAGGTCCTCAGTATAATGTGCAATCTATAAGACCTGAGGACAAGATGGCTTCCACAGAATGTCTGACAATAGACACCTTCAGCCAGTGGTGGGATCCAAAAATTTTAGTAACAGGTTCCCATGGTGGTGGGATTCAAACAGTGGCGTAGCGCCAATGGGGTTGGGTGGGGCACGACGGGGGTGTGGCCGGGCATTCCGGGGTCAGGGCATTGCTGGGCGGGGCTGTGGCAAGGACACAGCCGCTGCGCCGGTCCTTGGGCGGGAAACGAATGCACACAGGCGCAGGCTGCCACGCACGCCGGGGTACTTCCTGCTAGACTGCTTCAAGTTCTGCGCACTACTGCTGAGAGGAGGGGTTAGGGTTAGGGACTTAACTAAGGCAAAAATCACGTGGCAAAATCACCAATTAGTAACCCCCTCTCGGCACACACAAATAATTAGTCACCTACTCTCAGGAACCTGTGAGAACCTGCTGGATCCCACCTCTGCCTTCAGCTCTGCCTCAGCAGACCCTGAGCCTCTTTGCACTATCCACGTGTGACGCATTCCAAGCGAACCGCTCCCATCAGATGCTGGCCTTTCCCAGACACTGTTTGTCATCATTTTGCATATTCATGGGCTTTAACGGCTCTTATTCATTAAGGAGATTTCTTGTGTAGTTAATGACAACAATAATCGCCGATCGACGGCTCCTTCTGCAATCTCCCCAGTCCTAGTAAATTATTTAAATTAAAGCACATTCATATATCCACATGTACACATTAGATATACTCACGAAGAGGTTTTAGGGGACTTCGTTCCCCTCCCCCTCCCCCCCATGATTTCATTGAGTGCCATTGTCACCCTGCATTATTCATGGGCAACCTTGCAAATTGCTTCTCCTTCCTCAAGTATTTATAAATCACGGGGTTATTTTCCCAGGAAGATTTCAGCTGTAAACTCCACCGCTTGTTTTCAAATGAAAACTGTGCTCAGTTAAGGTGATTTGTTTGCTATTCAAAATTGTAAGTCTTTCAGATATTGCCATTTATAGAGATGGAAACAGAGGATAAATTTTCACAATGGGAATGTTATAATGCCCACATCACCCAGCCTCTCTATTTGTACTTTCTGTTCTCTTTGTTGCCTTTTCGCAGCATTGCTTGGACAAAACAACAGCGATGCTTGCAAACCTCCCCAAAGGATTTGGTGCCATTTGAATGCTGGACTAGGGAGAACTTGGCCTGATTAGCAAGGCTCCTCTGGGGTTCTTACAAATGAAAGGACAAACCTACTCTCCAACTGGGAGATGATCCATCTTGTGGGGCTTTTTTTTGACAACTCTGTTTCTTTAATCCAGACCGTTGTAGTAGCAGCTGGGTACCCTGCCCTGGATGGTCTGGAGTAGCTTGATCCAGTCAAATCTCAGAAGCTAAATAGGGTCAGTCCTGGTTAATACTTGGATGGGAGACCACTGAGGAATACCAGGGGCGTGACACAGAGGCACCAATGGCAAATTACCTCCAAACATCCATAAGTTATTATGCAGAGATAGGCAATGGCAAACCGCCTGTTAGCCTCTGGCCTTGAAACCCCTATTGGGTTATCATTAGAGGTGGACTTAAAACAGAGGCGTAGCTCCAAGGGGGCATGGGTGCATGCGATGCACTGGGCATGCGCCCGTGTCAGGGTGTGGTGAGGGCATTTCAGGGATGTGGTGGGGGCATTTGGGGGTTGGGTGCAGAGGTGGGATCCAGCAGGTTCTCACAGGTTCCCGAGAGTAGGTTACTAATTATTTGTGTGTGCCGAGAGAGGGTTACTAATTGGTGGTTTTGCCACGTGATTTTTGCCTTAGTTATGCCCCTCCTCTCAGCTAGTGCGCAGAACTTGAAGCAGTCTAGCAGGAGGTGCACCAGCGTGTGTGGCAGCCTGCACCTGCATGCATTCGTTTCCCACCCAAGGACCGGCACAGCAGCTGCGTCCTTGCCACAGCCCCACCCAGGAATGCCCCACCCCCAGAATGCCCGGCCACGCCCCTGTCAAGCCCCGCCCAGCCCCATTGGTGCTACACCACAGTTTGAATCCCACCACCATGGGAACCTGTTACTAAAATTTTTGGATCCCACCACTGGTTGGGTGGGGGCGTTCCGGGGCAGGATGGGGGCAGAGGACACACCAGTGCATCAGGCACGTTATGCCTCTGAAGTCTAAAAAGCACCTGGAGGAGAACATTCAAGCAAGACCTGAAGGCACTGAATGTTGCGTGGGAAGAGGCTGAAACACTCACCCAAGATCAGAAATGCTGGAGAGCACTTGTTGCCTGAGATGCTACTTAGCATGGGAGGATCTAACTAACTAACTTTTTGGATTCAGCTTTAAAAGACCTGGACGTTTTCAAAAACACGAAAAAGCGAAACCACGTTGGCTTTTTCGGCTTTCCCGAACATTTTCACATTTTTAAAATCCAAATGGAAAAATACCACTGGCCCAGATGAACACAGAGATCCACTGAGCTGACCCCTGCATTAAATTCTGTGGACTTATACGCAGCCTGGAGAATCTGCCCACAGCTGCCTGGAAGCAGCTCTGTCATGCAGTCTGTAGAACCTGGCCGGGTTTGGCAGGCTGCATGTGAGTCTGCAGAGCTGCTTGCAGGGATCAGATCAGTTGACTCTTCCAGATAGCTCCAAAAGCTGAAAACAGACTAAACCTATTTGGCTTTTTCAGCACTGGGCTATTCAGATGAGCCAAATCGCCTGGATTTGTTTGGGGAATCCTTCCCCCTCCCAAAGCTAAAAATACTTTTTTCAAGTGTTTTTAAATTTCATATTTTTGTTTGTTTGTTTGTTTGTTTGTTTATTGCAATTCTTATACCACCCAGCGCCGAAGGGCTCTGGGCGGTGTACAGTAGATAAAACCAATAAAAAGGTAAATAATCTAACAATTAGAAACAAATTGCACCAGTTTCAGGTCCAGGTATAATTTATTGTCCAACTCAGCCTCTTTTTTTTGCATGTGTATCAACACTGCCATCCCAAGTAGAGTTAAAGCCTTTTAAGCCCACTAATTTCAGTGTATAAAACAAAAAGAAGAGACTTAGGATGGTACTGAAGATAACAGTATAAAATTGATGAGTATTACAACTACCGTACCTGGATGTGGAATTCTGCTCAAGAGGGTTACTGAAATGACTTTGGATAGTCTCCAAATTGGGTTGGGGGGGGGCGCGGAATCATATAATTTAAAGACAAGAAGTTTCCATCTCTGTACCAGTGCAATATTTAAGTACAGATTGGGGGGGCAGATTGGGGGGGGAGTTGATTATTTGAATGCCCACACTTAGGCTCATTCTGCACATGCAGAATAATGCACTTTCAAACTGCTTTCAGTGCTCTTTGAAGCTGTGCGGAAAAGCAAAATCCACTTGCAAACAGTTGTGAAAGTGGTTTGAAAATGCATTATTTTGCGTGTGTGAAAGGGGCCTTAGTTGCTGTAAGTCAGTTGTGACTTGACAGCACTTTACACTCACAGTACCAGCTATAATAGCCCAGACTAGCCCATCTTACCACATCTTGGAAGCTAAGTGGAGCAGACCATGGTCAGTTCTTGGATGGGAGACCACCACAGAAGAGTCTGCAGAGGAAGGCAATGGCAAACCAACTCTGTTCAACACTAGGGCCCCTTCCGCACACACAAAATAATGCGTTTTCAAACCACTTTCACAACTGTTTGCAAGTGGATTTTGCCATTCCGCACAGCTTCAAAGAGCACTGAAAGCAGTTTGAAAGTGCATTATTCTGCATGTGCGGAATGAGCCTTGCCTTAAAAAACCCCATTAGATGGAACGTCATGGGTTACCATGAGTCAGATGAGACTTGATGATGCACTTTATCTTTAGCCCATTCCAGGTCCTGATGTGGTCAGGGGGAGAGGAAAAGGAAGATTTTTATACCTCAGTTCCACACGGAACCCACCCACCCCCACCCAAGATGTTAAACTGTGCTCTTGTTTTAAACTATGTGCATCCTTATTCTGATACCTAGCATCAAGGGCAACACTCTTTTGTCCACTATACACCATGCTAGCTCTACCCTGCACTATGATGCTTAGCAACTCTTACCGACCTTAAGGAGGGCTGGCATTATAGCATTTTGGTGTGAAAGGCAAGGATAGGACTTCAATTCCAAATTTCAACTGGGAATCTGCACAGAAGAGACCACTGATAGTCTACAAGTGTTCTTGTACTTTGCATACAATTCTCTGTGCATGCTTGCAAGGTGGGGTCGCAAAAGGAGGGCATCCTATAAAATCCTAGGCGGTTTCTGCACGGGCTGAAAGCAACGGCTTCAGCCCGGTAAAACACCGTTTTGGCGGGGACCCTTCGCACAGGCACCGCTGCCAAATCGATGCAGCAGTGCCCTGTGCCCGCCAAAACACTGTATTCAAAACTCACTTGGAGAGTGAGTTTTCCTGCAAACGCCGGCTTCCATCCGCTGCCATGCGAACGGCAGCAGGTGGAAGCCAGCGTTTTCCCCTCCCCTCCCCTCCCCGGCCCCAAACGCCTCGTTACCTTCTGTTGGCAGCCGCGTCACTCTATCACAGTGATGGGGAACCTTTTTGAGACCGAGTGCCCAAATTGCAACCCAAACTCCAGTTATTTATTGCAAAGTGCCAACCCGGCAATTTAACCTGAATGCTGAGGTTTTAGTTTAGAAAAAACCGGTTGGCTCCCTCTTCCTCCGCCCCACCCGCTCGAGCAGGGGCCAGCCTGCTCTAGCCTCCAGCAAGTTCTGGTGCACTGCTCTGTGCCTCTCTAGCATCTCTGTCTCCTCTGCGCCGCCCCCCCTCGGGCAGCAGCCACCTGGAGCACAGATACCAGGCCGGCCAGCCGAGTCCTCCCTGCTCACCACGGTGCACGCATGTCGTGCTCAGTGGCCCAGGCCAGCCTAGATGTGTGTGTGTGGGGGGCGATTTTCCGCCCCCCCACATGACGAACCCTGTGTGTGCGTGCCCACAGAGAGGGCTCTGAGTGCCACCTCTGGCACCCGTGCCATAGGTTCGCCATCACTGCTCTATCATCACTCTGAGGAGGGAAGGGGACACGCCCCCTGGTCTCCGGTGCTTCAGCCGTTGCTGTGGCCATGGGGGCGTGACCCCTTCCCTCCTCAGAGCGATGATAGAGCGACGCAGCTGCCAGCAGAAGGTAACGAGGCGTTTGGGGCCAGGGAAGGGATTACGCAGCTGTGCGCAGCTTGCTCCCACATCTGTGCATCCCATGGGGCCATTTGTGCGAACGGCCCCATAGCCTGCATCGGCATAATTCATGCTGATGCAGGGTCTCTCCCTTGGCTGTGCGGAAACCACCCTAGTTTTTTGGAAAGAAAACTTTTAAAAACACATTGACTCATAGAGGTGGAAGAGACCACAAGGGCCATCCTGTCCAACCCCCTGCCATGCAGGAACACACAATCAAAGCACTCCTGACATGTGGCCATCCAGCCTCTATTTAAAAACCTCCAAAGAGGGAAACTCTACCACCCCCTGAGTCAGCATATTCCACAGTTGAAAAACCCTTACTGACAGGAAGTTCTTCCTAAAGTTTAGGTGGAATCTCTTTTCTTGAACCTTGAATCCATTACTCTTTGTCCCAGGTTCAGGAGAAGCAGAAAACAAGTTTGTTCCATCTTTAAAATGACATCCCTTCAAATATTTAAACATGGCTAATCATGTCACTCCTTAATCTTCTTTTCTCCAGACTAATCTTACCCAGTTTTCTTAGTTGCTTCTCAGAGGGCATGGATTCCAGACCTTTTACCATTTTGGTCACCCTCCTCTGGACTTGTTCCAGCTTATCAATATCTTTCTTAAATTGTGGTGCCCAGAACTGAACACAGTATTCCAGGGAAGGTCAGAACAGGGGAACACAAAACAATGATTCAAAAATTAAAGTTCAAACTTTCTGTGAGACCTCAGCCCCAGAATAAAACGATCCGTAGTGTTAAAACTGTAGACTTTATTGGGTGACCAAAGCATAACGTAGCATAGACGATTTCTGAGGAACATAACATAAACAAGATCTTAAATCCCCGCTGCCCTTGCCCCGCCTCTTGCCGGGCCCAAGGTGCCACGGCTGCAACATATTAACAAAGGGAAGAATGCCACCATTCAAATACAAAGTTGTAAACACAAAAGTCAGGAATCATGCCACACCTCAGAGGGCCGTGGCCCAGCCTGGCTATCAGTCTGCTGCAAGGAAGAAAGGGGGAGCTGACGGGCTGGTGCCTGGCCAAGGCCGATGGCCCTATGGCTGGAGGGGGGGTGACCTATCCCCGAGAAGGACCCATCCTGACCCTTTCAAATATTTAGTAACACATAAATTGCCTTCATAAATATTATGAAGCACTCACCAGTAACACAAGTAGCAAACGCACAAGCAGAAGGTGATAGAAGTAAACATGGCAGAGCAGGGATTCGAACTCGGATTTCCAAGATCTAAGGCCTTAACCACTACACCATGCTGTCTTTTCTGGGAAAACTGCACCTGGCAATTTATGGATCCAAGACCTTTTATCTCTCAGCCTCTCAATCCAAACTACAAAAGTGCTCTTTGGTGCCTCTCCGCCACCTCCTCTGTTTCAGATGGGTGTAACGTTCTTCTGTGGATACCCCATTCCAAAAGCTTCCCCACCTTTAACACCCATAGCTGACACATCATTTAATCAGCCTAGTTTATGCAGGCAGTCAGCTTTATGCTGCCACCAGCCAAAACAATACAGTAGAAAGGAGAAAAAGGGAGGGTGGGAAAAGTATCTGATAATATCAAATTAGAAAACACATCTGGGGAAGTATTACTATTCTTGTGCTCATACCACTGATCTATGAACCAAGACCAATCCTTTTTTTAAAAAAAAATATTACTGCCTTCACAAATAATTAGCTAACCTATACATCACAGCTACATTCCAAATTGTAGACTACTACTGAAACTTATTTGGAGATCTACTTTAATCCCCTAATTCTGAGCTACCCTTGTTTTGGCCGCGGCTAATAACCTAAATCCCAGATCTGCGCATTCTGCAATTTCCTTTTGAGTATCCAGGCAACACAATAATAGGATTGTGAGGGATCTCTTTTCCTGACATAGCTTCGACTGGGTTGAATATCGCCTCTGGTATTTCTGAACAGGAGTGCGGAATGAAGTCCCTTTTGGCAAATAGTGAACCAAACGCCATGAGCATTTAGGCACTTGTGGTCTGCCCTGCAATGAGCATACATTCCCTCCTGCTCAGATTCTTGGTTGCACACATGTTTTCCCTCCTCCCAAACTCCCTGGGCTGCTGTTCAGAGAAGCCCTGCAGTTTTTGAAACTTGCCAAAATACAATCTCACCCCCGCTCCCCACAAACACGCAGACACACCTGCAGGAAAAGCGACGGCTGCATCCTTGCCACAGCCCCGCCCAGGAATGCCCCGCCCCCGGAATGGCCTGCCCCACCCCGCCCCCTTCCCAGCCCCATTGGTGCTAAGCCGCAGTTTGCATCCCACCACCATGGGAACCTGTTACTAAAATTTTTGGATCCCACCACTGACGCGACACCCCAGGCAGAGCCATGGCGGAGGCATGGCTGGAGTATTCTGGGGGCATTCTGGGGTGGGGACAGGCAGTGCTGCAGCAGGGGTGCAGGCGCAGTTTCCCCTTGCTCCGCCTCTGGTTGGAACATATGTCAACATGAATCGTTACTACCAATTGGTTGGATCTAGTGCTAAAGCTCAGGCAAAGCACAAGTGTGCAGGACCCTTCTGTGCCTTCCCCTTCCTCCAGCAGCCTACCATTTGCTCCGAGAATCCTCTTGGAGCATCAGAAGTCTTGTGTACAAAATAAACCATCTGCCTCTGGTTCCCTCTTTCCATACTGGCTTGGATCAGCAAAAGAGGGAGGAGATGTTTACACTCACTTCCCCTTTGCTGCTGCTGCCTCCCATATTGTGATGCCTTTTGCTTGTTTGTGAAGCCCTTCCAGTCCTCAGAGCACAGTTTGGGGACAAACAGCAGGCTGTTCAGTGTTGGGGCCAGTTTTGGGTCACAGCTGGAACCCCAAAGTCAAAAGATGCCAATAAGACTCCAGAAATGAGGTTATAGGTCAGTGGTGGCGAACCTCTGGCACGGATGCCAGAGGTGGCACTCAGAGCCCTCTCTGTGGGCACGCACAAACAGAGTCACACACCCCCACACATCTAGGCTGGCCTGGGCCACTGGACATGATTATTAGCATTAAACCTAAGACCTAATTTTGGGAAAGCAGTGTAGGTAACCCTGTGAAGAGCTGTTAAACCCCACTGATTTTCATGCAAAGAACTAAAGCACAATCCTTTACCTGGGAGTAAGCTCAGTTGCTGGCAATAGGGCTTGCTTCTGAGTAAACCCTCCTAGGGTTGTGATTCACCCATTGGAAGAGTTGCACGGTTGCTTCAAAGCAAAGCCACCGATTACCACCAAGCTTACTCCTGAGTAATGCATGCCTTGGAGCCAACCATTTTTTCTAAACTAAAACCTCAGTATTCAGGTTAAATTGCCGTGTTGGCACTTTGCGATAAATAAGTGGGTTTTGGGTTGCAGTTTGGGCACTCGGTCTCGAAAAGGTTCGCTATCACTGTTCTAGGTGGTAAATAAGGGAAAGGTTTCATTCCGCTGCAGAAAGGAATAAAAAATAATCTTTTACTAGATTCTGAAGACTGGAAGCAAATTACAAAAGCAAGATGCAAAATGACAGACGTGAGATGCAAACATTCATACCAGTTTCCAAGTTGCAGGAGTCACATCATTGTTACGTCATGGATGACATCGATTTGGGAGCATTCCAGAACATGAAAGCATGTTAAACTTTGCTCATGCTGTTACATACGGCCTCGTAGCAATTTGTAACATCATTCTTCTTTTACCAAAGAACTCTTATCAGGATTATGGCTCACGATTAAAAAAAACATTCGCCACTCAGTTTCCACTGATATTCTTATCAACCTTAAGATGTGAGGAGCTGTATCCTATCTCGTAGAAGGTATAGCGAGGGAGTAGTTGTGTTTTTAATATATAAAAACAGAAAGAGGTCTCTATTGCATTTCAATCACTATCAAGGGAAAACAAAATGTGTTTTCCTGCATCTAAATTACAATTGCTGGGTTAGTACAGATAGCTATCTTATTGCTTACATTTGACAGTTAGAAACAATACTTTGTTTATACAAGGAAAGGAACATTCTTCCTTCTATGTTATAAGGACAGCTTTAGCAGGAGAAAACTGTCAGGAAAGTTATATCACAGAGAAGAGAAAGACTTTAAGGTTTCTAATTCTATACTATATTAAATTTCCTAAAATCCTTTAATAAAACCAAATGTTCAGGTTTTGGCCCCTTCAGTCCCCCCCCCTTTCAAAAATGTTTTTCTCAATTATTTAAATTAAAATAATCCTTTGAATAACTTCTCAGACCTATATTTATAAGCTGCCATCATCATTTTTTTTTTCAATTTCATTGGACCTTACCGTTTCTTAAACAACAACAACAAAATTTTCAGCTTGAAAAACTGCAGCTCTTCTGGGAGTATATTATAAAGCACAATCAGAAATAAGGTGAGGGGAACGTTAAATACAATACACTAAAGGTTCAATTATGATAATCTAAATTACAATTGCTGGGTTAGTACAGATAGCTATCTTATTGCTTACATTTGAGAGTTAGAAACAATACTTTGTTTATACAAGGAAAGGAACGTTCTTCCTTCTATGTTATAAGGACAGCTTTAGCAGGAGAAAACTGTCAGGAAAGTTATATCACAGAGAAGAGAAAGACTTTAAGGTTTCTAATTCTATACTATATTAAATTTCCTAAAATCCTTTAACAAAACCAAATGTTCAGGTTTTGGCCCCTTCAGCCCCCCCCCCCCTTTCAAAAATGTTTTTCTCAATTATTTAAATTAAAATAATCCTTTGAATAACTTCTCAGACCTATATTTATAAGCTGCCATCATCATTTTTTTCAATTTCATTGGACCTTACCGTTTCTTAAACAACAACAACAAAATTTTCAGGTTGAAAAACTGCAGCTCTTCTGGGAGTATATTATAAAGCACGATCAGAAATAAGGTGAGGGGAACGTTAAATACAATACACTAAAGGTTCAATTATGATAATCTAAAAAAAAATAGGGCAAATCAGGGAATTAATTAAAATGGATTATTTTTTCTGCCTTTGACAAATAAAATACAGTCCCTTCTTAGAATATCAATCCTCTCCTGGTGGGACTGTCCCCACTTTCTTTAAAGAATTACATAATCCCTTTTCTGATGACATCTGACTCATGTACATTTAAACAAATGTGTAACCATGCTAGCCAGGGGAGGATTCATTTCATAGAGACATGTCCCCATTTATCATTAAACACTGGCCAAATATTGCCATATGCTTTCAAAGCTTAAAGCCTAATAACCAGTGGCATACCGCCCATTGGGCAAACTGGGCAGCTGCTCAAGGCGCAGGAATTTAAAGTCACGTGGGGGTGGCCTGATTTCTAGCCCCGCCCACTCTGTACGGTGGCCTACAAGCAAAGCAGGATGAGCAAGGAGTTTCCCACTGTTGGGGAGGACTCCCGCAGTTGCAGAGGACAATCCGCCCCCTCCAGAGTCCAGAGCAACCCAATCCCTGGAGGGCAGAGCAACCCCCCAGCCAGGTGGGCAGGGCTACCTCCACCCATGGAGGGGGGGGCATCAAACCCAGGTTTTGCCCAGGGTTCCAGTTTTCCTAGGTTCGCCACTTCTAATAACAGTGTGGCTGATTACCCACAGCTGGCTCTGTCCCGTTCTTGTTGCATTCTGGCTCAAAAGTCACTCCAGGCAGAGCAGGAGAAAGCTCATCAGGACAAGAAATTTTGCCACAATGCACTTCCTCTCTTGGTGTCCCACAGAGAGGAAGCACATCGGGGCAAGAACTCTTGTCTCGCTTCAGTTGGCAGCATGGAGTAGCTGCCCTGTGGGTAATTGGCATATGTGTTTTTTAATGGTCAGATATGCACCTAGTGTCCCTTTAGGTTATGAAAAATTATAAATAACAGCTCCCTTTATAGCTTGCCATCTCGTAGTGTCAAATGAAATAATATTTTAACAATGGTCTAGAGGAATTGAACTATAATCAAATTCCCCTTTTTTCTTTTGTATATATGGTATCATTATCATTATCATTATCATGATTGATTAAATTTAGTATACCGCCCTATCCCCAAAGGGCTCAGGGCGGTGCACAAATAAAACATCAGTTAAAAACATACATATAATTCAAACAACAGTAGTATCTTAAAACATCGCCCGCGCCCTTACGAAACCCTCCTAATGTGAAATATTGGGTCCTGATGGTATTAGGGCCCATGGGGGTAAAGAGGAGGGAGCAGGGGCATCCTCAGCGGCCAGTCTCTCCAAAGGCCCGGTGGAACAACTCAGTCTTACAGGCCCTGCGGAAATCCCCAAGGTCCTGCAGGGCCCGGACAGCTGGAGGGAGAGTGTTCCACCAGGCCGGCGCCAGAGCCGTGAAGGCCCTGGCTCAAGTGGAGGCCAGCCGCATCATTGAGGGACCGGGAACCTCCAGTAAATTGGCCTCTGCTGAGCGCAAAGGTCGAGTTGGGACATATGGGGTAGATAATATCCTGAATGGTCAGCCTGTAAGGTGGCGGTAATTATTTGTTTTTCTTTGTGTCCCAGACTAAACATCTTCTCCAAAGACCAGTCCAGGGGTGTTTCTACCCATCCAAAAGCCGAATGTATTCCCAATAAGCAATCTGCACGCTCTTGGTCTTTTAACTTTTCTCCCTCTGAAGTCTAGCCACCAACTGACTGGCTGTCTAGTGAAGTTATAATGAGACCAACGGGGCCCATCGTATTGTGGGATTTTATAGCAGACCCAACAGTCAAACAAATTGCCTTCTGTGGCCAGAAACTGGATGGGTTTATGTAGAGGGTGCACCACATTTGCAGAAACATTTGGGGGGAAGAATTAGGACTAATAAAAGGAAACACTTCTTCACGCAACGTGTGATTGGTGTTTGGAATATGCTGCCACAGGAGGTGGTGATGGCCACTAACCTGGATAGCTTTAAAAGGGGCTTGGACAGATTTATGGAGGAGAAGTTGATTTATGGCTACCAATCTTGATCCTCCTTGATCTGAGATTGCAAATGCCTTAACAGACCAGGTGATCGGGAGCAACAGCCGCAGAAGGCCATTGCGTTCACATCCTACATGTGAGCTCCCAAAGGCACCTGGTGGGCCACTGCGAGTAGCAGAGAGCTGGACTAGATGGACTTTGGTCTGATCCAGCTGCCTTGTTCTTATGTTCTTAAACAAAAGGGAACAATAAAATAAAGCATAGCCAGCTCACGGCCGTTTCTATAAAAAAAAGATAGGGGTACCTGTCAGTCATCCAGTCCCATGACTGACACCTACAGGGGTTTCCTGAAAAATCATTCTGTCAAAGTACTGCTAGTTGTATTGGAAAGGTTGGGACTGGGCGTAGGTATGCCCTTCCTAGTTTTCTATTTCTGTTCTTTTTTCTTTTTTAAAAAAAGAGCATGTAGTAACACTCACTATACGGATGATTGCAATAGATGTCAAGGTGCCTTTGATGTACAGGGCCCCACTGTGAGAGAGCACCTTCTCTTCCACAGTATCAGGGAGCAGCAGTGGCGTAGTGGCTAAGAGCAGTGGCTAAGAGCAGGTGCACCCTGATCTGGAGGAACCGGGTTTGATTCCCAGCTCTGCTGCCTGAGCTGTGGAGGCTTATATGGGGAATTCTGATTAGCCTGTGCACTCCCACACACGCCAGCTGGGTGACCTTGGGCTAGTCACAGCTTTTCCGAGCTCTCTCAGCCCCACCCACCTCACAGGGTGTTTGTTGTGAGGGGGGAAGGGCAAGGAGATTGTAAGCCCCTTCGAGTCTCCTACAGGAGAGAAAGGTGGGGATATAAATCCAAACTCTTCTTCTTCTTCTTCTTCTTAAGGATGCTATTGGTCTGTTATCTCTTATCAGGTCATACGTTAGTTGCATGTAATGCTCACAATCCTGTTGTCCTGACATAGGACTATAGGTCCACTCCCTCATAAGACAAGGTGTCCTAACTCAGGCAATGTAACAGCATATGCCTAGCATGCTCCCCAATGAATGCTTCCCCGTGCCATGATTTCATAGGCTCCTGAGCACAGAAGGAAAGGATATCCATACAAAAGCAGAAGAGTGCCACCGTATGCTAGGCTCCACAGAGTACCCAGAACAGGAATCAAACCTTTGTATCTATAGGGACCCTCGTACCTTCGGGACCGTATTACCCCATATGTCCCTACCCAGTCTCTGCGTTTAGCAGAGGCCAATTTGCTGGTGGTTCCTGGCCCCTCAATGATGCGGCTGGCCTCCACGCGGGCCAGGACCTTTACAGCTCTGGCCCCGGCCTGGTGGAACACCCTTCCTTCAGCTGTCCGGGCCCTCCAGGATCTTGGTGAGTTCTGCAGGGCCTGTAAGACTGTGTTGTTCCACCGGGCCTTTGGAGCGTCCAGCTCCATGGTGCCCCTCTCTGCTCCCTGTGCTGTTTACATCAGGGTAACCCTCATATTGAGGGGCCCGCTGCTCTCCCTTTTCGGGGAAGGTTTTAAAGGTGGGTTTTTTGGACACCTCTTATTTAATTATTTAACTATTTCATTATTTAACTGTATTAACTGCTGTTTATATGGAGTTTTAGTGAGTTTTATTGATCATTAACTGGATGGAGCTATGTTATTTGTTTATTGCTTTTGTATGATTTGCTCCTTTATCTGATATTGTACAAAGTTTGATGCTGTACACCGCCCAATGCCCTTCGAGGATGGGGTGGGATAGATTAGATAGATAGATAGATAGATAGATAGATAGATAGATAGATAGATAGATAGATAGATAGATAGATAGATAGATAGATAGATAGATAGATAGATAGATAGATAGATAGATAGATAGATGATAGATAGATAGATAGATGATAGATAGATAGATAGATAGATAGATAGATAGATAGATAGATAGATAGATAGATAGATAGATAGATAGATAGATAGATAGATAGATAGATAGATAGATAGATAGATAGATAGATAGATAGATAGATAGATAGATAGATAGATAGATAGATAGATAGATAGGATCCCCTGGCTACCAAGTAGAGACCCTGAACATCTGGGTTTTCCAGAAGATGTCCCACAAGCAGAAAATACTGGACACACTTGACCCTTGGGTTTGGGAAGGTTCTAGTCTGGTTTGGTATGTGATGTTCCAAGGTTACCTCAAAAGCTTGATGTCAATCAGTGTACCTGACGATGACTAAATAGCCTCTGGGGTGTCAAGGAGGGGTGTCATGTGCTCCTACTTGGGATGTTTTTCCATATTCATTTAGGAAATCCTTTAAATGATTATATTTAGCCTCATACCCATCCCGGTCCATGCAAAACACAATCAAACAAATAAACAATGAAATTACAAGTGACACCTGGTGCAGTGAAACGTTTGAAGGCCTGACGGGTCTTCTCCCTAAAAATAAGGCATTAGAGAACCACAAGATTGGCAAAGGGAACTCAACAGAGAGAGGAGGTGAGGCAATATAATCCAGGTGTCAAATGATGCCAGATGGAGAGAGGAGAGGAGTTCAATGTGGAATAATACAAATACAAATACAAATACAATACCTTTAATGGCATATAAAAAGTGGTAAAATGCAAATTATGTTAAAACCAATTGACTAAAATTTACACAAAGGTTTCACCCTTGATCCAAGTGCCTTTGTTAAAAACCTGGCAACTGATTCAGTAGTGTTGGGATGATGGTCACTAAGCAAGTATGAAACTATTTCCTTGTCTGATCTCACTGAAAATTGCTTCAAGATGGCCTCAAGAAAAAGCAACCGATAGACTGCCAAATCTTTACAATGAAGGAGCACGTGTTCAGTTGTTTCGGGTAGGCCCGCTGCGCAGGAACAAGTCCTGTTCTCCTGTGGGATGCCATGATATCTGCCTCTTGTTTGGGCAGTCGGTAGCACATTAAGCCGAGCAAGCATAAAATATCTACGGAGATGTGGATTGATTAAATTACTCAGATATTTAGCCATAAAACCCGGCAATGGTGGTGAAATGCCATAAAATGTGGGAGAACAAGTTCTGCAGGCTCCAGCTGTGAGAAGCTGCCCTTCAATGTCAAGAGTACGTTGTTTCAAAACTCCGAAAGCCTGTCTTTCTGTAAGGAATTCCATAGAAGCAGAAATAAAAGGCTTTTGGGGTGTAAAAGACCGTTTATTCAGACATCTTAGAAAGCTCACGTACACGCAGTGGCAGGAATAAGATCTCCCGCCAGAAACACAGGTTATAACTCTGTCCATCCCATCCCCCCTCCCGGATTCCCATGGGAACGGAGGTCTCATCTCCCTCGCAGAGATAAGGTCTCCGCCGGAGAAGCTGGCCCATCGCCCGGGCTGTGGAATGTAGTCAAGGCCAGGCGGCTGACCCGCTCATCAACACCATTGAATCCTTTACACTCTGCCTCCCTTAACGAAGACCCCTCCCCCCCAGGTTTGTGCGGAAAGGCGCGGTGGAAAGCAGAAATGAGGGCGGGGCGTCAATATTTTCGGAATAAACCCATTGATTATACCCAGAGGAATACCCCACCCAAGAGACTAAATATTGTAAGCGTTTGCGATTAAAGCGAGAGTCCAGGATGGCGTCAATTTCGTAATGCTTGTGGCCATCAATAATAGTCGGTGGGGGTCTCTCCGGCGAGGTCGTGCCAGGCATCGGAAGCGGAGCCTCCTTGAGTAAACTGGAATGGAAGACAGGATAAATATTACTAAGAGAGTTAGGCAAATCCAATCGGGCAGTGACATCATTAATCACTTTAGTAATCTGAAAAGGTCCCACGAATCTTTTGCCTAGTTTGAAAATTTATGCACGTCTCTGAGATTTTTGGTAGACAAATACACCCAGGCTCTACACGCAGAGGGAAATCCGATGCGGTGCTGATCCGCTTGCAGCTTTCGGGACTCTTTAGCGCGCTGTACGGCTGGCTGGGCCCCTTTCCACCCCTCGGCCAGAGCTGAAGTCCCCTGCGGACACTCCGGGGGATCCAGTGCTGCCGCAGGCAGTTGCGACAACGGTGGGAAGGAGCCACGGACACAATTTCAAGGGGTTTTTTTGTACTGCTATGAACCGCATTATTATAGGCGTACTCTGCAAACGGAATTAGCTCGCACCAATTGTCTTGGTGGTAGTTGGTGTAACAACGTAAATACTGCTCTAGGGTTCTGTTCGCTCTCTCCGACTCACCGTCACTTTGAACGTGGTAGGGGCGGCAACCGCTGAGGCGTCTCCCTAACAACCCTAGAAAAGCTTTCCAGAACTTTGAAATGAATTGGGGGCCAGCGGTCGGAGACCACCTTAACGTGGGGCGGAGTGTAGATGGTAAACATGCTGAATGAACAGACGCTTAACAATTAGGAGCGGAGGGGATGGAAGCACATGGGATGAAATGGGCTTGTTTAGAAAATAAGTCCACCACCACCCACAAGACCGTGTTGCCATGACTTTCTGGCAAATCTGTAATAAAATCCATGGAGATGACTTCCCAGGGGCGGAGGCCACCGGGAGAGGTTTCAACAGACCATGGGGTTTTCCCCGGAATGTTCTTGGCTTCTGCACAAACAGAGCAACCTTTTAATATATGCGTCTCAATGTCCTTGCGCATCGCGCGCCACCAGAACTGACGGCGGGCCAAATGCAGAGTTTTTAGAAAGCCAAAATGTCCAGCCGAGCGGGCATCATGGCAGGCCTCGAGAACCTGCTTACGGAGGAGAGGCCCGTACCAACACTCCCCCCGCCGCCAAACGCCATTCTCCAAACGCAATTGGGAGTCACCTTCCTCCGCCGGAGGCTGGCGCAGCCCCGCCTCCTCGAGTTCCCGTAGGAAAGGAGAGACCAGGCTGGGAATGGGCGGAGAAGGAGGAGCAGATGTCTGAGATCGGGTGACAGCCAGCCCCAATTGGGAGGGGGAGAGAACAGTGCGTGGAATGTCCCGTAAGGCAGCTCCACCCCCCTCCCCGGGTAGGCGCGAGAGCGCATCAGCCAGTTTATTGGTTTTTCCGGGAAAAAATGGACTGTGAAAGAGAAACGAGAAAAGAAATCGGCCCAACGAAGTTGCTTCGCGGACATCTTGAGGGGGGTGGAGAGGGCGGCCAAGTTCTTGTGATCCGACCAAACTTGAAAGGGGTGTTTAGACCCCTCCAGCCAGTGGCGCCAAGTAGAGAGTGCTACTTTGATGGCCGCAGTCTCTTTATCGCCTACAGTCCAGTTGAGTTCAGCACTGGAGAATTTCTTTGATAAATAAGCACACGGAACCAGCCTATCATCTTTATTTCTCTGCAACAGGGCTGCCCCAAGCGCTTTGTCCGAGGCATCCACGTGAACCACAAACGGGAGATCTGGGTCAGGGTGCTTTAGGATAGGTTCGGTGGGAAAAGCAGATTTTAAAAGCTGAAAGGCTGTCTGACATTCTTCAGACCAGGAAAGGGGGGCCCCGGGCTTGGCGGTCAGTGGATCTTTACCCTTAGTGCGTAAGAGGTCTGTGAGAGGGAGAGTCAGTTCAGCGAATTGGGGTATAAAGTCACGATAGAAATTAGCAAAACCTAGAAAAGATTGGAGTTCTTTTCGGTTGGTAGGGGCAGGCCATTGGAGGACTGCATCAACCTTAGCAGGATCCATTTTTAGGCCCTCGGCGAGATCCGGTAACCCAAATAGTCAATAGAGGTTTGGTGGAAACAGCACTTGGAAAGTTTGGCAAAGAGGGAGTTGTTGAGCAAACGTTTCAATACTTCCCGAACCAATGCTTCATGCTCCTCCATGGTTTGCGAATAAATTAACACGTCATCTAAGTACACCACTACTCCCTTGTACAATAAATCATGGAGAACTTCGTTGATAAGGGCCATAAAAGCTCCGGGGGCCCCACTTAACCCGAATGGCATTATTAAGTATTCAAACTGTCCAAACTTTGTGTTAAATGCAGTCAAGTGTTCATAGCCTTCAGCAATTCTGACCCTGTAGTAAGCTTCTCTCAAGTCCAATTTAGTAAAGATCGTCCCTTGCCCAATGCGTCTAAAAGGTCCTTGATTAATGGCAAAGGGTATTTATTGGACAGGGAGACTGCATTGAGTCCTTGGTAATCTGTGCAGAGCCGTAAAGACCCATCTTTCTTTTTTACGAACAATATAGGAGCAGCATGTGTGTGTTTGGTAGCCCGCCGTATGAACCCGCGAGCGAGGTTCTTGTCTAAGAAGGCACAAAGTTCCTTCTCCTCATTGGGACTCATGCGGTAGATTCTACCCTTGGGCAGTTGCGCCCCTGGCTGTATTACGATTTTGCAGTCAGTGTCTCTATGGGGTGGCAACTGATCGCATTCTTGCTCCTGAAATACTCTGGCTAGATCTTGGTACGCCGGTGGGATGCGGGTAGAATCGGGAGCAATCGCTGATGAAGCCGGGGGGGGGTGTGTCAGGAGAAGCCGAGTCTTCCCCCCAATTCATGTGTTCACCGCAGGGAGGGTCAGTGAATTCTAAGATCCTTTCTTTCCAAAGGAATTTTGGTTCATGCAACAACAACCATGGCATGCCCAGAACTATAGAGTGTTTGGCCACTGGCGCCAGAATAAAACTAATTTTCTCCCAATGGTCGGCGAGCGTGGAGGAGAACCGGTTGCTTTTGAACTGGGCCGGTCCTTGGCTCCTGAGGACTGCCGTCCATTTGGGTGAATGGTATGGGCTTAGCCAGGGGGACTTGGTCTAGACCTAGCTCCTCCGCCACCTGGGGCCGCATTAAGCAATGGGAGCAGCCAGAATCCACAAGGGCTGAGGCTATAATACGGGTATGCTTAGCAGGGTTGGCCAGAAACACTTGGATTGTAATGGGAGCGCTGCCTTCACTCACCGCGTCTGGAGTCGAACCCATGTCCATGGGGGCTGAAGAAAGGCAAACAGCTGCTTCCCCCTCCTCTGGATCGCCTTCGATGACTGCCTTAGACGAGCCTGTTGGGGGCGGCCCGGATTTGCGCGGTGGCTTGGCAGATGGGGTGCGTGCGGCCGGGCGGTTAGCTTCTGTTTTTTCGGGCAGTTGGCGGCCAGATGCCCTGGTCCTCCTCCGTAAACACACATTCCCAGTCGGCGACGGCGCTCGGAGGTGGCCTCGGTGGGGGCGGCTGGGCTTGGCTTGGTGGACGCAGTGGCAGGTTTTGGCGTGGGCGACCTCCGCACGGCGTACTCCAAACGGGACGCCACCTGGGATCACAGTTCAATCCAATCAGCAATAGTGCGGGGAACCCAAATTAAAAACACCGTTTCCGCGCAGCTTGCCGTCGACAGCATCCGAGAAGTATTCGCACTTCATGCGCTCAGGCCGCTCAGGCGGGAGCCGAGCAGCCGCCGCACCGAAATTCACCGGGCAAATTCTGCAAACGAAGCGGTTGCCTTGCTGAATAGTTTTGATGGTGCGGATGGCTTCATTTTCAGCACCCGGATCTTGGAAGCGAGCCATTAAGGCTTGGAGGAATGCGAGCACCGTGCGAGTATCTTCATCTTGCAGGTTCAAAAAGAGTCACAAACCAGTTGGCTGCCGCCCCATCCAGGCCTGAGCCGATGTCCCGTATTTTTTCGCGCTCAGACCGGTATAAGTCGTCATAGTCTTCCATGTGGGCATCGAGTGGCAAGATGAAATAGGAAGTTTGGAAGCGGTCCCATCCCGAAACGGGCAGGTATTGGAGGTCTGTAGTATCCCCTCTCCACGGCCCTTGGCGCCCGCAGGGGCGGCGGTTGCACAGGTTGAGCAGGTTGAGCAGGTTGATGCAGCGGTTGCGCAGGGGGGGCCGGAATCGGTGGAGGTATCAACGCCGGTGCCGCTGGCGTTCCGGTGGGAGCCGGTCCTTGGAAGGTGGCGGGACCCAGCAGCGTCGCCTCTGGCGCTGGCTGTACCAGTGACAGCGTAGACTCCAACTTGGGTTGTCCTGGTCTGCTGCTTCTTCAGTTCCCTCTCCAAGGCAGCCAGCTCTCTCTCCTTGCGAGTCAATGCATCCTGGTGCACATGCAGTTGCTTTCTCGTTCCAATTTAGCCAGTTAGTCCCGTTGAACAGCTGCAGTAAAGTTCACTTTGTGTACGCAAGGCCTGAACGCTTTCGCGTTGACGCTGTAAGTCCAGTTTGGAGTGTTCCAGGACTTTATCATGGACTGATAGATTCTGCGCATATTGCCGTTGCAGCGCATCTTTGGCACGGTCCAATTCGAGTTGGACTTCTGCGCGCTGCTGTTCCCGGTCTCTTTGCAGGTTTTCACGCTCTTGCTGCAGCTGTTCTCGTTCCTCTTCCCATAGCTGGCGTTCACGGGCCCATGCTTCTTGGGCATCTCGCAGTCGGGCCACTTCCTCATCCCAGCTCTCTTTCGATGGGAGAGGGAATAGATCTGGCTGGGAGTGCAGGCTTTCTCCGGACTCCTCTTCACCTGAACGCAGGACGTCGTGCCCACCGGTGGCTCCACGGGGCATCTCAGGTGCCGCCGCTGGTCCGGGATCAGGGGGGTCTGATCGGAGGACGGTACGGATACCCCTCCCAATCCCTGGTATAGTCCCAGTGTCAACGGTGGTCTTCGGACGGGCCCCAGTGCTATGCCACGGTGGATCTTTGGGAGCATCACCAAAATACGAGTCCAGGAATCGTTCAATGGACTCCTGTGTTGCCGCATGAAAGGTGGTCAGGCCCGTCTCCTCCGTGACAGGTTGCATCTGAGGTTTGTAATCCATACGAAAACGGGTAGATACCCGATCCACAGGCGCTCGATCCATAGACAGCGCCCCAAACGACTCATGTAAGTCCCCATGGTCGTCTTCATGTCCCTCGTTCCAGCGGAGTAAGGGAAGACTCGTGCTGATACGAGGACGGGAAAGAGTCACCAGCGAGACCCGTTCTCCCGCCGGTTCGTCCAAATCCAGAAGGGAGAGCTCGGAGCCCTCTTTGGGGGCCACCGAACCTTCCACAGGAATATTCAACCTCACCATGCCGAGACACCAGAGGTCCACTGCACTAGGAAGATAGATGAACAAAGGATTCCTGCCACAATGTAAGGAATTCCATAGAAGCAGAAATAAAAGGCTTTTGGGGTGTAAAAGACCGTTTATTCAGACATCTTAGAAAGCTCACATACACGCAGTGGCAGGAATAAGATCTCCCGCCAGAAACACAGGTTATAACTCTGTCCATCCCATCCCCCCTCCTGGATTCCCATGGGAACGGAGGTCTCCATCTCCCTACGCGAGAGATAAGGTCTCCGCCCGAGACTTAGCTGGGCTCCATATCGCCCGGGCTGTGGAATGTAGTCAAGGCCAGGCGGCTGACCCGCTCATCAACACCATTGAATCCTTTACACTTTCGTCCATCAGTAGGAGTTGGTCAAAAGATACACCTATGTTGTTTATTTGATTGATAATTTTGGTGTGCCAGGTGGAGTCGAAGTGGTCGCTTAACAGGAGAGATGTGAGACTGCCCCGGTTCGAGGGCTCTAAAATAAAGGCGAAGCCAGTATTTAAACAAAGAAAGCCAAACCCGGGAAAAAATCGTCTTGGCTCCGGTTTCTAAACAAAGAACTTGGTACGTGACTGAGTTGGGAAGACCCAATAAATCCACTCTAATTTTAAAACAAAGATTGAACACTCTCTAATTTCTCAGCGATTTTTGCTCCCCAGATTGGAGCTCCGTAAAGTAATTGTGGCAGTAGTTTTAACTGAAAAACTTCCATTGCGGCAGGAAAAAAATTGACCGCCTCTGGTGTGAAAAAATCTGGATATTGCCAACACTTTGGTTTTACTTGTATTGAGAGTCTGGTGGATATGAGAGGTCCAGGTTAAGGAATGGTGGAAGGTGATTCCTAAATATCTGTATGAATGGACCTGTTCAATCAATGTACCGTTTATTTTCCATGTGGAATACAAGAAAGCATTTAAAAGGGTAGCCACCATATCGATTGATAGTATACCAGGTCAAGGTTCCTACAATACGTCTGGCGGAGCATCTGAACAAAGCAGGTCTTCCCATAAGATGTGGGCAGACAGGATAAAAAGTTCACCACTTGACGTGCGGGGGAGGGGGGAAAAAACTGCAGGAAATCTGTCAATTCTCTGAATCTGCATTCCTGAGTGAGCTCTACTTCTCTGGCAGGTTCACAATGCTCCTCCCAGAGGCACTGGAAAACTTCATGTTCTTCCTCACTCTTTGGTTCACACTTAGGTGAACTTTGCTTCAGGGGGCGATGGGAGATGGGCCCTACCCTTTGGGGGACCCATAAAATTGAAGGCCAATCTACTGGTGGTCCCTGGCCCCTCGGCGATACGGCTGGCCTCCACACGGGCCAGAGCCTTTACAGCTCTGGCCCCGGCCTGGTGGAATGCTCTTCCTCCAGCTGTCCGGGCCCTGCGGGACCTTGGTGAGTTCCGCAGGGCCTGTAAGACGGAGCTGTTCCGCCGGGCCTTTGGAGGGACCAGCCGTTGATGGTGCCCCCTTCCCCGGCCCTGATACCGGGGTCAGCTGTCATCTTAGACTCGCCACTCCTCCCTTTTGGAAGGGGGTGGGAACTTTTAGATCAGAACGTGGGATGCTGTTTCTCCCCCCCTTTAGGGGAAGGGATGGAATTATAATAGCAGATTGCTGAATGCCATCTACTCTTATTTTTACTGTAACTTATTATATTACTAGAAATTTTTATAGTTCTCGCTGCTTTTAAATGTTTTAATTGCTTATATTGCCTTCTTCTATGTTGTACACCGCCCAGAGCCCCCCGGGGATGGGGCGGTATATAAGCTCAAAAAATAAATAAATAAAATAAATAAAAGCCATCAAACCTGGGTGGTGCCACCAGGAGAGTCTCCAGAAGACACCCTGAAAGTTTTGTGCCTCTACCTTGACAAATGTGCAGCCTGCTAACATACTCAGAAATTAATGGAGCCAAGGCACTTCAGAGCACAGAATCTGAGAAAATTTCTTGGGATGCCTGTCAGCAGTGGTAAAGCTGCAACAGGGCAGGGGGCGCTGCGCCCCAGGTGCGAGCAATTGGCGTCACGTGAGGGTGGAAAATCGCCCCCAGACCCCCATCCCCAGGGGTGGGGCATGGGCGGGGGGTGGGCAGATCAGGGTGGGGTAAGCCGTGGGAAGATCAGGGCAGGGCGTGGGTGGATTGAGGTGTGGCAGAGCAGGTGGGTCAGAGGTGGGTGCACACAAGAAGGTTGTGACCCAGGCTCAGTTCCCTCTCCCATCATCCCTCCCTGTTGGGGGTGCATTTGTAAAGCTAGCAGCACCACAATTTCAGGGTGTCATCCGGAGACTGTCCAGATGATACCACCCAAGTTTGGTGAAGTTTGGTTCATAACTTTGGACCCTCGAAGGGGTAGCCCCACCTCCTGTTGGACACAAAAGGGGATGGGGACACCCCTTTAGCTGTCCATAACTTTTGCCCCCCTGAACCAAACTTCACCACAATCAGGTGGTATCATCAAGAGCGTCTCTGGATGATACTCTAAAAGTTTGGTGCCACTAGTTTTAACAATGCACTTCCTGCAGTCCAAAACACAAAAAACAGCAAAAAATACGAAAATATTCAGACGGACCCAAATATATTCAAATATCTGGATATAGTCGGGTATACCAAATATGATATTCGGGCTTATTCGGGCATACAGATACTTTTATGCCCGAATAAGCCCAAATCCGAATTTTCCAAATATTGTGGGTATTGCTTAACGCTGCTCACAACCCCTTCTTTGGCTGCACCACAGAAACCTTTTGTGGGCCCAGCTGGTGATGCCACCATGGGCCTAGAAGGGGATGATCGGGCCTTGCTTGAGGCAACAAAATACCTTGACCCAGCCCTGTTTAAAAAGGGGGCCCTTGGAGAAACCTGAGCCGTATAGGCTTTCAAAATTATTACCTGGAACTGGTGCTGGGAACAGATCACAAAGAAGAAGAAGAAGAAGAAGAAGAAGAAGAAGAAGAAGAGGAGGAGGAGGAGGAGGAGGAGGTTGGATTTATATCCCCCCTTTCTCTCCTGTAGGAGACTCAAAGGGGCTTACAATCTCCTTGCCCTTCCCCCCTCACAACAACCCTGTGAGGTAGGTGGGGCTGAGAGAGCTCCGAGAAGCTGTGACTAGCCCAAGGTCAGCCAGCTGGCGTGTGTGGGAGTGCACAGGCTAATCTGAATTCCCCAGATAAGCCTCCACAGCTCAGGCGGCAGAGCTGGGAATCAAACCCGGTTCCTCCAGATTAGATACACGAGCTGTTAACCTCCTACGCCACTGCTGCTCCTAACAAACCAATGAAGAAGATATAACCCAGGGAGATTGCATGTCCAGCACAACATCACTTACTGCTTAATTTTGTATCAATTGCCAGTGTTAACAAAGAGCATGTTGCTTCCCTCTTATCTAATCAGAATCTATCTGAGCTAGGAGATGGTGGGAGAAATTTTTTTTAAAAAACCCTGCAGTGATATGTAAAACACCATGCCACTTTTGGTTTAAAAAGGAAGTGAGATAGGGTAGCTCTAGGAATAACCCAAAATGCTATGGTTTTGACCATTGAGTCACTCATGTCACTTCCTCTTTTACCACAAGTGATGTGATGTTGCACCTGGCTATGTTACTGGCCATGATTATCCCACTGGTTGCCAGGCATTTCCTGGGAACTCTAAGCCAAGTAGAAAAAAACAATAGAGCTAGAAAAGATCCATGCAAACCCAATTCCCAGGCACGCTAACTCAAAACGAAGCCCCTCTGAGTTTAATGGGACTTCCTACCATGTAAAAGTGTGCAAGGCGGCACTCCAAATGACTTTACCCCCTTTCTGTTTCGAAAAGCAATTACAAAATAACAAGGAACTCGAACTTCTGACGATCGCTCACAATATTAATTCTGAAAATACAGAACAATGCTAGCTCTGGAAGCTCAAATTAATTAAAACACTCACATTTCCCGTGAATCCAATTACATGTTGCTGAGATGATTACAAATAGGAATTGCCCCGTGAAAGAACATTATGGCTTTTTATGAGAGGTTAAAAGAACGGAATAGTTTGTAATCGTCGGAGGGAACAGACTACATTGTAATGGAATCCTGTGCTCAGCAGGCTCTTCAACAAGAGTAATTAGGGGGAAATTTTCCATGTTGACACGTCCAATATGGTAGTGTATAATGTGCCAAAAGGAAACCAGCGTTGTCACTTTTGGAAGAATCATAGCACAGGCTGAAATGGGGAAAAAAAACAGCTGCTTGGGTTGGTAGAAATTAAAAGGTCTGTGCTGCTGACCTCCTACCCATCAGCCACCTGGCAGACTTGCTGAAATGATCAAAACGTGGCCCTAATGTTTACGTGGAGGCCCAATTTAAACAAATGATCAACATGTTGCCCTAACGTTTATGTGGAGGCCCAATTTAAACGAGAAGAGGGGAGTACCGAGCCGAGCAGAAACTCGGATGCTATTTCACAATTGTTTTGCCCGGTCTGAAATTGCAACTTTCCGTACCCGTCAGTGACAGCATGTACAAATACAGGCACAGTTTACTGTCTGTGGCCAAAGCCGGTTATAATCAAATGGCTTCAGTGACTGACAACGAAATCAAACGTAACTTCAAAGCCCATAAAATCGAATACCAACACAGATTTTAAAATCAAACACAGTGCCCAAATTAGACACTGTTCTGTCTCAAATTTTCTTAGCAGCTAGGGCAAAAAGTGACATTTCAGAGGAAACTCGAGGCTCATTAACAGAAAAAGGAAAGCTTCTCTGAGTCACTAAAAATCATTATTTGCAAAAAAAGACAGCAAGAAATTTGGATCTGGGTTCTTTATAGAGAGGACAGTATAATTTATAATGAGGTAGTTCCTCAGCTTTTGAAAATCCACAAATGCAAAGGTGAGAGGCCATGGGTTTGGGCATACGGTCCAGCTAACAAGGCTGTTGGTAACAAAACCATGTGAAACAGAGCACAAGAAGTCGGGCGTGGGGAGGAGAGGACATATCCTCTGCCAACCTCACGGTGAGATGTGTATCCAAGTGTGCTTTCAGCTAAAAGTAATGCAGATTTGAAGGCCCATCTGACAAATGCACAGAACACAACTCTCTGAAAGGCTCTTCAGTTCAGACGAGTGATGAAAAGCCGTTTCAAGAGGCACCAGAATTTGGGCATAATTGAGCACAGTAATATCTTCCCACTCCATTGAGAGAAGATCAAACCTCTTCCATAGCCTTTCTTCCAACTTGGCTTTTCCATTGGTGGAAGAGCTTTTTCAATTGGAAGAAGTTTCCTCAGGCTGAATGAACTCTGTCCAAAGAATAGGTTGATCCACCTCAATATCGGAAGTCACCTTCCCGTATGTCACAACCCCAAAACTGTTCAAAGAGGTAATCAATACTTTGAAAGCAGAATTCTTATTTATTGATGGCTAGCATAGGAAAGCTGTTGTCTCATATTGTCAGAACTGAGTACATGAAAACAGGCAAAGTATTGTGATTTCTGTTGTCCAAGGCAGGGATCTCCAAACAATGGCTCTCCAGATGTTCACGGGCTATGATTGCCATCTGTCCCAGCCAGCATGGCAACGCTGATGGGAATCATAGTCCGTGAACATCTGGAGGGCTATAGCTTGGTGACCCCAGTCCAAGACCATTGGGTCATCAAACTATTTGAAAGAAAAATAACAATACAGACACTTTTTCCCCTTAATGAAGGTGGCGGTGCTGTTGGTACGGTGGGCAGCCATGAGGAAGCAGCATGCAGGTACATACTGACTTTCTCCTTTTTCCAATAATTGAACAAGTTCAAAAGGCTCAGATACCTGCAGTCATAAGAACATAAGAACATAAGAACATAAGAACTAGCCTGCTGGATCAGACCAGAGTCCACCTAGTCCAGCACTCTGCTACTTGCAGTGGCCCACCAGGTGCCTTTGGGAGCTCATGTGCAGGATGTGAAAGCAAGAACCTTCTGCTGCTGCTGCTCCTGAGCACCTGGTCTGCTAAGGCATTTGCAATCTCAGATCAAGAAGGATCAAGATTGGTAGCCATAGATTGACTTCTCCTCCATAAATCTGTCCAAGCCCTTTTTAAAGCTATCCAGGTTAGGGGCCATCACCACCTCCTGTTAGTGGCCATCACCACATATTGGAAGTGTCAACAGTCAGACATCTGGTTCCCTTGCTTGCAACTAGAAAGCAGGATGGGAGGTGAACCCCCAGGGCTGATTAAGTCTTCCCATCAAAAAGTTGTCATACTTACCCACAATTGCTGCCTGGAAACAGGACATGAGTCAAAGCCGCTGGTTAATTGGGCACCTCTGTCCAGAACTGATCTACGAAGCTCTCGTAGTTCAACCAGAGTCAAGGAGGAGGAATGAAGCGCAAGGTAATGCAAATGAACTGAGAGATAAAGGAAAAGAAAGAAGACAAGTGATCACCGTATAGCAGTGAAGACTTTCAGCCTCTGAACGTTGGAGGTAAGCCAGAGGGATTTCCTATTCCCTTTGACCAGTGGTTCTGAACCTGGGGGTCAGGACCCCTTTGGGGGTCGAACAGTGGTGGGATCCAAAATTTTTAGTAACAGGTTCCCATGGTGGTGGGATTCAAACTGTGGCGTAGTGCCAATGGGGCTGGGTGGGGCACGACGGGGGCATGCCTGGGCATTCCGGGGGTGGGGCATTCCTGGGCGGGGCTGTGGCAAGGACGCAGCCGCTGCGCCGGTCCTTGGGCGGGAAACGAATGCACGCAGGGGCAGGCTGTCAAGCACGCCGGTACACCTCCTGCTAGACTGCTTCAAGTTCTGTGCGCTACTGCTGAGAGGAGGGGCGCAACGAAGGCAAAAATCCCGTGGCAAAATCACCCATTAGTAACCCCCTCTCGGCACAAACAAATAATTAGTAGTACTCTCGGGAACCTGTGAGAGCCTGTTGGATCCCACCTCTGGGGTCGAACGACCCTTTCACATGGGTCACCTAAGACTCTCTGCATCAGTGTTCTCCATCTGTAAAATGGATAAATGTTAGGGTTGGGGGCAGTGGTGGGATCCAAAAATTTTAGTAACAGGTTCCCATGGTGGTGGGATTCAAACAGTGGCGTAGCGCCAATGGGGCTAGGCAGGGCACAACGGGTGTGTGGCCGGGCATTCCAGGGGCGGGGCATTAATAATTTCTCTGTTACTGTAAAAAACTCTTACTGTAAAAAAAAAGTTCCTAATTTCCAGCTGGTATCTTTCTGTCCATAATTTAAACTCATTATAGCAAGTCCTATCGTCTACTGTCAACAGAAACAACTACTTCTCCTCTAATTGACTGTCTGTCAAATACTTAATACTTTCAAATACTTAATTTTGTTTCTAGAAATCCAAAGAAGGAGACTTTCCTTAAACAAGGAACTTGACCATATTTCTAAAACATGTTTTTAAAACAGCCCAACAGGGAGAACTATCCCGTTTTCTACCTTCGCTAACCAGCCACATAGGAAACAACGGGACTTGATGATTTTTGGAGCTAATGGAATTTCTAACGGAAAAGCAGACCCAATTAGTAACCCCCTCTCGGCACACACCAATAATTAGTAACCCACTCTCGGGAACTGGTGAGAACCTGCTGGATCCCACCTCTGGTTGGGGGTCACCACAACATGAGGAACTGTATTAAAGGGTCGCGGCATTCGGAAGGTTGAGAACCACTTCCTTTGTTTGTCCATTCCAACCTTTGATAATTATTCAAGCAGCCGTCAACACCTTCTGTCAATTGCTCATAAGAAGCTGGAGTTTGGGGCCTCTGGCAGCCAGAGCCAAACACCTTACTCTCTGGCCATTTGCACATGACCTACTTACCCTACTGCTGTTTGCTTTGCAGAGCAATTTTTTTTGTTTACTCCAGGATTCTCCTCCTATGAAATCTCCGCAGCCCCCTTCCCTTCCTTGTTGTTCCCATGCAATTTCCACTTAGGGAGGTCATCTGCCCCTTCTTTTCTTTTTTTCAGCCCCATCCGGAGGGGTGAAAGGCTTCGGGGGAGCGACACAACCTTGTTCAGGCATATTTCCCCTCCCTGGGGCACTCACCTTCGCGCAGCAGGCATGTGCACTGGTGGCTGCCCAACTCTCAGCTCTGTACTGGCAAAACTCAGAGGTTCAGGTGATGGCAAGGCTGTGCTGGTGTCCCAGTTGGATGTCAGCATGGGGCGCAGAGGTGGGATCCCGCAGGTTCTCACAGGTTCCCGTGAGTAGGTTACTAACTATTTGTGTGTGCCGAGAGGGGGTTACTAATGGGTGATTTTGCCACGTGATTTTTGCCTTAGTTACGCCCCTCCTCTCAGCAGTAGCGCGCAGAACTTGAAGCAGTCTAGCAGGAGGTGCACCGGCGTGCATGGCAGCCCGCGCCTGCTTGCATTCGTTTCCGGCTTAAGGACCAGCGCAGCGGCTGCGTCCTTGCCACAGCCCCGCCCCCAGAATGCCCGGCCATGCCCCCGTCGTACCCCGCCCAGCCCCATTGGCGCTACGCCACTGTTTGAATCCCACCACCATGGGAACCTGTTACTAAAATTTTTGGATCCCACCACTGATGGGGTGGGGGAGAGTGGACCGTTTCCAGGGGTTTGGGGATGATGTTTGTTGGCTCCAATGCAGGGTTTAGACGCCCCAGCCCTCAGACTTATGCCACCCTAAGTCCTGTAACCATATGAAGGGCTTTCTGGTAGTGTGTGGTGGGTTGTGGTTCTTGGCATTTTTTGCTTCTCGTGCCACTGGAAAGTCCTCTTGGAGGTGGCAGGACAGTGCCGCCGCAGCGCCACACCCCATCACCGAGAGCTTTGGATGGGGCTGCCTGCCATCTTTGGTCTAGCACAGGGGTCTGCAACCAATTGGCCATGCTGGCAGGGGCTGATGGGAATTGTAGTACATGAACATCTGGAGAGACACAGGTTGCAGACCTCTGGTCTAGCATTACTTTGCTAGACTTCATCAATTTCATGTCAATGTCACTTCGGCGTTAAAACAGAAAGAAAGAAAGAAAGAAAGAAAGAAAGAAAGAAAGAAAGAAAGAAAGAAAGAAAGAAAGAAAGAAAGAAAAAAGGAAGGAAGGAAGGAAGGAAGGAAGGAAGGAAGGAAGGAAAGCCTTTTTGATTGCTCTGAAGCTGTGACCTGAAGAGTAGGAGGAACTGATGTGGTGTGGGCAGAGAAAAGCAGAAGGAGCGAGAAAGCCCAAAGAAAGCGAAATGCACCATTTCAGAGCTTTCGGAAACAAGGGCATCCTCGGATTTGAAGCGGGTGGCTGCCAAAGAGGGGAAAATGCATGCATGACTGAAATTCAAATCCAAAGGGAATATGAGATCAATACAAAAAAGACCACATGTGTATAAATGTTCTTATAAATGATCTGTCACCCATGGGGCCAGGGGAACATGATCCACAGCCATCCTTCATCATTCATCATTTTCAATGAATGCCCCCTGGTTCTGCAGCCTTCACACCAGACAGGCGTGTCACCATGTGGTGACCATGCTGGCATGCTGTCAACATGCCTATTACAGACCCTGCTCTCTATATTTCTAATAAACAAGTCACTCATGACCAAAAGCCCACCTCCACCTCTACCCCATGTCAAAAAAGAGATTGGGGGAGGGGATTGCCAGGGAAGGGCAGAGTTTGAAAAGAAGAGGGAGCTCAATTGGGAAGTGATGTCCCTCTGGGACATCCATTTTGCCTAGACTCTATGGTATATCATCCACCCTCTGAATCTGCCATTTCTTCCAGAGCACAGATAAAATTGGAAGGTGCAGAGAAGTTCTAATTAAGAAAGCATAAACTGCACCATGGCTTAACACTATAAACGTTTTAAGTTTAACTCTGTATCATCAGCAGCATCTACATAAATAACCAATTAAAGAACTGCAATCCACAAAATAGTTGCAAAAATGTTTCCAATAATCAAAAATCTGTACCGATGCTACTCACAATGTAGTTTAAAGAAACAACTCAAGAAATTCCCGCATGCTAAAATAGCCCTGGCACAACATCTTCGTGGGGAAAAGAACAAAATGATCCCACACTGTCAACAAAGATCCAAAGGTGGACAGCACTAAACAGAACACAAAATTAAACAGTAGAATAAACGAATCTTAACAATGAACCTGTCAGAAGTATTATTTCACAGAAAAGAAAGGACTCAAAGTGCTTTTCAAGACTTTCTTCCAAGGCAACAGAATTCCAAGCTGGTAACCTTAATTATCTTCCTAAACATAGTGAGAAAAGTCTTTCTAAACATAGTGAGAAAAGTTGCCACTTAGTCTGTGTCGGGAAGAAGAAGAGTTGGATTTATATCCCCCTTTCTCTCCTGTAGGAGACCTAAAGGGGCTTACAAACTGCTTTCCCTTCCCCCCCTCGCAACAAACACCCTGTGAGGTAGGTGGGGCTGAGTAGAGCTGTGAATAGCTCAAGGTCACCCAGCTGGCGTGTGTTGGAGTGTACAGGCTAATCGGAATTCCTCAGATAAGCCTCCACAGCTCAAGCGGCAGAGTGGGGAATCAAACCCGGTTCCTCCAGATTAGAGTACACCTGCTCCAAATTCGAATACAAGCATTCTCCCACTCCAGGGGTGGGGCAGTGTCATGTGTACCATGATGTCACATCTTGTGAAAACTTAGAAGTGGTGGCATGGCCACATCGTGATGCTCTGGGAATGCCCCAGATTCCTGTGTTCTTTACCATAGAGACTCGTGGAGGTCCTGGAGTGTCGCACTTTGGCCATAACATCCCTCTGAGGGTTTCACAGGAAGTAACACCGCAATACTGCTTTTTGAGGGTTCTGCTCTCCCTGAAAGCTCCTATTTTTTATTTGCATGATCTGAGTTGGAATCCTGCCTTCTCCTCCTTCTCTCTTGAAGGCTATTCCAAAGGATTGGGTCCCATTGTAGAAAAATCACATGACCTGGCTCTTGCTGTATGTAGGGCAACCTAAGGAAAAGGCTCCAGTCACAAAGAATTGTATATGAATGGCATGTCATGATATATATAAAAAAGAAAGGTTCATAAAAAGGGTCATCTTCTAATTAGCAGAAGTTTGCCCAACAGCAAGACCGGAGACAGTAAGTCTAGGGCGAAGGAGCAACAGTTGACCTTTAACATGATTGGTGAATTCAACTGTGACTCTAGACCAATGAGAGGCTGTTGCCGGGGCAGGGGAAAAAGTATCCAGTTGGATGTATAAGAACCAATGCACTGTATATTCTAAGTTCAGAGAGAGTTGAGTGTTGAGTTCTGTAAGTGTTCAACTTTGTTCTTGCTGAAGAGTTCTGTATAGCTTTATAGTCTTGTATAGGATAGACTTGTGTAACCTTGCAACTGCTGAAGTAAAACCTTCCTATGGAAAGAACATCTTGTGTGGAGAGTATTCTTTTCCAAGAGCGGTAGGAGGCTGCAGTGAGCGCAAGAAGACTACTAGACCTTCTCATCTTACCAGAGTGACTCCGCTTTAAACTCTGCTGATCTGCCAATCTTATTAAGACTTGATTAAGCCGAGTTTTATGACAGCTGTGAAAAGACATGGAACAAAGAACTCCAGAGCTCCATTTCCTCGGACTCTCGCTTTGCCCATTCCCCCTTTCCTCTTCACTCAGAAGACACTAATAATCCCTTTCGATGAGGGCCGTCAAGCTCAGCTAACGGCTGGTGAAAGATTTTCACTGTGCTACAGGGAAACTGTGTGGAGCTGGAGGGAGATTTCGAGCAGCTAATTGAGGCAATCAATTTTTAGTGGGAAATAACAAGGCATACACTTTTAATATTTAATGCAAGGAGAAAATGTATTTTGAGAGTTTTTAGAAAGGCAAATATGGCCATTTAACATTCAAATAGTTTCCATGTAGGGTTGACCAGAAATAAAACCTTTTAATTTATGGGGAATGTACCCTAACTTTTTTTAAAAAAATCTGACCAGTCCCTTTCTATTTTCTCCTTCTTGGCTTCTCCATCTGGCCTAGCTTTGCTGAATCCTTCATCTGCATGTTAACTATGGCCCTTTCCCCACTTACCTTAAGCCCCGCACTACTCTCCTAAAGTAGCGCGGGGTCCAGCTGCACTCCCCACTTCAGGGGCGGCGAGAACACAGCCGCCCCGACGCTGCCTCTCTTGCACCCCCTCAGCGTGCGTAATTCCTGGCGCCTTTTCAAATGGCGCTTTTTGATGACCGCGGGGTCGTGGGGAAGCCGGGGCGAGCGCCAGGAATTGCGCGCGCTGGGAATTGCACGCAGCAACCCTCCAACAAGAGTAAGTGGGGAAAGGGTCTATGAGAGCTGGGAATTAGAAGTCAGGTATGGAAATGACTGCTAATGAGCACTGTCAAATTTCTCTTCCACATCTCAGGGCCCTTCTGAATTAATTGGGTGATCACTGGATCAAATGAATGATCACTGGATAGTAAAGGGCTGTGCAAAATGGTCCTTAGGTTTGATTTTCTATTCAAGAATGACAGTGCCTGGACAACAGAGGCCAAAAAAAGGTTCCTAAAAGGGCCCACTTCCCTGTCTTTTGCCCCTTTTTCACACCAGTTTGCACAAAAGTTATTGCTTTCCCATCCTGCTGATACTTCAACCTCATTTCTTGTTTAAGTTGAGACGGAGGGACTTCTTCATATGATCCCAGCCAATCAGGGATCACATGACAAGAAATCAGATTTGACCTTACAATAAGATAATACAATACAAAACTGTTCCACGGCTCTTACTCTGAATAAGGAAAAGACATTTGAAATTGGTTTGGCTTCACTTTGCCGTGTTGGAAGTTTCACTGAGGACCACTCCTGAACCATCTCCAGTCACAAAGAATTATGTATGATTATTTGAGGCTAGAAGAAGAAGAGGAAGAGTTTGGATTTATATCCCCCCCTTTCTCTCCTGTAGGAGACCCAAAGGGGCTCCTTGCCCTTCCCCCCTCACAACAAACACCCTGTGAGGTGGGTGGGGCTGAGAGAGCTCCGAGGAGCTGTGATTAGCCCAAGGTCACCCAGCTGGCGTGTGTGGGAATGTACAGGCTAATCTGAATTCCCCAGATAAGCCTCCACAACTCAAGCGGCAGAGCTGGGAATCAAACCCGGTTCCTCCAGATCAGAGTGCACCTGCTCTTAGCCACTGCTCTTAGCCACTACGCCACTGCTGCTAGGAATGCATTTGAAATTCTGCTCGTTCGAATGGCTCTCCAGATTCTGGTGCTCCAAATTACCTTGTCCCAAGTTATCTGTTTTAAAGCATTCATTGCTGAATATTGTCGTCATTGGGTTTTAGAATGGCTTTCCAACATACTTAAACTGTGGTTTTATGTATTTATTAGAATTTGTTGGAAGCCAGCTGGAGAAGAGTGGCATATAAAATTCACTGACTCACTAACTAAACAGACAATCTCTCCTTTACTTGAATTGCAGTTTGAAAGCAAATTCTGCACAGCATCAGGGCCTGGGGGCTTCCGCCCTTAGAAACAGGCCGCAGCCATGCCTGTTCATGGCAGTAAGGGCAATGTTGCTGCAGAGTGATGTCACCAGAGGGGACGGGGCTGGCCGCCTTATAAGGCCCGGCCCAGCCCGGCCTGGCCCTTGCTCACCCGTTTTTCCAACGTGCTGGTGATGAGTTCTCCACCCACCACTCCCTATTTTCAGAATTGTTAATGCATGTGTTCTTCCTTTGTCATAGTCAAACTGGCGGGTTATGCATGGGAACTGATCTGTTGGGGAGGGGAGCGGGGTGCTACCCTCTTGGGGGAACCTCCGTAAGAGGTTTGTGGAGTGGAGCAAGCTGTGGGTTGGGATGCCCAGGTGGGGTCTACCGAGACCTGTGCCCAGAGGTGGAATCCAGCAGGTTCTCACAGGTTCCCGAGAGTAGGTTACTAATTATTTGTGTGTGCCGAGAGGGGGTTACTAATTAGTGATTTTGCCACGTGATTTTTGCCTTAGTTACGCCCCTCCTCCGCTCCTCAGCAGTAGCATGCAGAACTTGAAGCAGTCTAGCAGGAGGTGCACTGGCGTGCGTGGCAGCCTGTGCCTGCGTGCATTCGTTTCCCACCCAAGGACCGGCGCAGTGGCTGCGTCCTTGCCACAGCCCTTCCCAGCAATGCCCCGCCCCAGAATGCCCGGCCACGCCCACATCATGCCGTGCCCAGCCCCATTGGCACCACACCACGGTTTGAATCCCACCACCATGGGAACCTGTTACTAAAATTTTTGGATCCCATCACTGCCTGTGCCCCTTAGCAGTAAATGGATCCTTGGCTAGTGGATTTCCACCCAGCTGAGTTCCATGGATCTCCAGCAAGTCGCCTTCTGCCCAGCTGAGTTCCGCTACTGCGGCTCAGGGTTAAATTTTCCTCCAACAGGCAGGTTGGAGGAAAGGCTCACTTGAGGGCAGCACTTGGGCTGCCCAGTGTACAAATTAGATCCCATAATGCACCTGAGGCTTCTTTCCATTTGTTGGCAATAAATGGTTTGGCCATGGCCAAAATTTTTACCTCACAGATAAAGGTGTCGAGTGTTTTCTGTCTGGAACCCTGAGCAATACTGGTTGAATAATATGAATGTTTTATTTTTCATATACTGTGTTTCCCCAAAAAGAAGACAGTGTCTTATATTAATTTTTGCTCCCAAAGATGCGCTATGTCTTATTTTCAGGGGATGTCTTATTTTTCTGTGTTCTGTTCATCGGGCATGCTTCCAAACAAAAACTTTGCTACGTCTTACTTTTGGGGGATGCCTTATATTTCGCACTTCAGCAAAACCTCTACTACGTCTTATTTTCAGGGGATTTCTTATATTCAGGGAAACAGGGTAGCTTTAGGAAAAAAAGTGTTCTCCTAGAGGAGAAAAGAAAGAAAAAACTGTGTACATTATACGGAAGTGTATATGGAAAGGGCTTCTGGGTTTTGAAAATTATAAGAATGAGTGGATTGCATTTAGTTAACACATACTGATACTTGTATTTATAGCCAATCTAGACTTTGTACTTTCCAGTTGAATTATTTTTGAACTTTTTGGAATTGTTATCAGTGAATGAAAAATAGAATTATATGTTGTAGAGCAATGATTTAAATAATACTCACTAAGTGAGTTTGAGTACGCATTGGTTCTGCTCTAGGCATAAGAATTGGCAGGAGAATTATGGATGGGGTGGACAGAGTTCTGAGAGAACTGTGACCAGCCCAAGGTTACCCAGGAGGCTTCAAATGGAGGAGCAGGGAAACAAACCCAATTCACCAGATTAGAGGGGTAAGGAGAGGCAGGACCAGAGGTGGGATCCAACCAGTTCTCAGTTACTAATTTTTTCTGAGTGCCGAGAAGGGGTTACTAAAGCAACCTCCCTGCCCAGGGACTGGAGGTGCTTGTGTGCGGCGGCGCCACTGTTTGAATCCCACCACCATCGGAACCTGTTATTAAAATTTTTGGATCCCACTACTGGGCAGGACCCATGGGTAATAAGTTTTCCCCTTACTTCTAAGTACTCACAATAAGATTTAGATCCTTTCCCAAGTGACGGAAGCTAAAGACCCTCCATGTCAAAGTTTGGCAAGCCAACCAGGGAGCCAGGTGGGTTGGCAGGCAATGTTGTTCTCTGTTGATGCTTCCAACTGCTGTAAAAGAGCTAATAGACCAAGTCCCCAGTCTAGATACTGCCATGCAGGGATTTAGAGCACTGCATGGTAAATTTGGAAATCCTGCCTCAGATGGAGTCATGCTGTTTCCCCCTTTATGACTTCTAAACCTCTCCAAGATACATTTTCAACAATTTTGTGAACACACACCACTGTAGTAACTTCCCATTCTGCATTTCAAAAGAGGTTCCTAGCAAGAGACAATTCAATGTTTCTATGTGCGTTTTCCCACTTACCTTCTGCTCCGCCCTACTGTAGTCAAGTAGCACGGGATCCCCCGGCACTCCCCACTACAGGGGCGGCGATAACACAGCCGCCCGGACGCTGTCGCTGTCGCGCCCCCTCAGTGCGCGCCATTCTTGGCGCTCTTCCAAACGGCGCCTTTTGATGACCCCGCGCAGAGCACGAGGTCATGGTGAAGCCCGGGCGCGTGCCAGAAATGCCGCGCGCTGCTCTCAGCGCGCGGCATAGGGGGGTCGTGGCCAGTGGGGAAACACCCTATGAAGGCCCTCCAAAAACAATGTCAAATGGCTAGTTTTCCAGAAATCAAATTGGGCTCCCACCAGATGCAAGAGTCTCCCCTAGTAGAAATATTAGCAGGGAGAGAGATGCCCTCCTAGCGTGAATTGCGACAGCTTCACCTCTGATTTTCCATGTCTGCTTTTCTTTTTACAACAAATGATTCTGTATGCAAAACGAACCTCACTAAAAAGGTCCTATCTTTGGGGAACGCCATAATTTCCACAGTTTTACATATTTATTTACTTCAGCGGAAATTTATGCACATTTTAAGTAGAACTCACGCCAGATAGCTGGGATGAGAAAGGTAAAGTTCAACAGGGTTTATTTGAAAACTTAAATAAAAAGAACCTACATAACTATTAACTGCAGGCTGGGCAATCTATCCTTAATTTTGTCATTAGGAAACTATCGCTCAAACTGCACATTATGTGGAGTTTGGGGCGGGTGTGTGTGTGTTCCTCTCTGTTTTGTAATAGCAAAAAGATGGAGCTTGGAGTGGACGGGGGTAAGAATGCAGGTTAATTCTCTCCTTTGCTATTAATTTTTCAGCTTAAAATCACCTTTCCAAAGCCCCTCTTTTCACCCACAGGTCAGAGAGGCCAAGAAATACTTTTACAGTGGACCCATTTCCTTTTCCATGATGGAGGAAAACAACACAATTAGGCAAAATGGGAAAATGCAATCAAAACAAATAAATCCATGTATTGTCGAAGGCTTTCACGGCCGTAATCACTGGGGTGCTGTGTGGTTTCTTGGCTGTATGGCCGTGTTCTAGTAGCAGATCCTCTGAAGTTCTGGTCGCCACATCTCAAAAAGGATATCGAAGAGCTAGAAAAAGTGCAGAGAAGGGCAATGAGGATGATTGAAGGATTGGAGCACCTTCCTTATGAGGAAAGGCTGCAGTGTTTGGGACTCTTTAGTTTGGAGAGGAGACGTCTGAGGGGGGATATGATTGAAGTCTATAAAATTATGCATGGGGTAGAAAATGTTGACAGAGAGAAATTTTTCTCACTTTCTCACAATACTAGAACCAGGGGGCATCCATTGAAAATGCTGGGGGGGAGAATTAGGACTAATAAAAGGAAACATTTCTTCACGCAACGTGTGATTGGTGTTTGGAATATGCTGCCACAGGAGGTGGTGATGGCCACTAACCTGGATAGCTTTCGAAAGGGCTTGGACAGATTTATGGAGGAGAAGTCGATCTATGGCTACCAATCTTGATCCTCCTTGATCTCAGATTGCAAATGCCTTAGCAGACCAGGTGCTCAGGAGCAGCAGCAGCAGAAGGCCATTGCTTTCGCATCCTGCACATGAGCTCCCAAAGGCACCTGGTGGGCCACTGCGAGTAGCAGAGTGCTGGATTAGATGGACTCTGGTCTGATCCAGCAGGCTAGTTCTTATGTTCTTATGTTCTTATGAAGATGCCAGGCACAGATGCAGGCGAAACATCAGGAGAGAATGCTGCTAGAACACGGCCATACAGCCCAGAAACCACACAGCTACCCACAAATAAAGCCATGTTGAGGCTAATCTTAATGAATGGGTGTGAAAATGTGTGTGTGTGTGTGTGTGTAAAACCATATAATAAAAACTTAGAAAAAGCACTATTTTCTGTGTCTAATCTACATCTATACAAAATGTATCATAACAATAAACAAATTCTATTGATCTACAGCAGGGGTAGGGAACCTGCGGCTCTCCAGATGTTCAGGAACTACAATTCCCATCAGCCCCTACCAGCATGGCCAATTGGCCATGCTGACAGAGGCTGATGGGAATTGTAGTTCCTGAACATCTGGAGAGCCGCAGGTTCCCTACCCCTGATCTACAGAAATGTTGTTAAATACCCAGCAGCTACTGTGGCAATTTTACATTCAACAGAATGCTTACTATAATCAGTTAAATGAAATATCAACAATATCACGCTAAATGCTCTGTTCCAATGTGCTATTCAGCGCATATTATGCCCAATATTATGAGAACACGGCATACATTCAATACTCATCACGGTAAACTGAAGTCAATCTAACACATTATAGCATGTTAAACACATTTTCCCAATGCGCTTATCCATGTGCTACAACATACACTCATGCGAGACAGCAAAAAGTAATTTTCATAATGGGACCATTCATGATCTCCAATAGCAATAGTTAAAATAAGATAACAGACAGATTTCTGGTCATTTGAGTTGTTTCAAATGCTATTAAATCTTCTTCGGTGTGATAATTCTTAAAGGAGAGCTCAAAAAGGGGAGCATTAACTATTAATAACAGCACTAGAATCAACAAGGCCGTAATTGTGACAGGGGGCATGGCACATGGTGGGCTCCGGATAAGTGAGCATGTGTGCCCTGGGCTGGCAGGGCTGCTGAGCCACACCCAGCCTGATCACGTGTGACGCACGAGGGGAAGTGGTGGAGCACGTTCCCTGTATATTAGGCAGAACGTGGTTGCTTCAGCCTTTTTCAACACTTAGAGCAAACTGACCCACCCACCCTCCCTTTTGGTCAAGGTTTTGTTGCTGCTCAATTCATTGCAGCCTTGGCGGTTTGGGCAGAGGAGCGCATTTTTATGGGGAGGCCGAGTTTGCGCACTGGACCTCCTCGTGGTTGGGAGCCTCCATAAGAGGCTTTGGGTGGGGTGGGCTCATGGCTCATGCTACAGAGGTCTCTGCAATCGAGCCCAACACCCCAGCAGAAAGGGGGCCACAGTGGGCGGGCACCCAGGTGGCCCAGTACCTTACTGGTTCCCCAATATTTATTTTCCACTTGTTTTATTTATAGCCTGCCTTTCTCACTAAAAATCAAGCAGAAAACAATGTAATTAGTCAGATAAAATAATTAACAAACAATGCCACAGGACGAAGGTTGCACAACAGAAAACAATGCCATGAACAGGCAGTTTGAAGCATGGCATAATTGATGCAGAAAATGAAATTACAAAAGTTGAAGAAAAGGCGATAAAGAACAAGGTCATGCGTTCAATAAGTAATGGAATCGACGACAATTGTATTCCCTTTATATAAAGAGCTCTCTTGAATGTTATCGTTTTGCATATTCTGCTGAACAACCGAAGCATGGGAGCCTTCCTGACCGGACAGTTCAAAAGGTTTGGGACACTACTGAGAAAGCTCAAGTACATGTCACTGTTTTACTAGGGTTCTCCCCTTTTATTCAGCCCGTGGGGGTCTTACCAACAGCAAACTGAGGCCTACTCCTCTTTCACTGATGATGCATCAATATTACTTCTGGCACCTACTAGAAGTGATGTCATCAAGTCACCAGTGAGGAATGGACACATTTGAGCCAAAAGTCTATGATAAAAACTGCCTCCACTATAGAACTTTTAACCAAGTGCCAGACTGACCCCAAATCTCTGGCAAAGTGATGATATCACTTCTGGTTTGCACTGGAAGTATCATTAATGGGGTGGTGGCAACAGAGGACTAAGCCTCAGTTGGTTGTTGGTAAGTTCCCACCCCAAAAAGCATGGTAAAGTGATAAAGGCCCCTTCCGCACATGCAAAATAATGCGTTTTCAAAACACTTTCACAACTGTTTGCAAGTGGATTTTGCTATTTCGCACAGCTTCAAAGAGCACTGAAAGCAGTTTGAAAGTGCATTATTCTGCATGTGCGGAATGAGCCTAAGGGTGGGTGACTCTAATCTGGAGAACCTGGTTTGATTCCCCAGTCCTCCACAGAAGCAGCAGATTCTTGTCTGGTGAATTGGGTTTGTTTCTCGACTCCTCCACATGCGGTCTGCTGGGTGACCTTGGACTAGTCACACTTCTGAGAGAACTCTCTCAGCCCCATCTATCTCACAAGGTGTCTATTATGGGGATGGGAAGGGAAGGAGTTTCTTCTTCTTCTTCTTCTTCTTCTTCTTCTTCTTCTTCTTCTTCTTCTTCTTCTTCTTCTTCTTCTTCTTCTTCTTCTTCTTCTTCTTCTTCTTCTTTTTCTTTTTCTTTTTCTTCTTCTTCTTCTTCTTCTTCTTCTTCTTCTTCTTCTTCTTCTTCTTCTTCTTCTTCTTCTTCTTCTTCTTCTTCTTCTTCTTCTTCTTCTTCCTGCTGTAACTGCTAGGTGGCTATACTTTGGGAATACAGTGGACCAATATGCAGTTGACTGCTTTCCTGTGCCGTGGGAATTTCTCTCCCAATATAAACTCATGATTTCTGGGCATTGCGGTCACACACAAAAAAGACAAATTCACACAGAGCATGGCTGCAAGGTCATAAAATGTGGTCTATGGGCACATGGAGCTCTGATTCCTAATTTCTCACGATACTAGAACCAGGGGGCATCCATTGAAAATGCTGGGGGGAAGAATAAGGACTAATAAAAGGAAACACTTCTTCACGCAGCGTGTGATTGGTGTTTGGAATATGCTGCCCCAGGAGGTGGTGATGGCCACTAACCTGGATGGCTTTAAAAGGGGCTTGGGCAGATTTATGGAGGAGAAGTCGATCTCTGGCTACCAATCTTGACCTGAGATTGCAAATGCCTTAGCAGACCAGCTTGGGAGCAACAGCCGCAGAAGGCCATTGCTTTCACCTCCTGCATGTGAGCTCCCAAAGGCACCTGGTGGGCCACTGCGAGTAGCAGAATGCTGGACTAGATGGACTATGGTCTGATCCAGCAGGCTAGTTCTTATGTTCTTATGAGTATCATTCTCTGGACTTTTTGGATAGTACAATTGGGTAGGCAAGGTGGAGAGAGTCAGCTCCCAACAGTATTTGGTTCAAGGAGTTTCATATTTTTGCCCTGGTACAAACAGTGAGACCATAAACCCAGCGCAACGCATAGGTCCACATGAATGACTGCACATCCATCCATAAATACAACATATACCAGCCTGCCTACGGATGCAGCTAGAGTAATTCATCAGCCGCATTTCATGATTCAGGCTGCAGCACTATTTTTCAGCTGACACTATCATAATGATCATCACTGCCAGATCCAGAGACATGATCTATGGATAGGCTAGTTTACTTGTTACATTTTTCACACCAATGGCATCTCAGGCAGAGGATTGCACAGGCGGGCAGTTTCCCCTGTCTGTAATCTGCGCACGGGTCTGGAGGGAGAGTCCAGTTACAACCGGTGCAGATGCCAGGCTGAGCCAGATAGAACCATTGGCCGAAAAAAAGGAAATCCTGAGAAAAAACGGCCTCTTGAAGCCAGCACTGATGGAACAGTAGCGGGGGGGGGGGGGGGGGGGGGATTGTAAGATTGTAGGAGAAGTCCCAAGTAGGATGCTTGAGCAGCCATACCTGCGAGGATGCAAATTGCTGCCCCCTGTAATCCCACTAATGGAGGATTAGTACAGGGAGCAGCAGTGGCGTAGTGGCTAAGAGCAGGAGCTAAGAGCAGGTGCACTCTGATCTGGAGGAACTGGGTTTGATTCCCAGCTCTGCCGCCTGAGCTGTGGAGGCTTATCTGGGGAATTCAGATTAGCCTGTACACTCCCACACACGCTAGCTGGGTGACCTTAGGCTAGTCACAGCTTCTCGGAGCTCTCTCAGCCCCACCCACCCCACAGGGTGTTTGTTGTGAGGGGGGAAGGGCAAGGAGATTGTAAGCCCCTTTGAGTCTCCTGCAGGAGAGAAAGGGGGGATATAAATCCAAAACTCTTCTTCTTCTTCTTCTTCTTCTTCTTCTTCTTCTTCTTCTTCTTCTTCTTCTTCTTCTTCTTCTTCTTCTTCTTCTTCTTCTTCTTCTTCTTCTTCTTCTTCTTCTTCTTCTTCTTCTTCTTGTCTAGGTTGCTAGCTTACAGATGGGAGTATTCACCGAAGAACTGCAACTAGTGGCTTAACCGGCTGAATGGCAGCCTGTATTTCACAAATTCTTCCAATAAAGGTCAATAAACTCAATGTAACATGGACTTATATCTACACTTTCTTGTTTCCAACTTATATGCTCAAATGCAACCTCTGCTGATGTGCTTAATCATAAACACACAGTTATAAATACAATATGTGACTAAATATGACTCCAATTAGAAAACGTTCACACGATGCTCAAACACATGTAATCTTGTATTCCACAATAAGGTACCTGGCTAGTCAACACCTTATGTTGGGTTTATTTATTTATTTATATATCAAATTTATAAACCGCCCACCCCCGAAGGGCTCTGGACGGTGTACACTGGGCCAAACGTACAATGGCCAAAACAACATACACCAAGTAAAATAAATAAGAGCAAGTTAAAACGATTTACAAAATTCATAAAACTAGCAGCCTCAATACAATATACATAACAGTAAGATTATAAAATTGTGTGTCGCCCGATCCCAAGGCCGAGCGGGGGTAGCAGTGTCAAAGATGTTATATTGGGCGTGCCGATGATGAAATGGCACGCAACATAGGGGCATCCCGGGTTTGATCTTGTGATTCACCTGGGGGTTGACTAGCAAGAAAATGTGACGTATGTTCATGTTATATTGAGTTTATTGACCTTTGCTGGGAGAATTTGTGAAATACAGGCTGCCATTCAGCCGGTTAAGCCGCTAGATGCAGATTTTGGGTGATTACTGATTTCAGGTGCACCAACCCTAACGGAATTCATAAGATGATGGGCTTGCAGATGGCACGTGGGGATTCCCTGGAATTATAGCTCATCTCCAGCTATAGAGATCATTTCCCTTGGGGAAAATGACGGGAGGATGAACTCTTCTCAAACTGCACACTCCCCAGGCTTCGTGATAGATTGGTGCTGTTAATTTAAGGACATTCCCAGAGGCTTTCTAGAATGGAGAGCTCAGATCTTGTGACCATAACTGGAGGAGAAGACACAGGCACTGAGACATTCCCAGATGCTTTCTAAAATGGAGAGCTCAGATCTTGCGACCATAACTGGAGGAGAAGACACAGGTACTGAGACATTCCCAGAGGCTTTCTAGAATGGAGAGCTCAGATCTTGTGACCATAACTGGAGGAGAAGACACAGGTACTGAGACATTCCCAGAGGCTTTCTAGAATGGAGAGCTCAGATCTTGTGACCATAACTGAAGGATAAGACACAGGTACTGAGACGTAGCTGTGGTCCAGTTAGATAGTTGGCTGCTGTGTTCCAATAGACAAAGTTCTTAACCATTACTGTCTCCAGAACTAATCCTTTCCCTCCATAAAGGTATAACAGGCTTGGCCTCCAAAATCTCAGATATTTCCCAATGCAGAGCTGGCAAACCTAGATGTTTCTGTAGGACTTAAGAAAATAAGAACATAAGAAGAACATAAGAAAGAGCCTGCTGGATCAGACCAGAGTCCATCTAGTCCAGCACTCTGCTACTCTCAGTGGCTTTGGGAGCTGACGTGCAGGATGTGAAAGCAATGGCCTTCTGCTGCTGCTGCTGCTGCTCCCGAGCACCTGGTCTGCTAAGGCATTTGCAATCTCAGATCAAGGAGGATCAAGATTGGTAGCCATAGATCAACTTCTCCTCCATAACTCTGTCCAAGACTTCTACTTCTCTTTGACTCTCCTATGTTACCATAGATTTGGCTGGTGGATTCTAGAGTATACCATTTAGTCCACCCTCTGATGCTGCTATTTCCTCCAGAAACTGACCCCACTACTCAGGAGATCAGTTCCCAGAGATCTCCAGGCCGCACCTGGAGATTGGTAACTCCAGGCAGGGGTCTGCAACCTGCGGCTCTCCAGATGTTCATGGACTACAATTCCCATCAGCCCCTGCCAGCATGGCCAATTTCCTCCAAAGGAACTAATCTCTATAGCCCAGAGATCAGTGATAGGTCTTGTAACCTTAAGCCAATTGGCCATTCTGGCAGGGGCTGATGGGATTTGTAGTCCGGGAACATCTGGAGAGCCGCAGGTTGCAGGGGTGCAGAAGAAAGGCCTGAAGATGATGCTTTGCCTTGGTTACCTCTCTGAGATCGGGGGTCTTCAAACATGATGGAAACATTGTGTGATGAAACTATGAGTGAACACTTCTCACAGTTTTAGTGCAATGCTTAAACGGTACTTAGAATGCTCTTGAAAACAGCTCATTCTGGAAAGTGATAGCAATGGACTGGATGTTGTGCTTCTGCCAAAACGATAGACTCAGGATTTGCAAAACAGATATGGACACACACGTGCTCAACTCAACCGTCAACGAGGGCCTCCTTGGGTTCGCAGAGACTGCACACCTGAGTGGAGTGAGAGGCATTCCTGTTGTCAGCAGCTAATTTCAAAATCATTATGGTTATTGTCTTTGCCAGGAAGCAGCGGAAGGGCTACAGGAGAGAAAAAAAGAAGAAGATAAAACGGGATGTATTGCAACATAAAACGCACCATGCTAAATACATAGATTTTGGTTTGTCTAGAGAAAGAGAGAGGGGGAAAACGGCCGTTTGGGGTGGCACTTTTTCTAGCAAAGCCAACTTCACTGCATCATTTGTGCATATTAAAAATTAATAATGTTTGCAGAGGAAGCAAACTGAACTGTTTTGTTCAATAATTTCATGCTTGCTTACCCTGGTGCTCAGTGGCTGTTATTTCTTTTATGGGGTGCAGAGAACCCAGTCTCTATAAGTCTTAAGCCCGTCTTGGAGATTTGAGGACACTCCCTGGAAAGGGCAGGGTTTGGGGGGGGGGGGGAGGAAATTCAGTGAGGATGTTACCGCCAGGAAAATAAACAAAATATTTTCCTGAAGTTAGGTTGCCTGGCTACACTGGCTCCATGCCCAGACGCGGAGACTTGTGTGGTTCAGAAGCCTCCATAAGGCTCATAGAGAATGCTTATGTATGCTTGTGCCAATAATATATGGTTTCCCTCTTGTTTATGCCTTTCAAGGATGTAATAAAAGCCCCTTTTAAGTTGAATTTATGATATGCCTGCAGTTTAGGATATTAGTTTAGTTAGGTTCTTCAGTTAGTTTAAGGTTTTGTTATTGTTAGATTTAAGAAAGCCATGTCAATAAGTATCCGTAAAGTCTTGCCCATAAGTATAAGTACGTGTGTTTATCCTTTAAGGTTTCCCTAACGTTTAAGTTTAGAAATGTTATTTTTGAAATTTGTTTCTGATGGCCATGCAGTGGCCAGAAAGGTTGAAATTAAGGGACAAGGAAGTTACTCCTGGAATTTAGTTTGGACCAACACCCAGGTAATCCCATCTTCACCAACAAAAGGGCCTTTTGACTAACAAAGGATGTCACCCTGTTTTGCTATTGGACTGTTTGAAGTTTTGCTCTCAGGATCCAGAAGCTCATTGGACTGTTCACATCCTTACTTTCAGGATCCAAGAATTCATTGGATCATTTGAACTTGTCTCTGTCTAACACTCCCAAGGAACCACCTCAGGCAAGAAGGTGCTAGCTTTTCTTCTGGGATTTGATTTCATCAGCATGTGCAAAGGGACTGTTTTCTCCCTTTGGTGTTATATTTTCTCTGTATTAGATGGAAGGAGACTGCCCCCTTCCTGGGTTTTGCACTGTGGGGGTGGGACTGCCCTACACCCCTTTTCTGGGAAATGTATAAAAGGGGCTGATGTACAGCCATGTGGGGTTCCTTTTTGCTGAGCTGTGACAAAAAATCACTTGCAATAAAATCCTTCCTGCTTTGAAGAGACGCCTGCTCCCTGCGCCTCATTAAGTTGCTGAGCTGAAATCACTTATTGTTACCTGGCAATTCGCAGTAACAAGGATGTGATGTCACAACCTGTACCTTTAAATCTACCATTTCCTCCAAGGGAACTAATCTCTATAGCCCAGAGATCAGTGATAGGTCTCGTAACCTTAAGCCCATAAACGGACTCTGAAGTATTAATCAGTAGCGTTTATTGAAGAGGTATCGAAGCACCATACTTGGCAAAGCCAGCTCTGATGAAGTTGGCATTCGCAGTCCCTTGATCCCCAGTTGAGAGCCCCCTTCCCGTTTTTCCAAGAGGTTGTGAAAAATAGTCTTTGGAGCTGAGGCACTCTATGGTCCGCGGCAGATGGCAAGAGGAAGCCCCCTGGCTTCCTGCCCTACGAAATAACGATGTAATACAGTTCTCATGGGACAGAGGTACCAAGGAAGCCTAGTTGTCTACAAAGTGTGTGAGGCCATAAAGTAAAGATCAAGGAAAGAATGCACAGATGGCAGTGAATACATATAGCAGGCTAGATGTTACATTTATCTTTCTAGCAGCATTGTTATTTCAAGCAGTTGCATCTAGGAATGTATCTCAACCACCTAGATAGCATCTGCCTGACACTCAGCTATAATTCCAGGAGGACTCCAGGATCCATCTTGAGACTGATAAATCTGCAACAGGTAGGGTTTCCAGTTTTCAGGTCGTAGATGGAGATCTCCCACTATCCCGACTGCTCTCCAGGTGACAGAGATCAGTTCATTTGGGGGGAAATGGCCATTTGGAAGGTGGACTGTATGACTTTACAGCATGGTGATGTGGTTAAGGATGGTGGGCTCTAATCTGGTGGACTGAATTTGTTTCCCTGAAGTTCCACCTGAAGGGCGATCTTGGGCTAGTCACACTTCTCTTTGAACTCTCTCAGCCCCACCTGAACAGGCAGAGGAAGGGAAGGAGTTTGTCAGCCACTGTGAGGCTCCTTATGGTTGAGAACAGTGGGGCATAAATCCAAATACCAAACCTCTGTTGGAATGAGCGACTTCTGCGTGCCTGGACACTGGGGGGTGCTGTGTATCTCACTCTAACTGGGTTGTTGCCTCTCTTGTTTGCCCTCCTTGTCTGGGCCAGGAGACCACCCACTAACTTCCTTTCTTCCCCATGCTGGTCTCACTTCTGTTCTAGCCTTTGACCTGAGCGCATGGTCAATGGCAGCCTGCCACAGTGGGGCTTTCCCACTGTAGCATCCTCTCACCTGCACACACGTGATGGCGCGTTAGTTGTGCCCACTTGTCGTAGGGAAAGTAATCTCTTTAGATTAGGGTTTCTTTCTATCTACCTATTTCCTGGAACAAAGCTGTGAACTGGAGATGCTTGAACAGTCTCATATGGACTTATGAACATTTGCTTTACAATATATGTGATGAGAATCTGTGAAGTTCCATTTGGGAACCACATAAAAAATGGAAATGTAAAAAATTTCTTGGAACTCATCAATTTGAAGTCTCATATGGACTTTTGAATATACACTTTACAAATGAAATGATGAAAATTGTACATTGATTTGTTTTATTGATACTGGCACTTTATGTAAATGTATTGTACTTTATTACTTTCATCAATAGGTTATTAGAATAGGGTTAGTATTGGTATAATTGTGTTAATATTTATATGAAAAATAATTGAAAAAATAACTTTGTACAAATGTTGTTGGAATGGTTTATTACAATTGTCATATACACATAAGTCCCCCTTAGACATTTTTGTTTAGTTTAGTATTTTTATGCTGTTTGGTGTGTTTACAAAGTATAATGATATATAGATGGATAGTTCTGGAATACGGGAGAGAGATCTGCATTCTTGTTTTGTTGTAGATATTTTGGAGATTTGTAATATATCTGGTCATTGACTGTAAATAAAGTCTTCTTCTTCTTCACATAAGTCCAAGTTAGTGTGCCAATTTGGTTTGTTCATTCCTGTCATCTAAACTAAATCCCTATGTGTCCCCTATGGTGTTCTTTGTTTGGAATCAGGGCAACATTTATTAGAAACAAGGGCATGGGTTGTAACTTTTAAGTTTTGGCTGCGTCTTTGTTTCTGCACTGACCCTAACAGTTTGTCCCAGTTAGAAATGAGAGAGCTTCAGCTTTCAAAATGGTGGCTACATATTGAAAAAAAAGATCTTTTCCTTGGGCTTCTCTTGAGAGGCCCTACAAATGCTCACCGCTCCGGAGATTTACCATCGCTTAAAGACTAGATTATTTGATCAAGAGTACCAATTTCTCCTGAGCAAAGCGCAAAACTCTTGCTCTCCAATATTCTTTGAGATTATCCCTCAGAAATCTAGCCCTGCTATATACCTGCAACAACTTATTAATTACAATTGCAGATGGGTCATGACTAGAGCAAGGTGTAACTCTTTTCCGTCAGTACATCTTCAAGGTCGCTTCTCTGGTATTCCACAAAATGAGCGTTGCTGTCGATTTTGTCCTGATACAACTGATTCACTTTCTCATATTCTGCTTTATTGTTCAAAATACAACAACATCAGAACCGATTTGAGAACTGTGTTACCAACAGGATTTATGCTCCTTTCTGATAAAATAAAAATGGCTAAGCTTCTAAATAATTCTAATGTTGAAATCTCTGAAGCTGTTGCTATGTTTTTGCTCTGTGTACTGCAAGTTGAGCAATAATGATCCTTTTATTGTATTTGAAATTCTTGGCACTGGTTTTATGCCTAATAAAGGTTTTGGATTTGGATTTGGATCTAAACTAAATCTAACAACCTCACCTTCTTAAACTTCACCCCCAAAATCTACAGCCATTTCTCATCCTAGGACAAAGAGGCTTAGAGACAGCTTCTACTCTAGAGCTGAGGCTATGCTAAACTCCGCTGCTTCATATTGATGTATTTGGGGCTGTGTAGGGATGGGTGGAGGAAGGGGAAAGTGAGGATGATGTATGAGTCTGAAATTGTATGCATCGAGGAATGCTGCTGTAAATTTCGTTGTGCGTGCACCATGACAATAAATGCTTATGCTTATGCTTATGCCAATCCTAACAGGAGGTTCCAGCTATGTTTTGCTCCAACTCAGGAATTCCAATCAGCTCAGTATTAAATTGCTGGAAAAAGACAGTTCTGAGCCTGAGGTCAAAGCACTGTTGTGTGTGTGTGGTTTATCCTTGCCCCTTTTCCTCTGCACTATACATGGCTGAACCAAACACAATACCTGAAACTGGTCCCAGTTCCCCTCCCATATGTTTCCATCATGTTTGTTGGGGAATTGTTTCCCTATTTGGGTAATAAGCAGAGTGAGAGGAAAGACCAGGAGACTTTTGCGGTGATTATAAAAAGAAACTTTACTTAACTAAATCAGGGTAGGGTATACATGGAATAAACATAACAAATCCTTACTATTCTAGCGCAAACTTAGTTACAGAACTTAGGCACATGTGAGCCCACATGTGGCCTAGGTCTTTCGCCTCTTAAGGTGAATCCATCTTACAGGTAGCAAAGAAAAAGAACAATGAGTCTCCATTGTGCTCAGTGTCTGAGTCTGTGTGAGACAAAGAAGGATAGCTAACTTTATAACCTCTGACCTACGTGCTCTGCCTCATATAAGCAATGTCAGACTAACTGCCCAGCAAGACACTGACCTCACTAGCTAATTAACATGCAGTTAACCCCTTGTTGTCAGGATTGTGACAGACACTTGCAAATCCTAACAATGGGCATGATTTGTTTGTTTTTTTAAAAAAAGGTTATGCACTTCCAACATTAATCTTCACGAGAACACAAGGCAAGTCCGCAATTCAGCCCCGCCAGAACTGAAACGAGAGCGTCATCCCCAGAATAAGAAGAATAATATTTTGCACGCAAGTGCGCTCCAAACAACATCAGACGTTACAAATGCAGTAAAAACTCTTTAAGTTTTTATAGCTATTGCAGGCCCCTTCGAGCCCAGCTGACTTCATTACTTCACTGCTGCGAAAAGCTCTGTCAAGATTCCTCCCTTTAAAACAAGTTTACAGTCAAACTAATAACTGCATTAGGAAAAGCAGGTTCCTATAAAAAACATTTACCTAGCAAAACTCCCTGCATGCCCGTTACTAGACTCTTGTTCCCTGCAGTAAACCAGCGGTAATTGAGACCAATGTTATATAAAGATAAAGCAAAAACCAGAGTCCAGAGGTAGCTGCGATATATTGAGTTGCAATACCAGTGACGACTGAGATAGGGCATTTTCCCACTTACCAGTAGCTGCGCGCTACTGTAGGTAAGTAGTGCGGGGTCCCCCGACACTCCCCACTACAGGGGCGGCGACAACGCAGCCGCCCCGACGCTGCCGCTGTAGCGCCCCTCAGCGCGCATCATTCCTGGCGCTCTTCCAAACAGCGCCTTTTGATGGGAAAGCCCGGGCGCGCGCCAGAAATGACGCGCGCTGAGAGCAGCGTGCGGCATAGGGGGGTCGTGGCAAGGGGGGAAACGCCCACCGTCGGCTGGAACTGAAATGCTTTAGTAGCATGAATGACAGTGCTTTGAAAATAAAACAAATATGGAACAGGATGCAAGTACGGAGAGATGTCAAGGGTTTTCAGATGATGCACAGTTGGCTGGAGAGAAAATTCTTTCTGGAAGTGATTCTTTGGTGGTGATAGAAAATGCCATCAAGCCGTTGGCCATTTATGTCGATCTCATAGGATTTCGAAAGCAAGAGGCCTTCAGAAGAGGTTTGCCATGGCCTCTGCAAAGCAACCCTGGACTTCCTTGGCGGACTCCCATCCAGGGAACATCTGTGATGAGCAGCAGTGGCATAGGAGGTTAAGAGCTCATGTATCTAATTTGATTCCCAGCTCTGCCGCCTGAGCTGTGGAGGCTTATCTGGGGAACTCAGATTAGCCTGTGCACTCCCACACACGCCAGCTGGGTGACCTTGGGCTAGTCACAGCTTCTCGGAGCTCTCTCAGCCCCACCTACCTCACAGGGTGTTTGTTGTGAGGGGGGGAAGGGCAAGGAGATTGTAAGCCCCTTTGAGTCTCTTACAGGAGAGAAAGGGGGGATATAAATCCAAACTCCTCCTCCTCCTCCTCCTCCTCCTCCTCCTCCTCCTCCTTCTTCTTCTTCTTCTTCTTCTTCTTCTTCTTCTTCTTCTTCTTCTTCTTCTTCTTCTTCTTCTTCTTCTTCTTCTTCATCTAGCACAGGGCCACAGCTCTTCCCCTTTTTCATGCATTCCAGCATGCAGCGTGAATCTACTTTGAGCAGCAGTGGCGTAGGAGGTTAAGAGCTCATGTATCTAATCTGGAGGAACCGGGTTTGATTCCCCGCTCTGCCGCCTGAGCTGTGGAGGCTTATCTGGGGAATTCAGATTAGCCTGTACACTCCCACACACACCAGCTGGGTGACCTTGGGCTAGTCACAGCTTCTCGGAGCTCTCTCAGCCCCACCTCCCTCACAGGGTGTTTGTTGTGAGGGGGGAAGGGCAAGGAGATCGTAAGCCCCATACCCAAATCTAAATATCAAAATAATATGAGGGGATCAAATACTTTGGAATACCAGTATGGGACACATCTCAAAATCTGAATTTGACAGATACAGGTATTTTTTTTAAACTCAGGTGCGTATTCCTAGTTGCTACTCTGTGGAACATGACCAGTTCTTTTGTTGTTTTTGTATAGACACTAAGGGAGAAATAAACTGTCTTGAAGTATCAAAGCCTTTGCTGGAGAAAGATGGAGTTTGAAAAAGCATCAATATTTTTGAAGGCAGGAATGGTACCCTGCTGGGATGTGGAAACAGAGTGTATCACTGACATGAAATATCCAGACCCAGTTCTTGGAACAAATACTTTCCCCCTTCCTTTTCTGCCAATTTTTTGGGGGAGGAAGCAGCTCTGTTGTTCTTCAGACACAAAGAAACCCCTTATCATAAATTTCTCTGAGTATTTGGTGGATGGGATTTTGATTACCTTCTTGTTGGTTCAAAGGTTCCAGTAGATTAAAATAAGGGCTGTGATTAATGTGGCCGTGGTCTGGTGGATCTTGGTCTTAACGTTTCACCTGCATCTGTGGCTGGCATCTTCAGAGGTGTATCACAGAGGGAAGTCTGTTGCACACTGTGTAACAAGATCCACCAGACCATGGCCACACAGCCCGGAAAACCCACCACAATCAGTTGAATCCGGCTGTGAAAGCCTTCGACAATACTAGCTGTGCTTTCGATATAGAGAGAAATCACCAAAATCATCCATCAAATACAAAATGACATATTGAATCCACCAATGAAGTCTCTTTAAAATCGTATCACATCATTCAGAGAAAAAGTATCTCTGAGTCATCTCTGCAGAGAATCTGGCTGTCTTATCAGAAAGAGTGGGTGTGTGCCATTTTGCTGAAACAAACTAGAACAGGTCTCTGTATAACTCTGTGTAACTCTTGGCTACTTTAGATCAAAAGCACATTTCCTTCAAGGTCACTCTATACAAACACCGAAATCTCAGACAGATTGCATTTAATACGAAAGGCATTTTCTTAGCTAAAGAAGCAGCAGTGGCGTAGGAGGTTAAGAGCTCGTGTCTCTAATCTGGAGGAACCGAGTTTGATTCCCAGCTCTGCCGCCTGAGCTGTGGAGGTTTATCTGGGGAATTCAGATTAGCCTGTACACTCCCACACACGCCAGCTGGGTGAAATTTTAGGGTCAGAGGGGACTATTTCTGGCATATGTAGACAAGCTGTTTTTCAAGCAAAGTGCACCAAAATGTCTGGGAATCGTGTCCTTCCTGTCCACTAAAGAGGCAAGACAATTAGATTAATAGGTCTGATTCTATGGGCACCTGAATAAGGTGCTCTCAGTCACATACCTTGTCGCTCCATTGTTTCCTACTGGGGGGAGGGGTGTTCCATGCTTTCTCCAGGGTAAACAAGTCAATAGCCCAACACACATGAGCAACCATGGGTCAGAAGCCTTCAAACGCGAACAGAATCAACAAGCTCAACAGAACCTATGTTAAATCAGAAAATCCAAGCAGAAGCAAGGGCCACCAGAAAGGGAAGAATGCCAAAAGGTAAAGTTTTTAAGGCAGTAACAACCTGGAACACCCCCTTCCCCCAAGTAGAAACCCTTTATTATTATGTTTGATATCACAGCTGCCAGATCTTTAGCTGGTTGTTGGCCTTTCATTACAATTTCAGCCTCACCCTTAATATTATTATGTTTGATATCACAGCTGACAGTTCTTTAGCTGGTTGTTGGCCTTTCATTACAATTTCAGCCTCACCCTTAATATTATTATGTTTGATATCACAGCTGCCAGTTCTTTAGCTGGTTGTTGGACTTTCATTACAATTTCAGCCTCACCCTTAATATTATTATGTTTGATATCACAGCTGCCAGTTCTTTAGCTGGTTGTTGGCCTTTCATTACAATTTCAGCCTCACCCTTAATATTATTATGTTTGATATCACAGCTGCCAGTTCTTTAGCTGGTTGTTGGACTTTCATTACAATTTCAGCCTCACCCTTAATATTATTATGTTTTATATCACAGCTGCCAGATCTTTAGCTAATTGTTGGCCTTTCATTACAATTTCAGCCTCACCCAGAGGCCTAGGAAGTTGTAATTCGCCGTAGTATTCGTGCAGATCCCAACAGGGCTGCCTTCTGAATTTGACGGATGTTGATTTTGTTGATTTGAAGATGTTTCAAGTGCTGCCCTAGCATTTTTGGAATAGCGCCTATGGTGCCAATTACCACTTGGACGACCTCAGCTGGTTTGTGCCATAGCCGCTATAACTCAATTTCAATGACCCTGCTGTCACCAGGTACTGCTATATCGATGATGGACACTTCATGTTCCTCAATCACTGTGATTTCTGGGGTATTATGTGTCAACATTTTGTCCATTTGGATTCGGAAGACCCACAAGATCTTGACATTCTCATTTTCCATGACTTTCTCTGGACAATGTTCCCACCAGTTTTTAGCCATCTTAATGTTATAATTCCTACATAAATTCCAGTGGATCATTTTGGCGACTGAGTTGTGCCTTTGTCTGTACTGAGTCTGGTCAACCTTTTGGCAGCAGCGGAGGACATGATCAACAGTTTCATCAGCTTCCTTGCACAATCTGCACTTTGCATCATCGGAAGATTTTTTTAAATTCTGGCCTTGATTGAATTTGTTCTAATGGCTTGCTCTTGAGTGGCTAAAATCAGGGATTCCGTTTTCTTTTTCGGACTTCCAGTTGTTAACCACAGCCAGGTCTTTTCGTTGTCTACTTTGTCTTTGATCTTCTCCAGAAATTGGCCGTGCAGTGCTTTGTTGTGCCAGCTTTCAGTCCTTGTTTTAATCACTTTTTTTCTGTACTTCTGTTTGGTTCTCTCGACTTTCGGTACATTTCTGTTCTTCACTTCAATCAATGCCTGTTCTTGACTTTCATTCACATAATCAGACTTTCATTCACATAATCAGTTCTTGACTTTCATTCACATTTCATTCACATAATCATAATAATGTTTCTCCTTCTCCACTGAAATCTGCTTCTGTGTTTCATTGCAGTTGCTAAAGAAGGCAACCCCACCAGACGTATGGCACCCGCTTTGGCCCATGTGGAAGTAGAGGTGATCCTGGATTCCTGAATCCACCAAATCTGCCTGCAGTATCTCATAGCCTGAATTAATCTCCCAGTGGCACATAATGAGTGGCACATAACACGCCATCCATGTTTGTGCACCTAGGCTTGTTTGCGCTTTCCACCGAGCCTACCCTGAATGGCCGAAAGGGGGAGGGGGCCTTAGGAGGGACAGAATTTCAGGAAGAGCCTTCCAGACATCAAAGAGGATTCTGCCATGGTAATGGACCTTCATTTTACTTTGGTTTCCCACCTTCCCTTGATCTGCAACATGTAGCAAACTAGCAGCACCTAAGAGCTGGCCCCTGACTTTATCTTTCACACCGACCTTGAGAAAGCAACAGCTATAGCATTCCTGTTTCACTCTGTTTCACTCTGCCTTCGATATGGGGTGAGAAAGAGGGAGGGGGGAGACCTCAGGGGATAAAAGGTTGTATCCAAAGACAGTTCGGTAGAACTGGCTTTCTACAGCCATGCCATCCGATGTCTGTCAGTAAAGTCTACTGTTCAGAAATCTAGAGTCTAGTGATTGTCAGCAGATCCGGGGCTTGACAATAATAGAACGAAAAACAAAAGTTATGACATTTAATATGACAAACAAAAAAGAAGAACTAGTTAAAATAACGAAGTATAAAATAGAAAAAAGATAAGATATTTAGGAGTTAATATAACCAAATATAACATACTGGACCTTTCCCCACTTACCGTAAGCCCCGCGCTACTCTCCTCAAGTAGTGTGGGGACCCCCGGCACTCCCCATGACAGGGGCGGCGATAGCACAGCCGCCCTGATGCTGCCGCTGTCGCACCCCCTCAGCACGCGGCATCCCTGGTGCTGGAGAAAATGGCACCTTTTGATGACCCCGCGGGCGGGGTCGTGAGGAAGCCCGGACGTGCGCCAGGGATGCCGCGCGCTGAGAGCAGCGCGTGGCATAGGGGGGATCCTAGTAAGTGGGGAAACGCCCGCTGTTATTCCAGAATAATTATGAACCATTATGGAAAGATATTAAGACAGATTTAAAAAATTGGACAAGGCTAAAACTCACCCTATCGAGGTGGGGGTGGGTGGGTGTTGCAGTAATAAAAAACAAATGCACTTGCTAGAATGATTTTCTTATTCCAGACAATACCAATTATAATAACAGGAAAAATATTTTGATGTATGGAAAGAAGATATTTTACACTTCATCTGAGAAGGGGGAAAAAAGCAAGAATAAAATATGAAATATGATGTGTTTCCCAAGATAGAGAAGGATTGGCTTTGCCCGATCTTAAACTTTATTATCAAACAGCAGGTCTGACATGGTTTAGGGATTGGATGACATAAAAAAATAAAGAATTATTAAATTTAGCGGGGTTTGATCTAATGTATGGGTGGCATACATGCATATGGCATAAAAAAAAGAAAATGCACATTAAGATTTTTAAAATCATTATGTGAGAAAAGTAATTTTTTAAAATTTGGGATAGTTAAAGAGAAACAAGTAATAATAAAGACCCCACTATGGATTTCTCCACCTGAGGCTGCAACAATGAAAGCAAGTCTGAAAAGCAAATATTTTTTAAAATTGGTGATATAATTAGAAAGAGAGAGGGGGAGTGCAAATTAAAAGAAAGAAATGAGATATTCATTAACAAAGAACAATGTCAATGGTTCCTATTGTCAATTAAAATAAAAAATTAGACAAGATAAAAAATAGCTTTTGAAGAGGGAGAATCAGAAGTATCGAAGACAACTTCTTAATAACTTCTTATTATAACTTCTTTGTAAAGTATACAACTTCTTAATAAAGAAAACATATAATTTGCTATTACAAGTAAAAACAGAAACAGCACAAATTAAGGAAAATATGACCAAATGGTCACAAGAAGATCTCTTCAATCAGGCTTGCCTCCTGATGACCAAAAAAAGCAAAGGAACCTTTTTGTCCAAGTCCATTTTGCCCATTCAGAATGATTAGCCCAAGGAGGAGGAGGAGGAGGAGGAGGAGGAGGAGGAGGAGGAGTTTGGATGTAACGCCCCCGCCACAGGCTAATCTAGTTCCCTAGATAAGCCTCCACAGCTCAAATGACAGAGCAAAAATCAAACCTGGTTCTCCAGATTAGAGTACAGCTGCTCTTAACCACTACACCACTGCTGCTTCTCTGTTTCGACCTCTGTTTGCATTGAGGTCAGACTATTTGAGGCTCCCGTGAAAAGGAAATGAACCAAATACAGCTCAGGTGAACAACAAAAATAAGGACAAACAAAAACCCTTCGTGCTCTCAGTGTGCTTCCTTATTGGAATGCCAACAACATTGGAGGATGCACTGCAGAAGTGGAGACGGATTGTAAAGGTTGATTGACTTGCATAAAGCAAGGGGTGATGTTGCCTAGGAACTAATTGCAGCCTAGAAGTTTCTTCTAGTTTCTGTTTTGCTCCTTCTTTCCTGTTGGTACTTGCTGGACCTGCCACAGAGCAGGAGAAAGGCCTGAACTGTATATGTTGCCTTCCTGTTCAGTGTGTCTGAAACGCAAGTCATAGGCTGTTTCCGCACGGGCGGAATACAGTGACCCAGGGACGCTAAAAACAGCGTCCCTGGGGAGGGGTTCGCATGGCCGCTGCTGCTGCATCGCCACAGCAGTGGCCTCGCAACCCCTGAGTGGCACGAAGCCGCTGTTTCTGAACCTCGCTCCCTGGGCGAGGTACTTCAGAAACAGCAGCTGGAAGGTGCCATCTCCCCCCTTTCCCGAACGTCTTACCTTCCCTCCAACCTTCCGGTGTGTCTCCCAGGACAGGGGACATGCCCCCCCCTGCCCTGCAACTCTAGAGCTGTCACGCAGGGCAGGGGCCCATGTCCCCTGGCCTGGGTGACATGCCGGAAGGTCAGAGGGAAGGGAAGGCGTTCGGGCGACTGCGCAGTGCTGCGCCATCTTCCCCACCCCTACCGGGACCACTCGTGCGAACGGTCCCGGGAGGGGGTGCGTCGGCATCGTATATGGCATTGTATACGCTGACGCACCCCCCCCCCCCCGAGCGTGGCCATGTGGAAACAGCCATAGTTTCACTTCTTGAAAGAATCTTCAGCCTGGATTCATTGTTTATTCACACAACTGCAACATCTGTCTGCACAGGGCTACACTGCATGTCATAGTGTGACTCAGGGGTCCCCAACATGGTGCATTTGGGCACCATGGGACCTGCTAACACTTTTTCAGGTGCCCTCCGAAGGGTTTTTACAAAATATGCAAGAACAGATGGTGCTTTTGCCCAGCAAAGCTTCTTATTGACCGTTGGTGATTAGATTGGTTTGGCAGATTTTTTAAAAAAACATTGCTTTGGTGGTGGTTGTCACCACAGCACAAGGATCTTCACTGTGTGATTGAAGGCAAGCTGTGGCAGTAATTCAGTGGCCAGCTCCACCTCCTGTAGCAGCCATTTGGTGGCAGCTAAGCTGTGCCTGCTTAGCTGGTGTAACTTATTGCTGGGTAGAGATGCTCAGCAAGATTGCCTTTTATGACTCCTCAGCGCTAGGGCCAGGATCTAACCATACAGCTAAGAAAAACACGTGCTTCGAAGTTTTCTGCTAAGCACAGGTTTTCTGCTAAACCTCCCTCCCCCATCTGCTGTCAACTGGGGCCCTTGAAATGTCATTCTTGGGGGTGAGCAGACCTTCGGGGACAGAATAGTGTAGTCTAGTGGTCAGAATTTCAAACCTGGAAGATTTAAGTCTGAATCCCCTTTCATTGTGGTAGGGAAGATTTAAGAATATAGAATGTTCTGAAAGGGTTTGTTCTTGTGATCTGGTTACAGTTGAAACACTTGACCATTCTCTGGCCACTTCTGCACGGCCATGCTGGGGGTTGGGTCGGCGTACATGATGCCGACCCAACCCCCCCGGGACCATTCGCACGAACAGTCCCGGTAACGACAGGGAAGACGGCGCCACACTGCGCCGTTGCCCGATAGACGTATCTTCCCTGCGACCGTCCGGCACATCGCCAAGGCCAGGGGACACGCCCCCCTGCCCTGCAGGACCACTCCGGAGTCGCAGGGCAGGGGGGGCATGTCCCCAGGCCTTGGCAGCGCACCGGAAGGCCGCAGAGAAGGTAAGTCAATTGGGAAAGGGGGAAGGGATGGTGCCTTCCAGCTGCTGCCGTTCACACAGCAGCGGCTGGAAGCCGCCATTTTCCAAAAACCTCGCTCGGGGAGTGAGGTGGGAAAATGGCGGCTTCGCACCACTGGGGAGGAGCGAAGGCGGCATGGCTGCGAAGCAGCTGCACCCCCCATTTGAACAGCTCCCTAGGGACAACGTTTTTGCAGTCCCTAGGGCGCTGTAAACGACCCGTGCGGAAAGGGCCTCTGTTTGTATGCCCTAAATATGATAAGATACGCATGAAATATATGAATTCTATTTTCTGGCAATGTTCCCAGTGGCAAGAGTGTTACAAGATACCCAACCTCCTGAACAGCTCTGATGTGCCCTTTTGCGAGACTGTTGCACATTTTATACTGGAGATTAGTAATTTTAACTGTGTTTTTTAATCTTGTTTTACTCTGAAATTTTGTCCTGTTTTGCATGCCAATAAAGGCTTGTTGTTGTTGTTAAAAAGTCTGAATCCCCACTGGCATTATGGAAATTTGCCAGTCACCTGCTCAGCCTACTTTGCAAGGCTATTGTGAGAATAAAACAATATAAGCGGCTTTGGGTCCTCAATGGTGAGAAAGGCAGGGTATAAATGAAGTAAATAAATAGATAGGTCAAAATCTTCCATCTGATACAAATTGGTCTATTTGCTATCAGATACTAATCCCTCAATTACTTGTAATGAGGTATGGCTTGCCTTGGCTGCTACGAAAACCCAGCCCAAATTAACTGCAACAGTATGTTGGTGGGTAAGAACTCTCATTTTAACAAGTATTTTGATGTCATCATTGATAACTTATTTCTTCTTTGATTGGCGTTGTATCCATTTGCTCCTGTTTTCATTTTATAAAATTTTAACATCACAATGGCCTTTGGCGACAAGCCATGGTTTGGCTGGCTGATTGGCTAAAACAAAAAAGGCAAGAAATTGTCAGGATCTGAAGTGAAAGAAGGAATTGGTGAAAGTCGACACCCCCTCTTAAGAACAGCGCGCTTCAGTTTTTCTAATACAGGCCAAAAAAAAGAGAGAGATTTATTTCTAAATAACTGGGCATATGGCATAAATTTACTTCCCCATTACAGATGGTAGCTAAATTTGTGCTGTTGGGTGTTACCCTCTTGGTAATATTTTCAGCGTAATAGTGGAATGCTCGTAACTCCAACTTTAGTTTTAGGCACCCTGCTGGAAAGCTCATATTACCAATGACCTCTTATCAAAAAGGAAAAAGCTAGAATTCTGCCAATGATACTAATAAGGCAGTAGTGGGAAGCAGGCGCCCTCAGACAATACACTTTAGGTATTTTTTAAAAGCTGTGCAAACATCTGCAAGGCTTCTTTCTTGATTATTCCCTTTGCCAGTTAGCTCCATCTCACTATATTTAGGTCCCATGGAAACAGAACTAATTAACACAACACTCACAAAAAGCTGGCAAAAAAAATGTCACATTTCAAAAGCGAGCAGCCACAACTTGGATACAAAAACACATTCCAAATTCTAGCAAATACTAGGATGTGGGATTCACTTCAAAATGAAGTTAGAAGGTTTTGCTTAGGAAGAATATTAAAAAATAAAAAGGACAGCGCCGCAAACATGTTCTCCCCTTGATCTGACTACAGGCACAGCAATCCTTTCTCAGTGTATAAAATCTGAAAAATGCGGCACCTGAAAGATCCACAAATGAACTGCCTCTCACTTGTCCTTGGACAGCACTTTCCCTGGTGCCTACCATGCAGGGCCGGCATCAGTATTCTCTTCGGTGAACCAGCTGAAGGCTTGCCAACTTCCAGGTAGTGGCTGGAGGTCTCCTGGAATTATGGTTTTATTTATTTATAATTTAAATTTAATAGACTGCCCACCCCCGAAGGGCTCTGGGCGGTGTACAACGTATTTTAAACCAACAATAAACAGTTAGAGAACATAAAACCTTAAAATCGTCATTTAAAATCCCGAAGTGCTAATTTTAACATATAATAATATAATAATCAGATGGCACTGGATTGCACAGTATGTGTCACGGGGGCTGGTTAAGATGATGTTCCAGAGTGTCAATTGGTGTGGCAACCTTTCCGTGGCTGTCCCCCCCCCCCAAAGGCCTGGTGGAACTCCTCAAGGTCCCACAGGTAGTGAGTAGTGAGTTCCACCAGACAGGAACCCGACAAGAGAGATCAGTTCTGGAGAAAATGGTTACTTTGGAAAGTGAACTGTGTGGCATTATACCCTGCTAAAGTCCCTCCTGTACCCCAAATCCACCTTAAGAACATAAGAACACGCCAGCTGGATCAGACCAGAGTCCATCTAGTCCAGCTCTCTGCTACTCGCAGTGGCCCACCAGGTGCCTTGGGGAGCTCACGCGCAGTATGTGAAAGCAATGGCCTTCTGCAGCTGCTGCTCCCGAGCACCTGGACTGTTAAGGCATTTGCAATCTCAGATCAAGGAGGATCAAGATTGGTAGCCATAGATCAAGGAGGATCAAGATTGGTAGCCACCTTCCCCAGGCTCCACCATGAAATACCCAAGTGTTTCCCAACCCAGACCTGATAACCTTAGCCAACCCTGGCCACCTGAGGCAACTGCCAGCCCCCAGGGCTTCTGGCAGGATGTGATACTGTCAAAAAGATTCTCAGCCTCCAGCTGAGACCAGGAGATCACTTGGAATGGGACCACTGGTGGGCCACTGCAAGTAGCAGAGTGCTGGACTAGATGGACTCTGGTCTGTTCCAGCAGGCTCTTTCTTATGTTCTTCTTATGTCCTTAATTGCAGCTCATCTCCAGACCACAGAGATTCGTTCCCCTGGAGACCCAAACCTTTTAAAAAGTTTTGAGACAGGAAATAAAACATTTTCACCATAGAGTTCTGCATTCCCCCCCTCCTTGTCTCAAAAATGTTTTACTCCCAACCTTGATTTTTTTTAAACGAATCCTCTTTTAAAATGATTCTTTGGTTTTAAATGTTTTCAAAATGCCTTCACTTTCTCTGTGGCCGCTTCCGCACGGAGGCGGAAGGGGTCGGGTCGGCGTAGTCCACGCCGACCCGACCCCTCTGGGACTGTTCGCATGAACGGTCCCAGAATCGGCTGAGATGACGGCGCAGAGCTGCGCCATCGTCAGATCATCTTACCAGTCCTGCGGCCCTTTGGCACGTCGCCGAGGCCAGGAGACACGCCCCCCTGCCCTGAGCGACCGCTCCAGAGTCACAGGGCAAAGGGGGCGTGTCCCCAGGCCTTGGCGACGCGCTGGAGGGCCGCAGGACAGGTAAGTCGCCTGGTCATGGGGGGAGGGAAGGCGCTTGGAAGCCGCTGCCGTTCGCACAGCAGCGGCACCAAGCCGCCGTTTCCCATAAACCTCGCTTGCCAAGCGAGGTTGGGAAATGGCGGCTTCGCACCAGTCGGGCGGCGCAGCTGTGAAGCAGCTGCGCCCCCTGTGCAAATGGCTCCCTGGGGACAGCATTTTTGCCGTCCCCAGGGTGCCATATTCCGCCCGTGCGGAAGGGGCCGGAGATTTATTTACTACATTTCCCGGGCCTTTGTGCCATCCCCAAACGTCCTCCTTGGCACCATTTTGTTACATCGCTGAGCTCGCTCCATTCCCCCTCATCTGTTTGTTTTCATCATTTCTAGTTTTTTTAAAAAAAAAATAGGGAGGGTTAAATCTTTGAAGAATTGATTATACAAATTATGGAGAATTGCAGGAAGAAACATTGAAGCATCGACTCAACAAATAACTCAAAAAAGGGGAAAGCATCTAATGGTGGCCATGGATCTTTGGGGGGGGGCATGAGTGCAGACAACCATTGTGGTAAAGGGGGGCAGGGAATGAAAACACTTTACAAATGTTTAAGGAGATTTGTATGAAAAGGGTCATCCTTCTGCAACATCCTTATGTGTCCCAGCTGAAGCTAAAATGGCTTGTACCATGTTTTCATACATGTTCCATGTTTCTTGAGCCATTTTACAGGGAAAGATCTTTTGCACAGCGCAGCATTCACGGAACTCAGCCAGGCGGGAACGTCCTGCTGAGAGGCCGTTTCTGCTAAGGGGTGCAAGCCTCAGTAGCCGCCCTTGGCATCCTGACTCGTGGCTTGCACTCCCAAGCCTCATGAAGAGATTCCACTAAAATGGGGATAGCTCCCCAGCTCCACCCATCAGATCAGTTCCCATGCGCAACCCACCAGGTTGGCTATGACAGAGACACAAGCATTAGAACCACAATTATGAGGGAGAAGAGGGTGGGAAGCTTGCCAAGCCCTGCAGCAGCCACAAGGTGGGCCCAAGGCTGGTCTGGGCCTTTTTTGGCCCCTAGTCGGCCCACCTTGATGACGTCGCAGTGCCGTGCCTGTGCTGCGATGCCTCCCTCCTGCCCTAGGCATGGCTGCCGCCAGCTACCTCCTCTGTCTAGGCACGCGAGCCTCTCTTCTTCGCCCTCCCCAGCCGCTCCTTTGACAGAGCATTCCTTCAGGCTGGAGCTAGGATGAAAAAAGCCCTGGTTTTGGTTGAAGACAGCAGGACTCTTTTAAGAACATAAGAACATAAGAACAATCCAGCTGGATCAGACCAGAGTCCATCTAGTCCAGCTCTCTGCTACTCGCAGTGGCCCATCAGGTGCTTTTGGGAGCTCACATGCAGGATGTGAAAGCAATGGCCTTCTGCTGCTGTTGCTCCCGAGCACCTGGTCTGCTAAGGCATTTGCAATCTCAGATCAAAGAGGATCAAGATTGGTAGCCATAAATCAACTTCTCCATAAATCTGTCCAAGCCCCTTTTAAAGCTATCCAGGTTAATGTCCATCACCACCTCCTGAGGCAACATATTCCAAACACCAATCACACGTTGTGTGAAGAAGTGTTTCCTTTTATTAGTCCTAATTCTTCCCCCCAGCATTTTCAATGAATGCCTCCTGGTTCTAGTATTGTGAGAAAGAGAGAAAAATTTCTCTCTGTCAACATTTTCTACCCCATGCATAATTTTATAGATTTCAATCATATCCCCCTTCAGACGTCTCCTCTCCAAACTAAAGAGTCCCAAACGCTGCAGCCTCTCCTCATAAGGAAGGTGCTCCAGTCCCTCAATCATCCTCATTGCCCTTCTCTGCACTTTTAGAGCTAAGGACCACCAGCAGATTGTTATTTGAGGAGCACAACATTCTCTGGGAAACCTGTGGAAAGAAGCGGTCTCACAGGTCAGATCAGAGTGTAAGTCCAGTCCAGTCCAGAACCTTTATTAGGCATATGATCAAGAAAATGTCAAACATTTCCAGATACATTAAAAAAAATCACTCATTGTTACATTGTAAAACACGCCTTAAAATATGGCAACTGCTTCTGAAAATTCTACGTAGGAATTGTTCAGGAGCTTCAACATTTTTCTTTTATCGGAGAATAGCGTGAATCCTGTTGGTAACAGTGCCCACAAGTCAATTCTAAAGTTGCTATACTTTGAACAATACAGCAAAATATGAGAGATTGAGTCCGAGGTATAGGGACAGTACCGGCAGCGACGTTCGTTGTGTGGAATATTGAGAAAGCGCCCTTGGAGGTAGACTGAGGGAAAGGAGTTGCACCTCGCTCTGGTTATGACCCATCTACTCTTGTAATCAACTAGTTGTTCCAGATATACAGCTAGGCTTGTTTTCTGGGGAATGATCCTGAGGTATAGCAGGGAGCAAGAGTTTTGCGCTGTGCTCAGGAGAAATTGATATTCCATATGGTCAGATCAGAGTGTAAAGAAGAGAAGAGTCAGACTTTTTATCAGGACGCAGAGCCATAGTGAGTGGAATGCCCGTGCCACGCCCGTGCCTGCTCCCACCCCGCCCCGGAATGCCAACACCCCACCTGCACCCTGCCGGCACCCCACCCATGCACTGGTGCATGCACTGTGTTAGTCCCCACCCTCATCCCCTTGATGCTACGCCACTGTCAGGACTGCAGATGGGGTTTACTCTTCAGCATGCTGTGGATTGTGCTTAGCGACTTAATTAATGGGCGGGGGGGGAGGGGAGGAGAACTGTTATGAAATGGAAACATCACGAAACACGTTGCTAACTCCAAGTGTGGTGTGAAAAAACTGTGCAGCAGGATAATCATCTTTGCTAGGCTTGTCACCGGTTCAGACAGCTCAATATCTACTTCATATAAGCAGGATTTTCCAAAGACATGCGGGGGTTAGCGATACTTAACCAAGCAGCATCTGAATATCTCTGCTTTTTCATGTGGCCCAGGCTGCAGTTACTGCGTGACCTCAATACATCCTGGCATCCTGACGCACCGAGCGCGTAATTCGCAAACCAGTGCAGCTAAATTGGATTCCTCTCCCTCCAGTCTTCCGATGTTACATTTCTACACTTGCCTTTGGGAAATGCCTGGGAAGGCAGGCAGGCAGATAAGCAATGTTGACATTTAGGAAGACGGTCTCAGATCCAAGAACGACCGAGGAACATGCAGATGGTTTGGGGAGTCACATGATTTCCACTGCTGTCTGATCATCAGTGCAGGACAAGGTTCCCAGCTAAACATTTCCCGGCCTCTTCCATGAGCAGAGAGGGTAATCTACCACGATCTCTGAAGCTTAGTGTGAATAAGCTGTGATCCCCAGCATCTCCTATGAAAAGTATGAGGTCGATGATGGGAAAGAGGCCTCCTTGGAGCAGCAGTGGCATAGCGGTTAAAAGCAGGTGTACTCTAATCTGGAGGAACCAGGTTTGATTCCCCACTCTGCCCCCCACACTTTGATTCCCCACGCTTGAGCTGTGGAGGCTTATCTGGGGAATTCAGCTTAGCCTGTGCACTCCAACACACACCAGCTGGGTGACCTTGGGCTAGTCACATTTCTTCGGAGCTCTCTCAGCCCCCACCTACCTCACAGGGTGTTTGTTGTGAGGAGGGAAGGGAAAGGAGTTTGTAAGCCCCTTTGAGTTTCCTTACAGGAGAGAAAGGAGGGATATAAATCCAACTCTTCTTCTTCTTCTTTGAGACCCTAGAAACCTGCTGCCAGTCTGAGAAGTAAACCCTGACTTGGATGGACCCAGTCTGAGTTCAGGTCTAAGTCATCAGAGGGATGAAATTATTGGAGTGAGTGTGACTCAGCTTACCTACACATTGAGGGGGCTAAATCTCTCTAAATGTATATGTGTGATCTCTTGGTGGGACGTTCCTCTCTTTGTACTTGGGAGATGCCCTCTGACCAGAGGTCGGATTCAGGGGGTTCCGAAGGTTCTGTAGAACCTGTTGTTAAAATGTCCTTTTTTACTTTTTTAATACTTAAAATGTTTTTTATTACGTATTAATATTTTTTAATTCTTAAAATAAAAAAGTGATATTAAAATATATTTTAAATACTTTTTAACAATCATTATTTGAATCCCACCACCATCGGAACCTGTTGTTAAAATGTTTGAATCCCACCACTGCCTCTGACCCCCCCCCCTTCTCGCTCAGTAGCCGTTGTTCCTTATCTCACTTTCCACATGGACATGCAGGGAGGAAGTTGTACAAGCAACTGGTCATTACCATGGGGTGACATCAAATCACGACATTTACTAGGCAGACTATGTTTAAAGCAGAGGTGGGATCCAGCAGGTTCTCACAGGTTCCCGAGAGTAGGTTACTAATTATTTGTGTGTGCCGAGAGGGGGTTACTAATTGGTGATTTGGCCACGTGATTTTTGCCTTAGTTACGCCCCTCCTCTCAGCAGTAGCGTGCAGAACTTGAAGCAGTCTAGCAGGAGGTGCACTGGTGTGCATGGCAGCCTGCACCTGCGTGCATTCATTTCCCGCCCAAGGACTGGCGCAGCAGCTGCGTCCTTGCCACAGCCCTGCCCAGGAATGCACCGCCCCCAGAATGCCCAGTCACGCCCCTTTGTGCCCCGCCCAGCCCCATTGGCGCTACGCCACAGTTTGGATCCCACCACCATGGGAACCTGTTACTAAAATTTTTGGATCCCACCACTGGTTTACAGGGTTGTTTGCCATTGCCTTTCCCAGTGGTCCACCCCCACATACAGGGTGTTCATTTTACTGACCTCATAAGGGTGGAAGGCTGAGTCACCCTTGAGCCGGACGCCTGAAACTGACTTCTGTCAGGACCAAACTCAAGTTGTGAGCAGTACTGCAGTTTACCACTCTATGCCATAGCCAAATCTTCTAAACGTGTGTGTGTCCCGATAGTGTGAGTGCTGCCTGCCATCACACACTCGCAGTGTTGTCATACAACAGCGTGGCTTGTGAGAATCCCTATTACCTGCGGCAAAGGAGGAAAGTGACAAGAACCGGACAGAGGAAGCTCCTCCTACTTAACATGCCATGGAAGGAAAGTGGCGCCGAGATCTCAGCAGCTAGAAGATAATCATCCCAATGCATAATGGCAGGGGCTGATTAATTTATTTGGGTGCCATCTGTGTGCATATGAAAATGGAAACCTTGAACATGAATGATAATGAGCATGTAATTATGAAGCACCTTCCATGCCAACATTATTGCTAAGCTGAGAAAGGGATCTGTCTGTCTACAGGGAAATAAACGTTTCTCACTTGCAAATGTATTTAGTAATGTGGTGCAGAAATTGGCTAAACTGTTCGCTGACTGTCTGCCCATTCATACCAGAACAGCAGTGTGTTTGCTGGAGAGGGTGGAAGTAAGCATTGCAGCTGGTTTTTAGAAGAAGAAGAGTTTGGATTTATACATCACTTTTCTCAGCAGCAGTGGCGTAGGAGGTTAAGAGCTCGTGTATCTAATCTGGAGGAACCGGGTTTGATTCCCTGCTCTGCCGCCTGAGCTGTGGAGGCTTATCTGGGGAATTCAGGTTAGCCTGTGCACTCCCACGCACGCCAGCTGGGTGACCTTGGGCTAGTCACAGCTTCTCAGAGCTCTCTCAGCCCCACCCACCTCACAGGGTGTTTGTTGTGAGGGGGGAAGGGCAAGGAGATTGTAAGCCCCTTTGAGTCTCCTACAGGAGAGAAAGGGGGGATATAAATCCAAACTCTTCTTCTTCTTCAATTGTAAGGCATCTCGTAGCGGCTTACGTTCACCTTGCCTTGAGACGTAGGTGAGGCTGAGAGAGTTCTGAGAGAACTGTGACAAGCTCACAGTCACTCAGCAGGCTTTATGTGGAGGAGCAGGGAAACAAACTCAGTTCTCCGGATCAGAGTCTGCCGCTCTTAACTACCACATCATGCTGAAACTCTAAGGAGTGTTTTGTCCTGTCCTGCCCTGCCCTGTATGGTCTAGGCCCGTAGTGGCAAACCTTTGGCACTCCAGATGTTGTGGACTACTGGCAGGGGCTGATGGGAATTGTAGTTCATAACATCTGGAGTGCCAAAGGTTTGCCACCACTGGCCTAGGCTAACCAATTTCATCACACCTTGGAAGCTAACCATAGTCAGCCCTGGTTAGTGTTTGGATGGGAGACCCACCAAGGGATTCCAGGGTTTCTACACAGAGGAAGGTAATGGCAAATCAACTCTGTTAACCTTTTGCCATGAAAACCCTATGGGGTCACCACCATGACTCAGCTGTGACTTGGTGGCACTTTCTTCCACTATTTTGTGGCTGGAAAACATTTCAGAAACATTTATCATCATTCTAAGATTTGCTCACATTTTTTAAAGGAAAGCTGTCATGTTTCAAAGCGGAATTTCTAGTGAAGGCAATTTGATTATTTAAATGTCATGAAAAAAATAACAATTCCCTCGAAACTACCGGCATCTGACTATCAGTAAGGTTGATTTATATGTATGGGGTTGAGGTATTTCCCTCTACCAAACAGCAGTCCAACTTTGGCTCCATCTACACGTTGTGAAGTCCTCGCTTTCACTGGGAAACAACATAAGGACTTGCTATCCCATCAGCAACAGGGATTTTGGGCCTCCCTAAATGCTGTGGCTCTTTTCTGCCTGTGACCATGGCATGCAGGGACAAATGACAGAGTCTCCCCACACCAACATTATTTTTGTCTCTGCAAACTGCTCCATGCAGCTGCTACAGGTTCTATTGTAAAAATCACAGGATATATGAAACCCTCTGTGACAGAGAGCAGCAGTGGTGTAATGGTTAAGAGCAGATGCATTCTAATCTGGAGGAACCGAGTTTGATTCCCTGCTCTGCCGCTTGACCTGTGGAGGCTTATCTGGGAAATTCAGATTAGCCTGTGCACTCCCACACACACCAGTTGGGTGACCTTGGGTTAGTCACAGTTCTTCTCAGCTCTCTCAGCCACCTCACAGGGTGTTTGTTGTGAGGGGGGAAGGGCAAGGAGATTGTAAGCCCCTTTGAGTCTCCTATAGGAGAGAAAGGGGGGATATAAATCCAAACCTCCTCCTCCTCCTCCACCTCTTCTTCTTCTTCTTCTTCTTCTTCTTCTTCTTCTTCTTCTTCTTCTTCTTCTTCTTCTTCTTCTTCTTCTTCTTCTTCTTCTTCTTCTTCTTCTTCTTCTTCTTCTTCTCAGAGCTCCAAGAGAGGGGAGGGAGAAAACACGTAACAGTGGCGGGGCTGGTAGAGGTTGTGCCAAGAACCCACCATCTCCTCAGAACCAAGGTCCTTCATGCCCTATTTTTCACCCCCACACCTTCATGCTCCACAAAGGTAAAGTTTCACCTTCAGTTATGTCCAACTCTGGGGTACCACTGCAAGCAGTGATTTCATGGGCAAGCCGTTTTTGTGGGGTAGTTTGCCATTGCTTTCCCTGGCTATTCTTTACTCCCTAGCTATGAGCTAGGTACTCAATTGGGTGCTGTGTGGTTTCCGGGCTGTATGGCCGTGTTCTAGCAGCATTCTCTCCTGACGTTTCGCCTGCATCTGTGGCTGGCATCTTCAGAAGATGAAAGCCTTCGACAATACATAAGTACTCATTTACCAACCAAAAAATGGATGGATGGCTGAGTTGACCATGAGCCTAACTGGCAGGATATCTGACCCACAGGGGGCTCGAACTCCTGAACTTATGAGTGGCAGTGCAAGCACTTAACCACTATGCCATGGGGCTCCATATCTGCCCTATACCTTTCTTCCACCCGCAAGCCTCCTCATGAGCTATGCTTAGTTAGGTGCTCCTCCTGCCTACTATTTCCCTAAGAGCTCTGGCCAGTCAATGTAGCTGAAAATGCTGCTAGGTAACCAAAAAGCTTAAAACAAGAAAAGAAAAAGAACCCTTTATATATGGAATTATCGCTGTCAATTACAAAAAAAGCTAAAATTATATTCCTAACACTTCACTCAAATTATCAGTATTAAATACTGTGCATCAAAATACATCAATCTTTGTTTACATATATAAGTACTTTCCCTGGTATGAAAAGAAAGGGTGTGTGTTTTTTTGGTAAAACTGCTTTTAGTTGAAAAAGAAAAGGCACTAATCTCCAGATATAAACATTTTTACATGGACTAGGTGATCTATCTTCATTATTAATTAGGACCATCAGAGATAACTATTAAAATGATCCTAGAATCATAGAATAGAATCATAGAATTGGATGAGATCACATGGGCCATCAAGTCCAATCCCCTGCGATGCAGGAACACACAATCCAAGCACTCCCGACATTTGTTCATCAAGCCTCTGTTTAAAAAAGGAGACTCCACCATTCTTTGAGGTAGTTCCACTGTCAAACAACCCCTATGGTCAGGAGGTTCTTCCTAATGTTTAGGTGAAATCTCTTTGCCTGCACCTTGAACCCATTACTCCAAGTCCTAGTCTCTGAGGCAGCAGAAAACAAGCTTGCTCCCTCTTCAACATGACATCCATTCAAGTATTTAAACATAGCTATCATATCACCCCTTAATTTCGCTTCTCCAGACTAAACATCCACAGCTCCCCAAGTCTCTCTTCTTAGGGCATGGACTCCAGACCTTTTACCATTTTGGTTGCCCTCCTCTGGACCCGTTCCAGCTTGCAAAAATCCTTCTTGAATTGTGGTGCCCAGAACTGTACACAGGTAAGGTCTAACCAATGCAGAATAGAGGGGTACAATTACATCCCTCGATCTTGACACTATACTCCTAGTGATACAGCCCAAAATCGCATTGGCTTTCTTGGCTGTCGCATCACACTGCTGACTCATGTTTAGTTTATGGTCTATGAAGACTCCCAGATCCCTTTTGCATGTAGTGTTGCCAACTCAGGTGTCACCCATCCTATATCTGTGCATTTCATTTTTTCTGCCTAAGTGTAGTATCTTACGTTCATCTCTGTTGAAATTCATTTGTTTGTTTTGGCCCAGCTGTCTAATCTGTCCAGCTCATTTTGAATTCTGACTCTGTCCTCTGGGGTATTAGCTACCCTTCCTAATTTGGTGTCATCTGCAAATTTAAATAGCATGTCCTAATGTCAGTGGTCCAAATTTCTCAATAAACCAGGTCAGGATAAAGCAGAATAAAGCATAACAGCATGAGTGCGTGTGTGCTGTCAAGTCACAGATGACTTTATGGCAACCCTGTACATTTTCAAGGCAAGAGATGTTCAGGTTTGCCATTGCCTGCCTCCATGTGGGCTGAGAGTTCTGAGAGAACTGTGACTTGCCCAAGGTCACCCAGCAGGCTTCAAGTGGAGGAGTGGAGAATCACAGCCGGTTCACCAGATCGGAGTCTGATGCTCTTACCTACATACAAGAAACCAAAAGCACACACAGCTGTAACTAAAAACAAAGAGCAGCCACGGCTTACCACGGCGGCCATTGCTGGTGGAGAAGGGACAGCCTCCTTAAGCTGCCTCCTCCCCACAGCCTTGCGAGCTCCTCCGGTTTGCGGGGCTCCGGCTTGCTGGCGGCACGGGCCTGGTGAGCCTTAGGGTGCCAGGCAGTGACGCCGGGCACCCTGACATCACCTGGGGAGGTGGGGCCGGGCGACCTATTTAGGCCAGGGCCCGGCCTCCCCACCTCCCCATTTGCCGGAGCTGGGGGGCAGCGGGAAAAATACCGGCTTTAGTGGAACCTCCTCAGGAAGTTTGGGATGGAGCAAGCCAAGGGGTCACTTGCCCAGACGTGGGCCTCTGTGGCTTGTGCCCCTGGCAGCAAAGAGTATTCAGGAAGTGGCGACCGCCCGTCTGGAATCTCACCACTGCTCCAGTGTGTGTTATAATTTTTCTTCGGCAGGCGTGCTGATAAAAATTTAGTCTTTAGCGCTTGTGCTGCCCAGTACACAGATCAGAAGATCAGACCCCCATGCTGCGCCTTACGCTTTTGTTTACCTTGAACCAATGTTGTTAATAAAAAATTTTTTTACCACACACAAATGTTTGTTGTATTTACAATTTCTCTCAAAAGGCGGGAGGGCATCAGCTACTTCCCTCAGGCAGCAAAGAGAGATACTTAGTCCATGTAAAAATGTTTACACATGGCTGTTCAGTGCCTTGCCCAGGCATTTTGTAATTTAAACAAAAGTGTTACAATTTACAGATCTATGCCACCGTATGGTACAGGTTTAAACCCCTGAAGAAAGCCTCACATCTAAAACACATTTGGTTTGTTTACATGGATTTCATGTGATTTATAATTGTCCCTGGTCATTGGAAAGATGTTTTTGTGACATCCTCATGCGTACAAGTACAATTTTACGAAAGTTGTTTTGTTTTGTTTTTTTAACATGAGAGAAAAATGCCTATATGTGTAGCCAAAGATTCAGGGATTTCTGAGCCCAGAGTTGGCAACTCTGTTTCCACTGCAGAGGAGCAGCATCGTCAGTTCCATCTGCTACGTTGGCCTGCGCTGCCATTTTGTTCGGAGAACTGAAAACAACGGCCTGTGGACCCTGTAAATAACAGGGGAAGGTCAAATGCAGTTTCAGAACAGCTCCAGCGTTTGTTGTTCAAAGGTGCGCCTTTAAACAGACGCCCTTCAAAGACTGACCCTGCAATGTCACGAAAGAGGGCACTGCCATGTCGGTCTTCTGAGGAACAACAAGAAATAGGCTAGGCTTCTGTCACTCTTCCCATGGTTTGGGGCTTCGGCCTGCCATCCCAGGCTGAAAATACACCGCACAGTTAAATATTAAGAGCTGTTTTCCTGTGTTTGCACCTTGTTCTCTTAAAACACATCGAAGCCACCAGGGAATGTCTCTGCGTGCAATTGGAGGAGGACCCGAAGGGCCGCCAAGGAGGATTTATTCGCAGCTAAGCTGGAGAAAGTCAACTGAGACAGACTGCAGACTCTGCATCTCATCCAGCGATAGAACAATTTGGGGAAACGTTCACGCTCTCCCCTCCTCCTGCAAAACTGCTGATCTACTGATTCCGAAGCATCAAGTGACATACCAATCAGGGCTCAGCACACATATTAGGGCACCTGGCAGCTTGCCTTGGGTTTGGTCGCTGGCTAAAATGTTTCCGTTGAGGGAGGAGAAACCTGCCAGAATCCGACAGGTACTTAGCGTGGTGTCAGCGCTGCGGGAAAGTCAACATTTGTGCCGCTGTTTACTGCCAGCTGTATAAGAACTGCGGTGAAAATGGGATCGAAGGAGGCGGTAAAAAAACACCATAAATTCAAATGATGGGGGCGACAAATCAGACGCCTGAAAGTAAATCAGTTTTTGCCCAGCGTTGTAGGAAGAAAGGCGTCGATTCCGCGATGCGGTTTGATAGAAAAGTGGTTAGGCTGAAGGAGGCTAACCCCAGTTCAGGGCACTGATTTTAAAAGCTGGGGGAGATGCTTGTGGAGATCGGGGCCTTCGGAGGAATATTACATCTTTCTGTGACTGCAGATGAGGGAGACAATTTGTTCTAATGAAGTACTTTGTGCCTCAGGAGGTTTTGTTGACTATGTTTGTATTCAACAATATTTGAAATAATTAAGTGTCCTTCAGTTTTCTTAAAAAGGGGTGGACAGTTTTCTCCTCCCACTATGCTGTTCTTGAAGGTGCAATAAACCCCCAGAACAAAATTTGGGGCGGTTCAGTAGACAGAATTGGAAAGGAGAAAGGCACTTTTAACAGTGGAAAGGAGAAATGTACATTTTCCTAAGTGTCATTAGTTGTGGGGCAGTTCCTTTAGCCCACAGGTGTCAAACTCGTGGCTCACCAGATGTTATGGACTGCAGTTCCCATCATCCCCTGGCAGCATGATGCTGGCAGGGGAGGATGGGAACTGTAGTCCATAACATCTGGAGGGCTGCGAGTTTGACACCTATGCTTTAGCCCTTATTATTTTAGCTCTTTCACATGAACTGCTTTTTTTACTGCTGCAAAATGAAGCTAGGGACAGATTGGGGTGGGGGGCTGGATTTCTCAACAAGCCTAAAGAAAATCCCAAGTTCACAGAAAAATATGAAATCACGAGAAAAAAAATACATTGGGGCATTAAAACTCCTCGAAGCAACAAAAACAGAGCCTGTGGCTTTAAGAAAAGAATGCCAACTGAATTCTCACTCACTATTTTGGAAGTTACTAGGAGGCCATGGTGATTGTTAGGAGACCTTCCAAACTTTGGTATCTATAAAGAAAAGCCATGAGGGGGAATGGGTGGACTTGAAGGCCAAAAGAGCCTTAAAAAGACCATGCTGCTCTCTTTTGTCACATTACGCAGGAGGACTTATTGGAGACCAGACCAGTCCTTTGCATTATTTGAAAACAATAAATTGTCTTCAGGTTTTGGAGTCCTTATGACACTGCATGGCACAGGTTCCTCCAGGCAATGAGCAGAGGTCAATGGGGGAGTGGGGGGGGAGGTAGTTGCAAACTTCCTGCCTTGTTCAAGGGGTTAGACTAGATGACCCTTGAGATCCCTTCCAATTACATGTTTCATTGGCTGATTCCACACAAGGCAAATATAGCAGGTTCAGGATGCTATACAACCTGCATTGGCCCTGCCTCCAAAATGTCAGGACTACAATTCCCAGCAATCACCAGCTCCCGCCTTTTTTGCCGAGCTGGGGAGCTACGGCAAAACGAAACTATGTAGCTCTGTCAGAACCAATGATAGACCAGGAACTGGAGAGAGGGGAAAAGCTGATTGGTTGCTGTCTGTTTTTGTAAATAGAATAAATACTGGAACTGAGGACAAGAATTCTCAGTTCCAGCACCCTGTAGTTAAGGCGACCCAAATCAATACAGTTCTTTTTACATTGAATTTGGGGCTTTCCCCACAACAGAAGGGAGCTAAGGTCGACTCAGTTCCCTTCAGTGGAGGGCGATTCCAGGCTGTCCCCACAGCAACTGAGTTGGCCCCCTGGAACCGAGCTAAGTGGGCGGGATCATCTTGGTGCCTATTTCACTCCTCGATCGTGATTGGAGCTTGTGTTACGGTGGGAAACGGGAGCGTTCTTGTTTTTACAGTTTTTACAGTTTACAGTTACATGCACTTTCTGCCTGCCACGAATCTCCTGTTCTGCGCATGCCACAAAAGCGGCTCGTGATTGGTTGAACGGATGAGGTGTCGTTTCGATGTTTCCCCACTTCGAAGCGGTATCAACCTTGTTCTGGCAGAAAAGTGTAGTTCATAACGGCGACAAGGATGTCGCAGTTCTGAGGGGGGGGGGGGACTGAGACAAAACAATGTTGAGCTCGGTGGCAGTGTGGATTCACTGAGGCGAACCTAGGTAGAAACCAGTTCAACTCTGTCAGTGGGGAAAGCCCCTGAGTGGTGTTCAGCCTTACACAAAATGAGCCTGGCCTGCTTTATTTCCCTCGACCCCTTGATTTTCAAAAATTGCTAAACCAGAGATCCTTTTGCAAAATCCCGGGTTGGAGCCACTGCTGTGCAAATGGCCAGGCAGGAGGCACCATTTCCCTCCCTTCCACCACACTATCCACGGTCAGGGACAATTCGCCTGCTATTGCCCTGCCATTGCAGGGAGGCCTCTTTTTCTCTTTAACATTTTTTTTGTGGGTTGCATCTGCATAGCTCCACAGATGCAGCCTGTTGTATCGTGGGATAATCAGTATGGCTGTGGGTGTTCATTGCTGCACGCCTGCAAAGCTAAGACTGTGTTGCAGGAAATTTTAAAAAAGAGAGAAACATCTGGGTGTTGTGTGGTTCCTGGGCTGCATGCAGGGACGTAGGTATAGATTTTTTAAATGGGGGGGTTGGGGGTGAGGCCACACCCCCACCCACCCCTAGGGCATGGCCACGCCTCCCCAAGCCCTGCCCCTGGCCTAGCACTTATAAAAGCAGCTCTCCGAGGCCGGGGATGGCAGACTCCCCTGCCGTGCCCTCCCCTGCCCCCCACCAGCTGGGCTCCCAGCCGGCAGCCGGCAGTTCCTTCTGCCCTCCCCTCTGGGCAGAGGCATGGAGGAAAATGGAGCCCAGTGACATTTTCTCCCAATGTTTTGCCTGCATGTGTGGCTGGCATCTTCAGAGGATCATCTGAAGATCCCAGCCACAGATACAGGTGAAACTTCAGAAGAAAATGTTACTAGAACACGGTCAAACAGCCCAGAAACCACACAACACCCCAATGATTCCGGCTGTGAAGGCCTTAGACAAGAGAAACATCTCTGTGTGAAGGTGCAAAAGCAACCCAACTGTTTCCGAGGGCTAATCATTGCTTGCATGTGAATGGGAAAAAGGGAAACGGATTCCTTCATAACAACTGCACACTTTTTACATTTGCTGTGTGGAATCGACCTATGTTTTTTTTTTCCTTTTGCCTTCTCTCAACAGAACTTTTTTTGCTTTTATTTGGTAATGCAGATGACAGAATATTGAATAGCTTCCTAGATTCGGCATGTTTGATTTGTTGCAGAGAAACACAGCTTTACACGCCCACCCAAGTTCAATCACCAATATTATGTGTGGCAAGATTTGCTCCAGCTAAGCTGTGGCTGCTAAATAAACTGTTGTTGTCAAATGTTTATCCAGCTGCTTCTTGGAAGACTCCAAAAGACTTGACAACCATCCTCAATTTGTCGTTCCATGATTCAAATTGGGTCACAGACAATGCATTTATCAACTGAAATTTACTGTTCTGCAGCTGTTAACGTACACCTCCAACACATCTGTAGATGGTGCGTAGATGAGAGAAGAGGTTATCAGCACAATTTCCCCCTTTCCAACAGAAGAAGAGGGAGTAAAATCCATGAGGGGAGAAACTGAACAGTTGCCGCCTGGTCTGTGTGGAACTGGAATGTGGGACAATTCATGCAAATATGGCCGCTGAACATGACATTTCCCGTTCCCCAGTCATGACAACTTAATAGAGACTTCTCATAGGGGCTTTCCCCACTGACAGAGTTGAACTAGTTTCTACCTAGGTTCGCCTCAGTGAATCCCCACTGCCACCGAGCTCAACATTGTGTTGTCTCAGTTTCCCCCTCTTTGTCGCAGTTATGAACTACCCTTTTCTGCCGGAACAAGGTCGATACTGCTTTGGAGCTTCGAAGTGGGGAAGCATCGAAACGACACCTCATCCGTTCAACCAATCACGAGCCGCTTTTGTGGCATGCGCAGAACGGGAGAGTCGTGGCGGGCAGAAAGCGCATGTAACTGTAAACTGTAAACTGTAAAAACAAAAAAGAATGCTCCCGTTTCCTGCCATAACACAAGCGCCAATCACGATCGAGGAGCGAAACAGGCACCAAGATGATCCCGCCCACTTAGCTTGGTTCCAGGGGGGCCAACTCAGTTGCTGTGGGGACAGCCTGGAATCGCCCTCCACTGAAGGGAACCGAGTCGACCTTAGCTCCCTTCTGTAGTGGGGAAAGCCCCATAAAGTAGTAGTCTCACCACAAGGAGATTCTTACCTTCAGAAGAGGGATGCCAGCCACCAAGTGGGACATGGGGGTCCCCTGTAATTGCAGAGCCCTTCGGGGGGGGGTGGACAATCTATCAAATTAAACAAACAAACAAACAAACAAATAAATAAATAAATAAATAAAATAGCTCCTCTCCAGACAACAGAGATCACTTCCCTGAGGAAAATGGTTGCTTTGGTGGGTGGACTCGATGGCCTTGTCTTAGGGATGTGTGTTTTGCAAAAGCTACCTTACTTGTATTTTTCAGGGTTTTTTAATTTTTACCCGACACAAAATGGTAGTAGTTTTAAATGGAGCCGACAAACAGATCCCTGAATCATGCTGAAAACATTCTGTATGATTCTGGCTGTTTCGGTCTACCACCATTGGTGGGGAATCCTTTCTCTCCCTCCCATATCCTTACTTACCAACTAGCTGCCTCTGGACTGCAGAATCCCAATATTCTTGATATGGAGGTCTGAAAATATCCAGCCCATTCAAGCCTATTAGACCTGCATCTAATTTTTTTTTGCCCCTACATAGTCCCTCACTGAGGTACCTGTCCTCCCTAGGCTCCATCCCAAAATCTCCATCTGGTAAGCCTACCCCCCCATCTCCCATCAATGCTGTGGGGACCTGGCAACCAAATTTCAGAAACCAGTTTCCAAGGGTTCAGAATCAAGGGTCGAATCCCCACTACCATCTTAGCCAGGTTTCAAAACACAAACTAACCAGGTTTGAGGGATGACCTCCCCATTGCTTGTGTGGCAGATTCCATTTTTGATGCTCGTTCTCCCCGTTAATCTGCATTCCGGCAGGACCTGGTTGCAAGTGGCACAGACCCCATTAACACGGTTCAGAGCTGATCTGAGGGGAGGGATGTGGGTTGAAACCCTGACTTGTTTCCCTCCCTGGAGTGTGATGCAGAATTTGGGCAACCAATCAGCACTGCGATGCACATGCAGCCTTTCCTTGGTTTTATTTCTGCTTTTGCGATCGGCCAGCAGAAGGGGATGCAAACATTAAACAATCAAACGTGTAACTGAATCGTTCATGGTTTACACAGGTAAAAATTAACCGCCGGGTAATAGCCAAACAGTTAAACGCGAACTTTTACATGCTAAGCTTTTTTGATCACACCTCTACAATGTAATGCTTCTCAAGAGGGGAAAGGTCCCGCTTCATCAAGGCACGCCAGCCAATCAGGGAAGACCAGCAAAGTGAGCTAGCCTGGTAGTGGGGATTGCTAAGAGTTCTGCAACCGGGTGTGTCTGCTGTGTGTTCTCTGCGGTGGGGAGGGAGAAACTCCGATGAAGAGGACACAGTTTCACAACGAACAGGTTTGGATCTGCTTGCAAATTTCAAGTGGGGATTCGACCAAGGATCAAACAGAATCAAGGGTCAACCCAGTCTTGCACAGTTTCACCTCCTCTCCCAGCTGGTAATATTTTTCAGGATGTAACACATCGGCAATGTTGGTGCCCTGACGCATAAGTGGATTTTTGCAACAGTTTTGGCAGAAAAAGTCAGCCATACAACGACACACTCAGGCCAAAGTGTCATCAATTAATATTCCGCCTCTAAGACACAGCCATTTTGGAAGGATTGATCAGAAACCTCAAATACATTCTCCCTTTTTTGTTTTTGGATGTGAGACTTTTGTTCTGTTCGCATTCATTGCTGGCGTTTCTAATTTTGTGTTGTTTCTTTTGCATCATTTTAAGGCCATTGATATGGAATCATCATCACACACAGAAATACAAACGCGTTGGAACAATGCATTCGCTTCAGGGGAAAATGGAAAAGAGTACAGAAACACAGACTCGTGTGTTCAGTTTTGCCAAGTGAAGATGTAATCTTGAAATGCGGATTTTTGGCTCAAACCAGAAAGGCTGTGAAATTCAGCTGTGTCCTGAGTCCACGTGGAAACATCAGAGTTTGCTGACATTTGAATCATCTGGGTGGTGGGGGGGACTTTAATTAATTTTAGGAACTAACAAGAATCAGTGATTAAATCAACCAAATACAGCATGATCTGCATTTGAACAGACAGAGCTGGATCCCTGGATGGAGGCACAGAAAATACCAGTTTCTTTCCTATCACTCTTAGAGACTCTATGGCTTTCCGCACTGACAGAGTTGTACTGGTTTCTATCTAAGTTCACCTCAGTGTATCTACACTGCAGCTGAGCTCAATGTTGTTTTGTCTCAGTTCCACTCCCTCAGAACTGCGACATCCCTGTTGCACTTATGAACTGCACCTTTCTGCTGGAACAAGGTCGATACCGCTTCGAAGCTTCAAAGTGTGGACGCATCGAAATGACACCTCATCCGTTCAACCAATCAGGAGCCGCTTTTGTGGCATGCACAGTACGGGAGAGTCGTGGCGGGCATGTAACTGTAAACTGTAAACTGTAAAAAAAAGAACGCTCCCGTTTCCCATGGTAACACAAGCTCCAATCATGATCGAGGAGCAAAACAGGCACCAAGATGATCCCGCCCACTTAGCTCAGTTCCAGGGGGCCAAGTAAGTTGTTGTGCGGACAGCCTGGAATCGCCCCCCACTGAAGGGAACCGAGTCAACCTTAGCTCCCTTCTGTAGTGGGGAAAGCCCCCTATGCTTATTTAGAACCAGAATGGTGTAGTGGTTAAGAATGGTGTATTCTAATCTGCAGAATTCCCCACTCATCCACGTGAGTGGTGGGCTGCTATCTGGTTAACCAGATTTGTTTCCCCCCTCTTACACATGAACCCTGCTGGGTGACTTTGGCAGAGTTCTCTCAGGACTCTCTCAGCCTCATCTGCCTCACAAGGTGTCTGTTATGGGGAGAGGAAGGGAAAGGAGTTTGTAAGTCACCTTGAGTCTCTTTACAGGACAGAAAGGCAGGGTATAAATCCAAATGGTTGTTGTGGGTTTTCCGTGCTGTGTGGCCGTGGTCTGGTAGATCTTGCTCCTAACGTTTCACCTGCATCTGTGGCTGGCATCTTTAGAGGTGTATCACAGAGGGAAGTGTGTAACAGATTTGATGCTTGAAGACTGCCAGCAAGGGGAAACTCACCCCCTCCCAAAGCAGCCAATGCCACTGCTGAACTATTCTTATTATAAAAATATTTTTCCTAATATCCAGCTGGTAACTTTTCTGCCTATAATTAAAACTCATTATTGTGAGTCCTGTCCTCTTGCTGCCAACAGGAACAGCTCCCAGACCTCCTCTAAATGATAACCCTTCAAATACTTAAAGAGCGTAATCACATCACCACTAGATGATAATCTTGTATGAGTGGCGCAGGAGGTTAAGAGCTCGTGTATCTAATCTGGAGGAACTGGGTTTGATTCCCAGCTCTGCCGCCTGAACTGTGGAGGCTTATCTGGGGAATTCAGATTAGCCTGTGCACTCCCACACACACCAGCTGGGTGACCTTGGGTTAGTCACAGTTCTTCTCAGCTCTCTCAGCCACCTCACAGGGTGTTTGTTGTGAGGGGGGAAGGGCAAGGAGATTGTAAGCCCCTTTGAGTCTCCTATAGGAGAGAAAGGGGGGATATAAACCTCCTCCTCCTCCTCCTCCTCCTCCTCCTCCACCTCTTCTTCTTCTTCTTCTTCTACTTCTTCTTCTTCTTCTTCTTCTTCTTCTTCTTCTTCTTCTTCTTCTTCTTCTTCTTCTTCTTCTTCTTCTTCTTCTTCTTCTTCTTCTTCTTCTTCTTCTCCTTCTCCTTCTTCTTCTTCTTCTCAGAGCTCCAAGAGAGGGGAGGGAGAAAACACGTAACAGTGGCAGGGCTGGTAGAGGTTCACTTTCCCCACATCCTGTTCAGCATGGAGGCGGGCGGAGGGTCCATCCAGAAAGAAGAGTCCGAAGTCAAGGAAGCCAAATGGTCAGAGGTGGGCAAAGAGTCAAATCATAGCAGAAGTCAGAACTCCCAAAAGAAATAATAATAATGAAAAAAATAACTCCCACAAATGACCTGGCTTATAATTTAGGGGAAATACAAGTTAAATAGAATAATAAATAAGGTTGTTAAAACACTAGTTTAATAAGCTTGTTAGGAGCACAAGTTAAATAGAATAATATATAAGGTTGTTAAAAATTCTGTTATATATAGCTAAAAATTTAAACTGTTCATGTTTGATTAATTTTACAGACTGCCGCAAAGAACTTGGTAGAGCATGCAAAAACCAGTGTTTTTTCATCAGTCAGTAATGTACCAGCCTCAACAGAGTCTGATCACCCAGGATTCCCACTTAACAAAGGAGATTAATATTAGAATGAACCTTCTGATATAAAGGGCAACAAAGTATAATGTGTTCTGTAATTTCAATCTCCAATAAAATGCAGGGCATATCCTGTGAGTCAGGACTACAATTCCCAGCATTCACCAGCTCCCGCCTTTTTGCGTTAGAGCGGGAAACCGAGCTGGGGAGCTGTGGCAAAACGAAACTATCTAGCTCCGTCAGAACCAATGGGAGACCAGGAACTGGGGGGAGGGGAAAAGCTGATTGGCTGCTGTCTGTTTTTGTAAATAGAATAAACACTGGAACTGAGGACAAGAATCCTCAGTTCCAGCAGCCTGTAGCTAAGGCGACCCAAATCAATAAAGTTCTTCTTCTTTGGGACTTTTGGGGGTCACCCGTCCAAAATCAAAGGGAGTGGTTGACACTTAATTCATAGGGAAAATGCTTTTCTAAGACTAAAAAATCTCCAAATATGAGAAATAAGCGGCCAGAGAAACTAGGTGCCTTGAAGTTTCAGAAGACAGGAAAGCTGGGGATCTTGCTGGCTGATCATTCACTGGCGTTCTGCCCTGCAGTAAGCGTATGGTTCCTGCGGGGCAGAGATTCTTGTACTGATTGTCCCTGAAAACCTATTTGAGCGGAGAAAGAAATACACTTCGCTCCCTCCAGCATTTTGCTCCTCTAGAAATTTCAATAACTCACAGTGGTCTGACTGCGTGGTTCCTTCAGCTCCCATCTCCGAGAGACTTCTCCGCTGTATACCTTTTCCTTTTTTTTGCTGTCAAGTCACAGATGACTTATGGCAAGTTATGGGTTTTTAAGGCAAGAGACATTCAGAGGTAGTTTGCCATTACCTGCCCCTGGTATTCCTTGGAGGTCTCCCATCCAAATACTTGCCAGGGTCAAGGCAGAAAGTGTGTGACTGGTCCAAGGTTGCCCAGCAAGCTTCCCTGATGTGAGTGGGCATTTGAACCATGTCCTAATCCAACACATTAACCACTACACCATGCTGGTTTCCCTCACTGTATACTACCATTGCAGGTACTTGCAGACTGGGTGTGGTTCAAGGTGCGACCAAAGAATCAGAGAATGCTTGGCCTTTCATTGGGTCTTTCCACACTTACCTTAAGCCACGCGCTACTTTCCTCAAGTAGCACGGGGTCCCCCGGCACTCCCCACAATGGAGCATTGTTTGTGCAGCCTTCTTATGCTGCCGTTGTCGCGCCCTCTCAGCGCGCGGCATCCCTGGCGCTCTTGTAAACGGCGCCTTGTGATGACCCCGCGCAGAGCGCGGGGTTGTTGGGATGCCCGGGCGCTCACCAGTGGATGCTACGCTGAGAGCAGCGCCGCCAGCGGGCACAGTAGGGACCGCTTTATGGGCGAGCAGTGAGGAAACGCCCATTGTTACCCTGAGGGGTGCAGCCTAGAACTCATAGGGAAAAGTATTAGTGTCCGGGGAGTTGCTCTGCATTTAGAATACCCTCCTGTTCACTTTTTCCTACGTTGTTGTTCTTTAGGTTTCTGTTGTAAATCCCCATTTGTGGAAGCAGGCAGGATATAAATGAATAAATCGGGATTCCCAATCTGTCTGAGCCTGCAAGCTCATTTGGAACTGTGACACAGCATGGCGGGTGCAGCACCAAAACGGCGGCTACAAAATGGTCACCGCAGGAGGTGGAGCCTGTCACAAAATGGTTGCCACAGCTTAACTTCAAAGACATGCTGCAGATCCTTTTGCTATGGTGGCCAGAGGTAACAAATCTTCACAGCCAATCGAATCTCAGTAGTCATCAAGGAGAAGAAGAAGAGTTTGGATTTGCACCCCACCTTTCTCTCCTGTAAGGAGACTCAAGGGGGCTTACAAACTCCTTTCCCTTTCTCTCCCCACAGCAGACAGCTTGTGGGGTAGGTGGGGCTGAGAGAATACTGAGATAACTGTGATTACACCAGGGTCACCTAGCAGGCTTCATGGTAGGGGGATCAAGCCTGGTTCTCCAGATTAGAGCCCCCTGGTCTAAACTACTACATTTCGTTGGACAGGAGTATCTATCTCTTCCCCCTGCCAGCCCAGGCCAACCTGCTCCCAACCGCTGCTGAGGTGGAGAAGTGGGGAATAAAACCTTGTTCTCCAGATTAGAGTCCACCCCTCTCAACCACTACACCGTGTTGGACAAAAGACCTATCTTGCCCACCAACTTCCTCAAAACACTTGGTGGGTTCCAGAAAAGGTGTCAGCAGGCACGACGGCATCACAGGCATTATGTTGGAGACCCCTGGAGTAAATAAACACATGACTGAAGATAGGTGGGTATTCTAAGTGGGTATTTCAGAGCCAAGACTGCCAATGCTTTCCTTGTGAGTTCAGTAAAATCCAACTGGACTAATTCAATATAAACTCATTCTGTTTTCTAACCGTGCATTTCCACACGTGTGTGGAGTAGTAATTTGGAGAAGAATCTGCACATCACTCCCAGCCCAGGCGGGAACAGGCAACACCTTCCATTGTTCTGAAAGGACTTGTAACTTCCGCATTGTTTCCTATCTCAGTTGCCACATTGCAAGATTTATTCTGTTATTACGAGGAAATCATTACTTATTTGATTATCTATCCCGGCGTGGACTTCCAGATATGGATTGAGACAGAGGCCATCGCCTATAAAGAAAACGTAACACCAAACATTGGATTGGATTTTACAGGCTTGGCTTTTTGAAAGCAGGAGAGTTTTGCGCTTTTGTTTAATTTGCACTGCCGGTACGAGGGCTAGGACTTTTATAAGTTCTCGTCAGCTCTTGTTTTGCGGCCCAAGTTGTCATTTCTAATAAGTTTTCTGCATTTATGTGATATCATTTTTGCAGCTGGGGGAAGAAATGTGTGCAAGGGAGTTAAGCACTGCGAGGATCCCTGCCAGTGCCAAACAAGCCGACGCTATCAGTTACATGACACAGCACGACTGTCAGGAAGGTAGGCAATTATCATCATGTACTGAATAATTAACTATGACGATTGTGCGACACATTCCCACCTCTACTAGGCCTCGCGGGTTTCCGAGTTTTGAAGCTCTCCGGGTGACGCAGGAGAAACGATCAAACGTGAGGCGCTACAGCTGCAAAGTCCCAGACCAAGGCGCCTTTCAAGTCGAATTGGCAACAAAAGAGACAGGTTCCTCTTTTGAACTGCACGTTAATATTTAATACACAGTGGTGTCGACGACACAATTGAACGCTTGCTCGACATCTGTCCTATCAGAAGTTGGGTTGGGAGGTGAAGCGTGCGGCACGAGGAATGGAAATCCCGACGACGAACCACATTCTCACCGCTTTGCGACCCTCTGCGGTTCCTCAGACTGAAGCACCCAACCATTTTGATCCCGGGGGCTCTGGATTTTTGGCAAAGGCTGGTGGGAACAATCAACCAAAAAAAAGGCTACACATGCACAGGAAATCCAAGAACAGGGAAAAGAGGAGCAACTAAGAAAACTTCACTGGGAAAGAGGCATAGAATGAAATCCAGGAGGACCTTTGCAAGAGATTAGGTGGTGATGGAAAGCTTGGATTCTCAAAAGCTCATGCCCCCCAAATCTTGAAAGCTAGAATCTATGGCTACCAGTCTTGATCCTCCTTGATCTCAGATTGCAAATGCCTTAGCAGACCAGGTGCTCAGGAGCAGCAGGAGCAGCAGAAGGCCATTGCTTTCACATCCTGCACGTGAACTCCCCAAGGCACCTGGTGGGCCACTGCGAGTAGCAGAGTGCTGGACTAGATGGACTCTGGTCTGATACAGCAGGCTAGTTCTTATGTTCTTACATTCTTAAGCTATTGAACTCAATCCTCACTCTTCTACTGTGGGCCAACATGTCTTCCCTGTGAAACTGGGGAAAGAGGAGTGGGAGAAACCAAAGCTCTCACTGTGGTTGTAGCTGCCTCTGAAGCAATGTCATTTTAATCTGCACAGCCAATCAAATCCCAAGAACCAATCAGAAGCTATGCTATGTGAGAGCTCCATCTGGCCTGCCATCACCTTTTATCTGGCCCCCAGCAAGTGTTTTTAAGAAGTGGGTGGACACAAATAGGACTTTTGCCCAGTAAGGCTTCTGCTTGACTATTGGAGATTTGATTGGCTGAGCTGCAGTGGCGTAGTGCCCATGGGGCAGGGGACACGATGCCCCAGGTGGAGCCACGGTGGAGGTGTGACTGGACTGTAGAGGGGGCGAGGTGGTGGTGGCGTTCCAGGGTGGGTGGTGCTGCAGCAGGGGCGTAGGGAGTGTGCATGCCCCGGGGGCAGTTTCCCCTTGCTCTGCCTCTGCTGAGTTGATTTTTTAAAAATGTTGTTTTGGTGGCAGCTGCTATCAGAGCACAAGGATCTACATGATGCTACTGAAGTTAAACAGAGGCAATCATTTGGTGGCTGGGTCCGCCTCCTGCAGTGGCCATCTTGTGTCAGCCACTTCATTACAGCATCCACTGTGCGGTGTCAGATTTCCAAAGGGCTCACAGGCTTGAAAAGCTTGGGGAGCCCTGTCCTAAAACTGGTTCCCTTAGATCAGGGGTCTGCAACCTGTGGCTCTCCAGATGTTCATGGACTACAAATCCCATCAGCCCCTGCCAGCATGGCCAATTGGCCATGTTGGCAGGGGCTGATGGGAATTGTAGTCCATGAACATCTGGAGTGCCAAAGATTTTTAAATCCCATGGTCCAGGAGTATGTGTTTACAATTCAAGGGGAAGTGGACTCTGCTCCACACATCCCTACTACAGTGATGGCGAACCTATGGCACGGGTGCCAGAGGTGGCACTCAGAGCCCTTTCTGTGGGCACACGTGCACAGAGTTCATCATGTGGGGGTGGGATGGAAAATCACCCCCCACACACCCACGTACATCTAGGCTAGCCTGGGCACGATCCTTTACCTGGGAGTTAGCTCGGTTGCTGGCAATGGGGCTTGCTTCCTGAAATACAAACCCTCCTAGGGTTGTGAGGATTCACCCATTGGGAGAAAAGTTGCTGGTTATTCCCTTAAAACTTACTCCCTGAGTAAATGTGCACCTTAGACCAACCGTTTTCTAAACCAAAACCTCGGTATTCAGGTTAGAATTGGCCTATTGGCCTTTGAAGTAAATAAATTAGGTTTTGGGTTTGCAATACTCAGGCACTTTCGGTCACCGAAAAGTGTGTTTGTTTTCTTTTTACTGGTCTTGTGGATGTAATAGATAGTAGTCTGTTGTTGGCAAAAGCTTTCAGACTGCTGTAGAAGATGATTTAGTTGTTGGTGTTGCAGTTTTTTAAAAAGCCATTCCTCATCCTTAGCCCATAAATATTACAGTGTGAATTCATTTGAATTCATTAACTGAAATGCCCTCTGAAATCACCTCAAAAATATAGAAGACAGTTCTCCATTCATTTTTGAGAAATGTGTTCATTTATATTTTTTAATCAGTTTTATGGTTATGCATTTTCCTCCCAGAGATAGTTCTCTCAAGATGACATGGAAACAAATCCAAGGTAGATTACCTGCCATGGCTTCACATGTAGAGATGCTAGTGTGTTCTCATTCACCATAACTTTGTTGATGGGTGTAGATGAGTAGATATTCTGTAAGGCATGTGCAAGGGCATAGACAGCATTATAGATGCTGTAGCTGTGACTGGTCATGCGTAGTTCAAGGCAGTGGCTGGGCATCAGTGTTTCCTCCCAGGTACATATTTCATCAGTCTCTGTTGTGGCCTATTGGCATTTTAGAAACACACACTCAAGACGTTTCTGGGAAATGTTTGGCTCCGGAAACCATCTTCCTTTGCCCAAGGGAGGTTTTCTAATGTTAGCAAATGTTTGAAAACCTGGGACCATATCTGAGTGAAGTGTGAAGGAAAGAGCACCATGAAACATCTCTATTTCCCACGATCTTTGAAAATCTATGAAGGTGAAATCTATGTGGGCAGTTGTAATCCACACTTTCCCTATAGCCAGATATTCAGAACCGGTTTCAGATGTTAACCATATACCCATTGCCAACCATAAAATGGTAGATATTTCTCCATACACAACAATAACTTTGGCTTTGGTGTGCAATAAAACTGAATTATCACTATAAAAACTGCGGATTGCTAAAGCCATTGTATCTGCTTGATTCTTCGATGGAGCTCTTTCTGTGAAGGCCGAACAGATCCCATTCTCAGAAAGCATCTTCTCCATTGTCTGCAAGAAATATTCTCCAGCTTGGTTATCAATGGCAGTAGAGGCCAGCCATTTCCATGAGAAATGCAGGAAGCAGCTGTACAATTCCCACATACTGCAGGGTTTCACTGGGGACCATGTGGTAAAATGAAGGGAATGTGTTTTTTTTTTCCTCAATGGGGTTTCCAGATAGTCCATAGGAAACCTAAAGAGAAAGAACATGTTAGGCAAAGAGAAGTGTTTGAGAACCTCTTTGCTTTAGATTTTCTTGTTCTTTTACCACAAATGTTAAACTCATAATCTTTCAGAGTACTAAGCAGTGGGGACTCAGCTCTGGAACCACCGTGTGGCTGAGTTTCTGCTTTCCATATTCACCATCCCTGACTGAATCCTCAATATTTGCAGTTAAAAGAGGATCAGGCAGTAGATGATGGGAAAAAAATTTTTTTTGGCTGAGCCCTGTTGAGCAGAGAATAAGCCATTAGTCAGCATATTGGTCCTAGGAGATAAATAAAGAATATTAACCCACTTCAAAAATCCATGAAGAACATCAAATTCAGTCAGTGAAGCCAAGATACATTTCTAGTATATTCTGGCCCTTTCCGCTCGGAGGCGGAAGGGGTTGGGTCGGCGTAAACCACGATGACCCCACGACGCTGGGACCATCCGCATGGACGGTCCCCAGAACCGGCCCTGGGATAGCCAGTCCCAGGCGCCCGTTGCCGGTCAACCCGACTTGTCCCGGCCCTCCCGGCTGTGCGTCGTGGGCCTGGGGCCTGACTGCCTGCTTGGCGTCGCGGGGCGGAAGTCCCAGGCCTCGGCGCTGGAGAACCAAAGGTAGTAAAGAGTGATGGGAGGTGGGATGCAGCCTTGGAGCCGTTGCTGTTTGCACGGCAGCAGCTCAAGCGGTATTTCCCTGGGAAACCTTGAGGGGCGGCCCGGCGGCCTGCGCAGCAGCTCGCCCTGTCTCGATGCTTCCTGGGGATGGGTGTGGTTGCTGTCCCAGGCATACAATGCCGATACGGAGGCCTGTGACAAAAAAGCCTTGTCAGCATGGTGGTGAGTACTGTGTGTATCTGAGGAAGGGATGCTTTTAACTGATGTATCTTCTAGACTACAAATCTCATTGGTCTCTAAATTGCTCTAGGTTTTGAATGCAGCTTGCTGATAAACATGGCTACCCTCCTGGAATTACAATTATATATTTTAAAAGTAGCTTCTCCATACCTTTGTTTAAAGTAGCTGAAAGAGTTTTGAAAAAAGAAGGATTATTATGCAAAGGCAGGCAATTGCAAAGAACTTTTGTTCCTCTCTAGCCTTGAAAATGCTTTGGAGTCACCATAAATTGGCTGTGATTTGACAGCCCTTTCCACATCCTTACTAGTATACTCATCTAAATAAGTGAGATACCGATTGCAGCCTCAATTCCTGTGCTCATATAAAGAGTTCCACCTCCCAATCATGATAGGGAATGGGATGAGTGTCACTTTTTGCTGTGGACTTTTGCTAGCTGAAGGAAATAAAGGTTGAGCAGTGAGGTTTTCTTGAGGGCAAAGGTTCTCCCTTAATCTGCCATTCACGTGGGAACCAGACTCTGACCTTTTCTCGTTCCTTATAAGGGTGCTCCTGTTGTTAATGTGCTCCCACAAAGTCACACTACATTATTTTAGCGCACTTTACATCATAAACATACATTGTCTGCTTGTCCTACACTCAGTAATGTGTACAAAGCTTCAAAGCAAATCCATATATTTCACATTCTTTCTTTGATTTCCAGCTACATTTCCCATGCTTTCTGAACGGTAAAAACTCGGATGTCAGGAAAAGAGTGAATTATGACTGAAACTGTTGTCCTGCTGGTGCAATTTCACATTTGTTTAGCAAACCACAAGGTGCTGACATTTGATTGATTTTAAATCCTCCCCCCTCCAAGTCTCCAATTGAGGCTTATGTAGTCAGGGATTTGCTAGGTTACACAAGTGCACAAAAAGTAATGTAATTATTTTCTGAAAGGATGAAAATATAAAATATCAGAAAAAAATGATGTGCCACAGTAGATCATATCCCATCAAGACTAGTTGGGCATTTCGAAAGGGATAAAACACGTCTGGCAAACTGAAGGCAAGGTAGTATAATGTCAGGGGGTTTCCAATCATATTGTATGTGCTCTCTTCTAAAAAGAAGTGAGTAAATAATGTCCAATTGGGAACATATTGAATATGATGATCTTGCATTCATTACTAGTGACTGGATACTACTGAGAACTGAGTGCATCTTCAATCATTAACTTTTTAAGTGATCTATTTACATTCTCCAGACATGTAAATTACATTCTTGACCTGGATAACCCAGGAGTGCTTGACCTTCTCATCTCTTAGGCGTTAAGCAACGTCAGCCCTGTAGCAGTTTGGTGGCTTGAAAACCAAGGGAAGTGCAGGATTATTATACAAAGCCGAAGACAGTTGCAAAGAACTTTTCTTCTCTTGCCTTGAAAACCCTGCAGTTGCCATAAGTTGGTGGTGACTTGACAGCACTGTCCATGATCTTAGCTGCATACTCATCTGAATAAGTTTGATGCTGATGGCAGCCTATATTCTTGTACTCATCTCAAGAGTTACACCTCCCAACCATGATCAGGATTTTGCTTGAGAGTGGACTTTTGCTGGCTGAAGTAAATAAAGGTTGATCAAGGCGGTTTTCTTTGTGGGCAAAGTTTCTCCCACAATCTGCCACCCAAATGGGAACTATGCTCTGGCCTTTTTCATTTCCTCATAAGGGTGCTCCCCTTGTTAATGTGCTCTCACACAGTCGCGGCCCATTACTTTGGCATAACCACACACTTCCGTCTTAAATATACACTGTCACTTGTCCTACCTTCAGGAGATGGCAGCCACAAAGCTTAAAACAATCCATATATTTCATATTCTTTTATTTGATTTCCGGCTACATTCCCCCTGTGTTCAGAACTTAAAACATTACAACTGGGATTTCAGGACAAGAGTGAATTATGACTGACACTGTAGAGAAAAACCTCCTATTTCCCATGCAGGGAGATCTTACTTGTGGAATCTTGTAAATCCTCAGGATGTCTGCCATTTGTGTAGAGGCATCTGAAGCATGCCCTCCAATGGCTCAATCAGCTGTTTCTAGGAGTCTACATGTGTAGCTAAGGAACAAATCGTGATTTGAAAAGCAACTCCAGAGTCGTCGCGATAAGTCATCGGTATTTACCCTCATAATTAGTTATCAAATTATAGACCAGAGTGGCATTTGGTAAGATCTTGGGATTGTTGTTGATCTCAGTGATGGCAAACACCAAGGCCAGGATGTTTTGATAGAACTTGGTTGCCACACTGCAAATAAAATTGCTTCTCTGATTATAGGGAAAATATGCAATGCATGACATCCTTCTATTTATTTGTTTGTTTTAAAATATTTATATCCCTCCTTATCTAAATTGATAAGTCAATAAGAAGCAATAGTTTGCAAAAACTAAACTAAAAAGACAGCATTATAGCCGTCTTTCAGGAAGATAAAATAACAGGACAAAAACAACATACAATAGCAGTGAATAGTCAGTCAGCATTTTGGCCCAGCCTCATCACATTTCCAATTCTAAGCAGGTTCAGTTCTGGTTATTTGTTTGCTTGTATTTTAGCCCACCCTACACTTGAGTGTCTAAGGGTGGGTTTCAACACAACACTCACAACACAACATAACACAACACAACACAACACCGCCTAGAGCCCTCCGGGGATGGGGCGGTATAAAAATTGAAATAAATAAATAAATAAATAAATAAATAAATAAATAAAAGCCATAAAATCAGATAACCAAAAACAAGTACAATTTATAACACTAAAACCTGTTTAAAATGCACAAAACATATTGCAAATCATAGAACCTGTTTAAAAATTCACAATATTTGCAGAAGGGGGAAACCATTTCTTCAGCCAAATCTCAGAGGGGAAAAGTGCATTTTCTCCAATTTTTTAAAATGCATATAGAGAAAGTGCTTGACGGACTTTAGGAGGAAGGTCATTCCACAATCTTGGTTAGTATTTTGATGGGAAACCTTGAAGGAAGTTCTATTGCTTTGCTCGTTAGATTGGGGTCCGTATTGATTGCATTAATTTACACTGTAATTTGACTTTGACCTCAGTTAGAGTGGAAGTCCTGAATAAAGGAAATCAATGAAATCAGCCCATTATTAGTGTTGCCCATGTAAGAACAGTGGGCAGTGCTGGGAATCCCTGCATTTTAATGGTAAAGAGGATCTCATTATTTCTGTCTTTCCAAGGGTTTTGTCTGGCCATGCATTACAGGTATATATATGAGCTTCAAATGCTTATTTTTTTTGTGCTCACCTGATAAAGAGGCTGGTCAAACAAATCATTAATGTGGAAATCTAACATCCCATAACCCTGGGTTAACAAAAGAGATTCCCTTACACTGCTTTGTGCCAAGAAATCTGGACAGAGGTTCATCGAAAGGAAACAATGGAAGAATTAGGTGAGATGAGTCACAACCCTGCGAGGATGTCCCCTGGCTGGTACCAATTCTGTGGAACCTGAAATGGTTCCATTTCTGTACACTGCTCAATACATGCATATATCTGGGGAAGGAAGAGTAGGAGCAACATCAAGGATGCTGCTAGTCTGATGATAAAGCTTCCCTCTAGGTGCACAGTCCCCTGGTTTTCTCTGCAGCATCTCCAGGGTTTAAATAATCTGTACTGTGCTGCCACTGGTGCCCTCAATACATTTCCGAAACGTGCCATTTACAATGCTGGCCTGTTCAATACAGTTCTGAGATGGTCGCATGCCGTCCTTATGCTCTGGCTAAACAGGGTTCACACAGTAAGGCTGGGATGTTGATGACACTGGATTGAGGATTCTGCCTTTCCTCCTCAAGTCTTTATTAATAACCTGATGTTTCCAATTGTGGGTGCTCGTGCTGAATGTTTTTGCTGTTCCATTTTGGCTTAGCCTTGAGGCTTGGGTGGTGAATCAATTATAGTGATTTTGGTATGAGTACCTCTACTTATAGAGCAAGGTTGTTATTTTAAAGGCCTGTGTAGAATCCTTAGTGGCAGAATGTTGGACGCAAACATGTTTTTCTAATCACACCAGATATTTCCTGCATAGAACAGCAGCTTCCCATTGTGACCTCCCTTTATGATGGAACCAAATAGGAAGCGGGCATTGTTGCAATAGAATGGGTAACAACTGCAAAGTTCAAAGTACAACAGCACTGTGCTTCTCAATGGGCAGTTGACCTGTCCTCCGAGTGGCTAAGATTCACATATGCATGTCTGCGTATCTTTGAATGCAACTCCTCCAAAATAATAATAATAATAAAGGAAAACATGTTCAAGAAATGAAAAAGGGGGGAAATCACCAAAGAGGAATTCAAACAAATAATCTGGATGTGTAGGGAGAAAGTCAGAAAAGCTAAAGCTCATAATGAGCTGAGGCTAGCCAGAGAAATTAAAAACAACCAAAAAAGCTTTTTTGATTATGTCCATTCCAAAAGGAAGAAAAAGGGTAGAATAGAGTCACCTCATGGAGAAGATGGCAAAATACTAACAGGGGATGGAGAAAAGGCAGAATTACTCAACACCTTCTTTGCCTCAGGCCTTTCCATGAGAATTCTGCCAGTGGGGTGGAGACCATTAAGCACATGGCGTCACGAGAAGCTAACAGAGGCCAAGCACTTGGGAGGCTCCATGTGGAGCCACCTGCTTCCCTGTCCCTCTCTTACTTGCCTTATTTGCCCGTCATTAGCCCTGCTGTCTTCCCTAAGCCGCCCACGCTGCCCTCCGACCTCAGGGTGAGGAGGGACAAGCAGAGCAAGAAAGGAGAACAACAGGGCGACAGCATAAGGCAAGTAAGAGAGGGAAGGGAAACAGAGCCAGTGATTGCCAGGTTAGGCCTGCTAACGTTTCAGCAAGCGCCGCTACAATGCAAACAATGACCTAGAGAGCGGTGTTTTTTACTGTCCCAGACACGCCCGTTTTTGGCCCGTGCGGAAAGGGACTCAGTCTTTTCCCAAAAAGGAAACTATGTTCATCCAGGGGAAAATGAAACAGACGATACAGTAGGAGAATCTCATAGTAGAATAAATAGAGTTAGTGGAGAAACACCTGGCTACTTTAAACAAATTCAGATCTCCAGACCCTGATGAGCTACATTCCAGGCCAGGGTATCAAAAGAACTGGTAGAAGTAATCTCAGAATCACTTGCTATAATCTTTGAGAACTCCTGGAGAACAGGAGAAGTCCCAGTGGACTGGAGGAGGGCTATTGTTATTCCCATCTACAAAAAGGAGAAAAAGAAGTACCCTAATAGTTACCATCCAGTCAGTCTGACATCAGTACTAGGAAGATTCTGGAGCAGATCAATAAACAGATGGTCTGCCAACATTCAGAAAGGAATATTGTGATCATAAAAAGTCAGCATAGGTTTCTGAAAAACAAGTCATGCCAGACTAATCTTATCTTTCTTTCTGATAGAGTGACAAGCTTGGAAGACCAAGGAATGCTGTGGAGATAGCATACCTTGATATTAGTAAAGCTTTTGACAAGGTGCCCCATAATATTCTTTCAAGTAAGCTAGTGAAATGTGGAGTAGACAATTCTACAATTAGATGGATTTGGAATTGGTTGACTGACCAAACTCAAAGGGTGCTAATTAATGGCTCACCTTCATCCTGGAAGTAACTAGTGGGGTCCCACAGGGTTCTATCCTGAATCCAGTGCTATTCAATATTTTTTATCAACAACTTGGATGATGGAATAGAGGTCATGCGAATCAAATTTTCAGATGACACCAAAATAGGAGGAGTAGCTAATACCCCAGAGGACAGAGTCAGAATTCAAAATTACCTGGACAGATTAGAGAGTCGGGCCAAAACAAACAAAATGAATTTCAACAAATATAAAATACTACACTTATGCAGAAAAAATGAAATGCACAGATATAGGATGGGTGCTGCCTGGCTTGACAACACTACATGTGAAGAGGGATCTGGGAGCCTTAGTAGACCACAAAGTGAACATGAGTCAGCATAAATCCATTCATAGATAACTCAGATATGAATTCTGTAAGAATATTATTAGAAGATCGTGTTTCTGCCATTTCACAGAAGGTAGCTAAATTTTGTATATTGGTACACAACAAGCGTAGTTCCTTATTAAAACAAAGAGCCGCACTGTGTGATGAGGACTGTAATAATGCCTGAAGCTAATGTTATTTATTAATAGATTTTATAATGGATTTTAATTTATATTATATTTTTGTATAAGTGGAGTGCTATGTATTCACATGTACTCTGATTTTAAACTATTGGCTGGCTAAAAGGCCGTAATAATAAATCTATTTGAAGGGATGTCATGTTGGTGAGGGATCAAGTGTGTTTTCTGCTGCTCCAGAGACTAGGATGCAGAGTTATGGGTTCAAGATGAAGGAAAAGAGATTCCATCTAAACATCAGGAAAAACTTCCAGACAGTAAGGGCTGTTCAACAGTGGGATGCACTACCTCGGAATGGGTTGGAGTCTCCTTCTTTGGAGGTTTTAAAGAAAGGATAGTTGGCCATCTGTCAGGAGTTTATGACTGTGTGTTCCAGCATTGCAAGGGGTTGGATTTCATGGCCCTTGGGGTCTCTTCCAACTCTAAGGCCCTTTCTGCACAGCGGAAAGGGCGCCTCTCCACCGGCAGAAATTATGCCGATGGAGGGCAGGGGGCAGACCATGCGGGGAGCGTCGCAGGCGGCCCCGCAGAAAACCAGCACAGAAGAGGTGGCTCCGCACGGGGTCGCCTCTTCTGCGTCCCCACTCACCTTGTCCTCCAGTGTCGGTCTTGAGGGCTGCAGGGACCCGCCCATGCTGCCCTCTGACCTCCCTCGGGGAGGGAGGTGGAAGCTGGCGCTTCACTGCTTTCGAGGAGGCCACACAGACCCAAGGACAGCTGCATTGCAGCAAGCGCTGCCTGTAGCTTATACACCAGGGATGGCGTTTTGCCATCCCTGGGCAGCTATCAAGTAGCCGATCTTGAGGAAAGAACCTGGGATTCTGTGATTCTATGACTCTATGTGAGGCAGTGGTGATGAGTGTGCTTCATGAGAACGATAGGTTTGATGAAATTTTTGGAGTGTGCTCCATGATCCTAGGGACTATTGAATGGTGGCTTCCAGTCATAACAAAAAGATATATTCAGCATCTGGGTGTGAAACCAATTCCTTAAGAAATGGTTTCAAGGTGAGGCAAAATATTGCTGGGTGAAGCAAAATATTGATCAATTGAGAGTATGTAAGTGTATGTTAAGGTAAGAGTATGTTAGCAATTGATTTATTCAGGTAATTTTTCCAAAGGAAAATATTACATCCATTTTTCTGAGATTCGTAGCTTTTGGCAAGAGACTGATTGTTCTACAACTTGCATTCCATTAAGGGTATGGGCAGGAATGACGAGGTTTGAGTCAGCCCTCCTTTGATGCCAGCAGTTGTTTGCCTGTACTCCATTTTGATTTTGCTGGAGCTATTTTTAACTCAAATTTCCCTATACACACAAAGAGGGGTGTTTCTGTTCTCATAATTGCCCCTAAGGTTCATGGGAATATCTTATAGCAACACATTCTCTGGAAGTACCCAGACTCTCTATGAGGAGGGTGGTGATTTTCTTCTCCCCCATCCTTCTGATGGGCTGCTGGATGGTTCATTCCAACTGCCTGCACTGTCTCCTGCCCTCTTGGCTATGCCATGGGCATGCAAAGGGAAGGCTTCCAAACCACTGCTCCTGCCTCTGCTTTTCTAAACAACTCCCAACACAGACTTCAAGGCCTTGGCTGCTGTTAGACTTAGGTGCCCTTGTGCTGGCCTTCCTGGTGGCACTTTGTTTTTGTTCTGACTATGGAGGCTACTAGACGGTTCATCCCAACCAGTGATTATGGATTTACATGAATCATTTCAATGTAAAATTATTTCATTTTAGTCTTTAAGGAGAGAGACATGGATGCGCTGCAATAGACCTGATTTGCTGAAGCCAAAAATTTTATTTCTCACTTTTACAGTAGAACCCAGAGTTGTTGGACTACCTATTACTTTCTTCTTACCAACTGCCCTCTACTGTTCAACTCAGGCCTCAGTAGGATGATATAGCATTTGGGCTGAAAGATGCAGCCCAATAACCCAGCACTGGAGGCCAAGAGATGGAGAAAATCTCAACAGCCACTGTGTCTTTTCCTCTTGTGCTCACACGCAAGCTGGAACAAATGAGAATAAGCTGGCTGCAGAGAATCAACATGCTGAAGGTGATAGACTGTTCAAAGCTTTATCTATGAGTAATTTCCTGGCCTAGGAAGCTACGATGTAAGTGATGGTGGCAAAGGAAGCCCATGTGTGGGACACAGCAAAGCAGTCAAAGGATTTCGTTGCATTCCCAGTAGATTTCTTCAGTTAATGGAGTGCATGTGTCAGATCCTAAGGGAAGGGAGGGCTCCACATCCAAATGGCACAGTGCCTTGAACAAGGCAGGACAAGACCACAGAATGGGCCAAATCTTTCCCCACCCACTTTTTTGGAACATGTTTCCCACTGGTTTTTGAGACCATGAAAACCACCACCACTGTCACGTTTGGACAGCACAGAGATGCAGCCACTGAGAAGATGAGTGCAAAAGCTGTTTGTGGAGGAGGCAAGATTACTGGTGAGGGCTATCCGATGAAAGAGTGATGGAGCAAGCTTCTAGAGGAGACACCAGGAGAATGTAGGAGGCTTCACAATTATTTGGCTTTGTGATGGAGTGTCAGTTACTTAATAGAATTCAAGCACCAGAGCTGTCAGCACAGAAAAAGAAAGACCTAAGAAGACTAAAGCAATCCCTAAATGTTCTTCAAAAGAGAGGAAATGGAGGGTCTTGGAGATGCACTGATTTTGATTGCTGTTTGGATAGTGATCTTCTGGGCAAGCAACACAGTCTTTCATGTCTGGAAAAGACAGATGCTTAGTTAATTTTCTAAAGTGGTAACAGAAAGCAGACTTAGAAGATTACAATTACCTCAATATGTAGAACCTCCGTGAGAGCAAGATTCTCAAAATACTCCAACCTGTGATAACTGAGGGAGGGAAGGCACGGGACAAACGTATTCTTTTCCTACATGAATATTTTATACTCTACTGTTGTTAACTGAAATGGTGGGAGCTTCTCTCGTTTAGAGTGGGGAATTAGCGAAAGCAGAATCTTGGCTCAGCAAAAGGTCAAGTAAGTTTGGGGGTCTTTGTTGCCTCCATATACCAAGATCAGCGTTTGTGAGAAATTCCACAGGAGAAGAAATAAAGCTTAACAATTTCATTTAGGGATAATGGGGGTACACAAGTACACAAATACCAAAGCAGCAGAACACACACACACACACACACACACACACACACACACACACACACACAGAGTCCTAGGATATAAACATTGTTAAGTGGATAGTTTAGGAACAGCGAAGGAATTGGGGGAATTGTAAAGGAGCAGCAGTGGCACAGGAAGTTAAGAGCTCGTGTATCTAATCTGGAGGAACTGGGTTTGATTCCCAGCTCTGCCGCCTGAGCTGTGGAGGCTTATCTAGGCTATTCAGATTAGCCTGTACACTCCTACACACACCAGCTGGGTGACCTTGGGCTAGTCACAGCTTCTCAGAGCTTTCTCAGCCCCACCCACCTCACAGGGTGTTTGTTGTGAGGGGGGAAGGGCAAGGAGATTGTAAGCCCCTTTGGAGTCTCCTACAGGAGGGGGATATAAATCAAACTCCTCCTCCTCCTCCCTCCTCCTCCTCTTCTTCTTCTTCTTCATTCATCATCATCCATTCCTTGGTTTCTTTTTTAAAAGCTGTTTAATTCTGTACTTATATATTTATTCCTTTGCATCCAATTGAACATTTGTATCACAGGCTAGGGTTCTGCTTGCTTTGGAAGCAGGTATTACTAAATGCTATTGCTAAAATCATTAGTGCGATTCCCTCATTTGCCGTAATCACTATTTTTTAATTCTTCATATGGCATATGTCAGTGCAATCGTAATCATGGACAATATAGTGTTCAAAGCCCATTGACTTCAGGTTGACTCAGAACTTTCGAGAGTTTCCCTAGTATTGCACTCTACATGTAGATATTCCCATAATCCCATTGTCCCATTTCTATAATACTGTGGGAAACAACTGCAAATATAGATATATAATAAAGTTACAACATCTATCATTTTACCAAGTTCAAAGACATTCAAATACTCATATACTCCCTAGGTCAGGCCCCTGCAGTTATATCCACAGAATTTATATCCGTTTAATTGCATGGGGTTGATATCTCTCCTACCCTCTTGGCTTGATATCTTGCCATCTGGACAGAGCACAGTCATAGCAGCAAAATGCCTTCCCTCCTTCTTTCCTGCTGTAGCCACAGCTTGCAGGGGGGTCATTACAGATTGATAAGCGGAGGCACCTATTTTTGGACAACAGAAGAATCTAGTCTTAAAAAGACACTTTAGCTATTTCACACTACAGCGAGTGGGTACATTGCCGACAACAGAACTCAAGGTTTAGAAATATCTATGATCGTCAAGATATCATATTAATTGAGATCATTACTTACTTATAAAAGCACAAGAGAATCCCCCCAGAAGACTGAAGTGTCAACATTTTTCAAGATCTATGAAAGACCATATCAGCGGTCACAATGTCAATGTCAAAATTTATTTCATCTTAAAATTGGGTTAGTGACTGAAATCAGTGTTCAAAGATTATATATATGAGTGGGAAAAAGCTATCGTCGAGAGGAAGTATACCTAAAGATAAATAGAGTATTAAGGCAGAGATGTAGTTTGGAGTAAGGGTATAGTCACAGAAAAAAAATTAAGCATACCGACTGACCCCTGTGGCTTGCTATTGGAAAAAACTATTATAGTGGAGCGACCCCCCCAAAAGAAACTAGCAGTGTAATTGTGTATACAAGGTATGAGTTAACAACCAAGGGAAGATCAAAGTCTTGTAGAAGATAAAGAAGGAACCAAAATACACTGGGTGCCCTTGCTTCTAAAAGCAGCCAGGTTCAGAAAAGCATGATAAGTGACCAGAGGAACTTTGAGAGAAAGGTCAGAATTTGAGTGAAATCACCCACCAGGAAAAACACAATGGGAGGAATATGTTACTTCTTCCTAAGGTATGACTCAGAAACAGAACAGGTTAAAATGATGACCATGATAGAATTATGATCAAAATTTTCAAGGGTGATTTTCTTCTAGCTGTGGGAAACATTATTGACTCAAAATATAACATTTACTACATGTCGGCTATTGAAAGAAAAGTGGTATAAGACATTTTACAGATGGTTCATCATTCCAGAATAGTTTAGAGAAATGTGCAAAGAAATATATGTACGGGTACATTCTAGAAATGTCCAAAAAAAATAATGCACCCCAAAATGCAAGAAATGCAAAAAAAAAAAAATTTTAATGGACTCAAAAATTATGTTGTTGGGAATTCTCCCAGAAAACCTTCCAAACAACAATAATTATTTCTGTATTTATGAACAGCAGCAAGTGTCACCACTATGGTAAATCCGTTTAAGTTTATATGAAATTGTCTATCAAAAAATGGGGGGAATTTTCTTTCCTAATTAGATTATCTAAGTAAAAATGTTCTTTGACATCCTGATTATTGCAGAGCCAAGTGATTTTTTTTCTTTTTCTTCTAAATCTTTTCTTCTTATTGCATTGTTTTGAGAAATAATATTTCCAATTTTTTTTAATTATTTTAAAAAATCTTTTCTTCTACAGGATGGGGGCATTTCCTGCAGGGCTGCTGGTGTGAGTCTCCTGAAAGGAAACAGCCAACTTTGCTAAAGTTTGCTTGGGAGGGGCAAATGCTCTGGGCATCAATCAATCAATCAATATTTTATTTCGGTCAAAGACCAGAAAATATAAAATATAAAAACCAGATAGTACATTTTCAGACCAGATACAAACTAAAATTGAAGTAGCCAGTTTCCAAAGACTGTTTGTCCAAACCATAATATAAGTTCAAGTTAAAAATTGGAATAAAATTTGAATAAAAGATAAAATCAGTGATGATCCAGAGTTCCCTGGTACGTACCCTACTTGTACTTGCATGCTTTTAACCACATAAGCACTAAATTTTGCCACCTCTCTGGTTATATTCGGATTGGCATCTTCTAATAATCTTTCCATGGCACAATCCTCAGGGCCAAGAAAAATTGATGTTGGAAAAGAGTCAAAAATGCTCTGGGCATCAGGTTCACCTTCAACTGGGTGCCCACAGCATTTTCCTCTCCCACACAAACTTTAGCAAAGTTGGACAAAGAATCTTGGCAAATTCTTTGCGGTGCATTTTAGTGGTACATTTGTAAAGCTAGTGACACCAACATTTCAGGGTATCACTTGAAGACTGTTCTGATGATACCACCTGAGTTTAATGAAGTTAGGTTCAGGGGAGTCAAAGTTATGGACCCTCAAATGGGTAGCCCCATCTTTTGTTAGCTCCCTTTGGAAACAATGGGGGGACAGGAGACTACTTTTAGAGGGTCAACATTGCCCCAACCCAGGCTTTACGACGTGGATGGTATTATCAGGACAGTCACTGGATGATACCTTGAGCTTTTGGTGCCACTGGTTTTAAAATTGCGTCCCCTGCAGGCCGAAATGTAAAAAACACCCCAAAATACAATAAAAATTCAAATGGTCCCGAATTTTTCAGATACACCCGAATTTTTGGGTATATCCGAATATGTTATTTGTCTTATTCCGGACATGCAATGGTACTTATATACTTGAAATAAATCTAGGTGCTGAATTTTTTAGAGTATTTAACAAGTCTAGTGCCCAGCCACGTGTATGGAGCTGTCCACTGGCACACATCATTCTTAAATAACAATTCATTAAAAACCATGTCAGCAAATTGATCATTTGAGAGACAGGGCTGGCTCATCTTACCGAAAGTCAAGCTTTTGTACCTTAATTTGTCTTGATGAATGGGTAGGCTCCTTGCCTGGAGGGAGAGTGAGGATCAACATCCCAACCTTGATTAGGACATACAGGGTTGTTGGGAGAAAGTGACCAAGTTAAGTGGCCATCAAATCCACCTGCTAGTTCTCCATGATCATTGAGCATAATTTCATCTCTGGCACTGTTGTTGGTCTATCCTTTTAGAAATGAGTGGAGCTAAGCTTAGGAGAAGAGAAGAAAGGATTGCAAAGGGTTATTCTCAGTGCACATGTTTTGACACACATTTCACAGAGATAATTGGAGCCTTCTGTTTTGGAAAAATTACTATAGAATGAAACTATTTCCAGCTCTTTTCCCTGACATCTTAGTATGAATGATCAGAATGATATTATTTAGAGGGCTTTCACAGCTGGAAGGAATCTCTGGCGTGCTGTGTGGTTATGTCCGTGCTATAGCAGCATTCTCTCCTGATGTTTCGCCTGCATCTGTGGCTGGCATCTTCAGAGGATCACAAAGATGCCAGCCACAATTCTGAAGTAATTTCGAAGAGAATGCTGCTACTACTAAACTATACAACAGGAAACCACACAGCACCCAGTGATCAGAAATGTTGAGGTCCAGGGGCTGGAGGTGGGGATGGTCTTGAGGATGGTGGAGCAGGGGGTGATACATGCTATGAGGATGGTAGTGCTTGGGGTGGGGTGGTGGTTGTGGCTCCCTCACCACTAGCCATCCTGAAGTGCCACTGCTCCTACATTGGCTGCAGGAGGGAGTGGAAGTACCTCTGAGGAGAAGAAACTTCATTCCAGTCAGAAACCAGCTCTGTCAGAAACCACAAGAAACAGAGATGAAGAGCAGGGGAAAGCCCCAACTCTGGAGCTGGGGATTTCAGACCCTTGGTTGATCAGACTCACCTGCAGGCAACAGTGGGTGGGATTAAAGATTCTGTAACTGCAGGGTAAAAGATGCAGGGCCCAGTTATTACTTAGGTGTTACTTACTTGAAAGCAGCTGGTTGCCTGTGAATTAAAGCTAAAGTCTGCCTAATCAATTAGAAAATGGCGTGCAGGGAGAGCAATACATTGTGAATGCAGCTGTGTGATTACTTCAAGGCCATCCTGATTACCCATCCCAAGCTGTTCCCTCATTGAAACCTACTCTTTGGGCCCGGGAACTGTGGGACCCCTCACCTCAATTGCTCTGGACTGTTTATTAGCTATTTACAGATGCCTGCTCCTTGAATATGAACTGGTAGAGGCTTTGTGAATACAGTGTTTGGCCTGTATATTGCTGTCTCCCTGGCTTGCCTCTGAATTCTGATTCCTGAGCTTTGAATGAACTAGCAAAGTGCCTCTCATTATTCCACCCTCAGGCCGAGGCTCCTGTAGAGAAATGTAATTTGCAGATGTACAAACAATGCTTCTCTACTTTGTTGAACTGATACCCATCTCCATTTTCCCCAGTATGATTTCTGATTGTTCTGCAAGACTGAGGCTTTCCCCCAGATTTGGTCATGAACTTCTGTTCATGGCATTTACTCAGGCCATGGAATGCAGTATAAAGTTTGGTGGGCAAGATGAGGTGACGTGTGAGCAAGCCCTGTGAGGGCAGATCTCAGGCTCATGTGAAGGTGGCAGGTGTGGTTGGTAGGAATGTTGTGGTAAGGTGGAAGCTCTAAAAATCATGGGACAGTAGTCTATTGGACAAAACCACAGACTGCTGTAGAGATGTTTAGTTGTTAGGTAGGTGTTTCCAAATTCCCTCATCCTAGGAAAAGAAGTGACTCTTAGCCCGTAAATAATACAGTATGAATTAGTTTGAACTCATTAACTGAAATGGCTTCTGAAATAACCTAACAGTCAGTTCCCCATTCATTTATCAGAAATGTTGATTGATAATTCTTATCAGTTTTATAGTTTTGCATTTTCTTCCCAGAGATACTTCTCTCAAGATGACATGGAAACTAATCCAGGGTAGATTACCTGCCAAGGCTTCACATGCAGAGATGCTAATGTGTTGTCATTTCCCATAACTGTGTTGATGGGTGTAGATGAGTACATATTCTGTAAGGCATGTGCCAAAAGGCATAGACAACATTATAGATGCTGTAGCTGTGGCCGGTCATGCTTAATTCAAAGATTGTGGCTGGAACGCTCTCAAATGTCTCCTTCCCAGTGCATATTTTATCCGATTCTGTTATTTCTTGGCGTTTAGAACACCTACTCAAAGACATTTTCCAGAAATGTTTAGAAAATAAATATTAGCCCTTGGGAGGGTTTTCTAATGTTGTAAATGTTTGCCCTAGGATCATATCTGAGTGAAGTGTGAAGGGAAAGAGCACCATAGAGCATCTCTATTTCCCATGATCTTTTGAAGATCTATGAGAGGTGAAATCTATCTGGGCTGTTGTAATCACACTTTCCCTATAGAACCTTGACCAGATATCCAGAACTGGTTTCAGATGTTAGCCATATAAGGTATTTACCCACAAACATGATGGTAGATGTTTCTCCCATACACAACAATAGCATTGGTTTTGGTGTCCAATGAAACTGAACTATCACTATAAGAGCAGGTGGAAGACGTTGGAAATAGATTGCGTCTTTTACAGTACTTCATTGGAGCTCTTTCTGTGAAGGCGAACCAGATCCATTCTCAGAAAGCATCAAGCTCCATTATCCATAAGAAATGTTCTCAGCCGTTATCCATGCTTAATGGGAGGCCAACCATTTCCATGGCGAGAAATGCAAACAGTTATTACAATTCCACATACTGCAAGGGTTTCACTGGGGACCATGTGGTAAAATGAAGGGAATGTGTTTGTTCATTCATTGGTGTTTCAAATGATCCATAGGAAACCCTAAGAGAAATACATGTTAGGCAAGAGAGAGTGTTTGAGAACCTCTTTGCTTTGGATTTTCTTGTTCTTTTACCACAATTGTTAATCTTACATAATCTTTCCAGGTACTAAGCAGTGGGGATGGCTCAGACCCGCCTGTGGCTGGGGAGCTCATTCCACACATGCAGATAGAGCACTTGACTGGCACAGTGTCTTTGAAGCTGTCCGGAATGGCAAAATCCACTTGCAAACAGTTGTGCAAGTGGTTTGAAAATGCATTATTTTGTGTGTGCAGAAGTTTCTGTTTACCATACACACAATTCCTGAGTGAATCCCCAGTATTTCCAGTTAAGAGAGGATCAGGCAATAGATTATGCGGGGAGTCTGTGGCTGAGCCATTGAACAGAGAATAAACCATTGAAGTAGGACATATGGTCCTTTGAGATAAATAAAGAATATCAACCCATTTCAAAATCTGTAGGGAATACAGAAATTCAGTCAGATACATTTCAGTATATTGTGGCAAAGCCTTGTTATTGGTCATCACATTGGTCCTGGGAGATAAATAAAAGAATATTAGCCAATTTCAAAATCAGGAGGAATACTAAATTCAGTGGAATGCATTTCCAATTATATTGTGACAAAAGAAGCCTTGTTATTGGTCATCACATTGGTCCTGGGAGATAAATAAAGAATATTAGCCATTTCAAAATCCAGGAGGACACTAAATTCAGTCAAGATACATTTCCAGTATATTGTGACAAAGCCCTTGTGGCAACAAATTAGGAGAATTGCTGTATGTATCAGAGGAACGGATGCTCTTAACTGATGTATCTTCTAGACTACAAATCTTGTTGGTCTCTAAATTGTTCTAGGTGTTGAATCCAACTCTTCTACTGCTGCTCAACACAGCTACTCTCCTGGAATTACAATTATATATTTTTAAAGTAGCTTGAAACATTTGTTTCAAGTAGCTGAACAAGTTTCGGAAAAAAGAAATTATAAAATTATCAAGACTAACTCCACTAAGAGATAAAATTACTGCAGTGGCGTTATGCCAGTGGGGTGGTGGTGGGGGGCTGGATGCATGGAGGTGCGGGTGTGTTCCTCTCACTCTGGCCCTTTCATGGAGCCATAAGCGGTGCCCTAGGAATGGCAAAACACAGTCCCAAGGGAGCCGTTCGCGGAAGCAGCAGCTGCCAAAAGCACTTTTAAGCGCCGACCTGGCTCCCCTCTCCCAGGAGCGTCAGGCAGCCTCCAACTCCCTCCTGGAGGGAGGGTTTGGAGACAACAACACATTCTAGTGACAGCAGTCACAGATGGCACCACACCGGGGAATCTTGGCTGTTTTCCGATCCCTCCCACTCACCTTAGCCATGCATGCGATAGCCCTGCTGTCCTCCTAAGACCCTCCCTCGCTGTCCTCCAACCCCTGGAGGTCGGAGGCAACATGGAAGCAGGTCTTAGAGAGGCCAACAGAGGCTGATGTGATAGAGTGGAGTGGGAGAGGGAATGAGAGCAACTCCCTGTCTGGGCAGCCTCTCCTCGCCAGCCTCTCTGAGGCGCTTCACTTGCTCTCGTCACGAACAGCCCCCACCCTCCACCGGCAAATTCCTGCTGGTGGGAAGCTGCCCAGCCCATCTGGAAAGGAGCCTGCCCCTTAACTACTATATAAAACACAAACAAAAGCAAACTCTTAGTCAGTTGGCATCTGCAAAATGGAATATTTGGCACAAGGTGAAGAGCTATGGGAATGACAGTTTGGATTTTGGAACCATGGAGGAAAATGTCCTTGTTTGTGAGCTCTCTCCTGTTATTTCTGAAGGGATGGCTGAAATTCTGCTCCCATGGAGTGGAATCAGAAGGTTGTCTTAGGGACCTTGATTCACTTCCAGCAACTTCTCTCTGTCTTTTACTTTCCATTTTTGTTAATCATAAAATTATGCATGGGGTAGAAAATGTTGACAGAGAGAATTTTTTCTCCCTTTCTCACAATACTAGAACCAGGGGGCATCCATTGAAAGTGCTGGGGGGAAGAATTAGGACTAATAAAAGGAAACACTTCTTCACACAACGTGTGATTGGTGTTTGGAATATGCTGCCACAGGAGGTGGTGATGGCCACTAACCTGGATAGTTTTAAAAGGGGCTTGGACAGATTTATGGAGGAGAAGTCGGTTTATGGCTACCAATCTTGATCCTCTTTGATCTGAGATTGCAAATGCCTTAACAGACCAGGTGATCGGGAGCAACAGCCGCAGAAGGCCATTGCGTTCACCTCCTGCATGTGAGCTCCCAAAGGCACCTGGTGGGCCACTGCGAGTAGCAGAGAGCTGGACTAGATGGACTCTGGTCTGATCCAGCTGGCTTGTTCTTATGTTCTTTTGTTCTAAAGGATCTCCAAGGCCTTGAACCAGCATTGCACCAGCCAACGTACTTTCCAACATTTTGCTATCTTGAATTGGAGAAGGCTCTCCCCATTTTCCAGATATACCATTCTGGCTATAATGCTAAATTCCCTGCACTGAGGAAAGTATTAGGGCACAGAGCACTCAATGTAATTGGGTCCAAGCCTCACAAATCTCTCTGCAAAGGGAGATATATGACTGCTTCCCTTTTGGGCTGGCTTCAGATTTCTTACGCACACATGCAATTTATCTGCATTTATCAATTCCTGTGGGGCACAGTGATTCTTCTTCTCCAGTTTGTGGGTTTAAAATTGTTCTCTTTAACCCTACCAAACTCCTTTCTTTGATCTATTGGTATTAATGCAGATCTAGATTGACTATTTAAATTGACTATTGGTATTAATGCGGATCTTTACATTGACTATTGGTATTAATGCAGACCTAGATGTCAGAATGCCGTGATGCATTAATGGCAATAGTCCAGTGATGGCGAACCTTTTCGAGACTGAGTGCCCAAATTGCAACCCAAAACCCACTTATTTATCGTGAAGTGCCAACAGAGCAATTTAACCTGAATACTGAGGTTTTAGTTTAGAAAAACAGTTGGCTCCAAGGCGTGCATTACTCAGGAATAAGCTTGGTGGTAGTCGGTGGCTTTGCTTTGAAGCAACCGTGCAACTCTTCCAACAGGTGAATCACGACCCTAGGAGGGTTTACTCAGAAGCAAGCCCCATTGCCAGCAACCAAGCTTACTCCCAGGTAAAGGATTGCACTTTAGTTCTTCACATGAAAATCTGTGGGGTTTAACAGCGCTTAACAGGGTTACCTACACTGCTTCCCCAAAACTAGGTCTTAGGTTAAATGCTAATAATCGAGCCCAGCGGCCCAGGCCAGCCTAGATGTGGGAGGGAGGGGGCTCTGTTTGCACGTGCTCACAGAGAGGGCTCTGAGTGCCACCTCTGGCACCTGTGCCATAGGTTCGCCACCACTGCAATAGTCAATGTAATAAATAAAATAAAAGCTGATCTAGTTGTCAGGATGTATTAATACCAATAGTCAATTTAATAAATCAAAAAGTACTTTATCAATGAGATGCCAAGAGCTTGATGGTGAATATTGCAACTTTCCTGGTTTTACTTAGCGTAGAACAAAGCTGATAGGGGGCGGATCCAAGTGCACATAATTTTTAAGTGGAGATGCCAGTAATTGAACTTGGGATTTTCTGCATGCAAAACAGAAACTCTTCCACTGAAGAAGAAGAGTTGGATTTATATCCCCCTTTTCTCTCCTATAGGAAACTCAAAGGAGCTAACAAACTCCTTTCCCTTCTTTCCCCCCTCCCCCCGCCCGCAACAAACACTCTGTGAGGTAGGGGGGTCTGAGAGAACTCAGAAGAACTGTGACTACCCCAAGGACACATAGCTGGTGTGGAGTGCACAGTCTAATCTGAATTCCTCAGATAAGCCTCCACAGCTGAAGCAGCAGAGCGGAGAATCAAACCCAGTTCCTCCAGATTAGAGTATACCTGCTCTGAACCACTATGTCACTGCTGCACTCTGCTAAAACATGTGCTTCCTGTTTATAGCAGAAGTTGCTGGGCATAGCACTGATTGATAAGATACCAGCAAGTCAATTATCCCACTCTTCCAACACTCAGTACAATTTTTCAATATAACTGGTTCTTGTGGCTGTTGAGTGTTTCCTGGGTTGTGTGGCTGTGGTCTAGTCGTGGGTTTTGCTCCTAATGTTTACTCCCAACATTTCACCTGCATCTATGGCTGGCATCTTAAGAGACATGCCATCTGTTAGGTGGACAAAACATACAGTCCACCACACAATCACTCCACACTGTGCCACGGAGAAAAATACATCTTACCGTGATGTGCCTCCGAGGATATCAGCCATAGAATCAATGGGCAGTTGTTACTGGCCATGAAAGCTTTTGACAATACATTATCCGGTTCTTGTTTGTTTGTCTTTTAAGGAGGGGTGGGGAAAAGCAGACCACAAACATGCATTTATTTAGATCGTGACACATTTTTTTAAAGAAGACGAAGAAGAAGAGTTTGGATTTATATCCCCCCTTTCTCTCCTGTAGGAGATTCAAAGGGGCTTACAATCTCCTTGCCCTTCCCCCCTCACAACAAACACCCTGTGAGGTGGGTGGGGCTGAGAGAGCTCCGAGAAGCTGTGACTAGCCCAAGGTCACCCAGCTGGCGTGTGTGGGAGTGTACAGGCTAATCTGAATTCCCCAGATAAGCCTCCACAGCTCAGGCGGCAGAGCTGGGAATCAAACCCGGTTCCTCCAGATCAGAGTGCACCTGCTCTTAGCCATTGCTCTTAGCCACTACGCCACTGCTGCTCATGTGAAAGATAGTTCACATGAAACATGATAGATGTAAAAGACAGGCTGCTGGGTCAGCATCCTATTTGCAGGTCAGTATGTCAATCAAAGAATTGTGAAGGTGGAAGGAAGCCAGCCTTTAACTGCCGCCGATGAAAACCGCAGTTGCTCCTTCTTAGTATGCACCTGAGGATATCGGCCCAAACTTACATGAGGATTTGGCCCAGCACGCTCCTTTTCTAATCTGATTTTATCAACTCGTCCCACTGTTCCTTTTCTCTTCTCTATTTTGGGCCTTTTCGCTTTCCATTAAGGTTGGCAGCAACCTGACCAATGACTCCATTTGGAAAGTACGCAGAAAGTTTTCAGCGGAGCCGCAGCACACCGGATGATCGAGTGCAAATCAGGCGCTCAAAATTCCGTGCATGATTAAGGTGGCTTAAAAACACCCTTGGAGATTAAGCACTATCTGCAGAGTTCATCATAGCCCCGCTGGAGGCCTCCGCAAAAGCTGCGCTTCATGGCAATGCATATAAACAAGCTCAGAGGTAGACAGAAAGGAATAGGAATGTCACTGCGAATCTGTCTCCGTTCTGGAGGCATCGAGGAAGAAGTTACTGCATTATCCACTCCAGTGTGAATGGGGACAAACTTCGATCCCAGTCTGGCCCTTCCCTTCATTTATGCAGTGGTTTTATGCCAGGGCGCAGAGTGGAAAGCTGCAGTACTGCACTTAAAAGCTCTGAGTTTGATCCTGACAGAAGTCAGTTTCCAGTACATCCTGTTCCACAGAAAGATGCTTGTTCGTCAGTTGAAGTTCAACCGTTGGGAAAATGGTATGTTTCCACATTAGAATATAGTCCTGAAGGAATATGAGAATGATGATTCACTTTTACGTGCTGCCTTTGTCCAAACCATTATTTTGTGCATTATTGAACATGGTGCTTGGATACAAGAGCATTTGTAGCTCATGAAACGACTATATTCAGACTTTCAAATGGGTGGGGGGAGCAGGGTTAGGTAGGCACTGGGACCCAGGCAGAGCATTCCACAACAAATAAGGTCCAGCATGTTTTGTTCTGTGGTGGAGGAATATATAACCCTACTATCACCTTTCTGTGGAACAGAATATAGCTGGTTCAAGATTGACTCAGACTTTCCGAGGTCGGTAACATGAGTATTCACCTTGCTGGAGTAAAGTGTAGATGAGTAGGGAAGGCAATGGCAAACCACTCTGTAAACATTGCCTAGTACACATGATGATGCAACATCACCCCATTGATAAAATGACTTGCTAGGGGTAAAGTGTGGACAACTGGGGAAGGCTGTGGCAAAATAACCCATCAACATAGTCTGCCTAGCAAATGTCAAGATGTGATGTCACCCAATGGATCACTAAAGACCGAGTGGCAACACCTTTACCGGGTTTTTTACACCACAGTATAAACTTTCCTCTGTCAATATCAGCTCCTCTAGGCTGAAAGTTCTTAACAATGAGACTTATTGGCTTGAGGAAAGTCATTTTTTTAATTGTATGATCTTGTCTTAATTAACTAGGTATATTGGGACCTGTTTCTACACGGAGGTTGTCTTCCATTTTAAGATCCAAATCTTTGAGATCCAAAACTTTTCCACCACTCGAGCCTCCCCCCTTCTTCTTTTTATTTAAGCTAAACTCTTAGAAAAGCAGTATTAGGAATGGGATAATTGTTTACTGAGTCTGACGAACATCATCTTCATGGAATCGTTTTAACAGATTTCTAGAACTGTTGCGAGATTTGTATGAAATGATTTGTACTGTTTGGGATACTTGTATGAAATTACTTTGTTGTTTGCCCCCCTGAGCCCAGCCTTGTGCTGGGATAGGGTGGGATATTCAATTTAATAAAATAAACTTAACAAACTGGGACACTTGTTCACTGTAGGGAGCATAACACCATCCCTTACACACCTTAACCCTGTTCGCAAGCTAAAGTGAATGCACATACTATCTGTGTATTATTGATCTGAGTGATTCTCATATTACATTTAACACATCTATAGGTGCACATGTGCTTTAAACCACACATTTGTCCAGGTACTGGGTCCCAGTTTCATTTGCAAAATGTACATATGTTGGCTCTTATTTACAAACTGGGGTGCACATCTACAGCGTGGTGTAATAGTTAAGAGCAGGGGGACTCTAATCTGGTGAACTGGGTTTGATGCTCCACTTCTCCACATGAACAGCAGGCTCTAATCTGGTGAACTAGGTTTGATTCCCCACTCCTCCACATGAAGCTTACTGGGTGACCTTGGACTAGTCACAGTTATCTCCAAACTCCCTTAGCCCCACCTACCTCACAAGGTGGGGAGAGGAAGGGAAGGAGGTTGGACACGCTTAAAGATAAAGAAGAAAGTGGGTTATAAATCTAAAGTCATCTTCTTCTATATGTAGAATATATGTGCGTTCACTGAAGCTTGTAAACGCCTGTGTCAGACGGAACGCAGTGACACGTGAGTTGTGGGTTCTCTTCAATTCTTGTGCATGCAATACTCATTTATGTTCAGGGTGTCAGGACCATGCCTGTCAGTATCTTGATGTCTTGCTGTGTGTGATTTGCAATTGTTTCCCTGTTTCCCTCTTTCCTTCCTAGCAATCTCCTGTTAGCAATCTCCTGGCGCCAGCCCATCCTCAAAGAGGTGTGAAAGGTTCCCAGGTCCTTTGTGGCTTTGTAGTAGAAACTGTAATGGACATTTGGTGTGGAGCAAAATGGGGGGGGGGATTAAAAGATATATGTCCTGGATCTGAGCTCTCTAGCTCAGATCCTGCTATACATTGTTACTCTTCGCATCACCTGGAATAAACTGCTTTTGGACTTTCCTACAGTCTCTTTTATTTCCACATTCGAGAGTCTGACACAGGGCTTCATTCATAGTGAAGGGGCTTCACCCTCCCCTCCCTCTGCCATTTTCCCCAACCTGAAACAGTCCCAGGTGGGTGCAATTGGGCCTGCTGAGAAACACTTCTGGTATCCCAAGCAACCTGTGGGTTTTCTCAGACAGCATCACACAGGAATTATGTGAAGACCTGAGTGGGACCTGTGAACACTTTCATTCCCTTGACCTGTGGAAGCTGAAAGAAGCAAAGAGGTATGCTAATGAGTTCTTTGAAGCCGGCAAATCCTTCCTTGGAGGAGTATTAGGAAATGTCAGGCCAAGGTTTAAAATCAGCAAGCATTTAACATTACAAGGGCTTCCTCGATATTTCCAGGTACAATTCAAAGGGCTGGCAAAAAAACCCTAAAAGATTTCAGCCCAGGGAACCTGTTGGATTAGTTTGCCAGCAAGAACGATTTTAAACATCCGTTCATCATTCAAGTTGTTATCCTCCAGACAACAATTGGCTTCCGAGACAGCTGAATCAATACCCATGAAAATGGAACCCCAACAAAATATGTTTCTGAGGAGGTGGAAGGTGATTCCCAACCCTTCAGAAAAGATGAACAAGGATGTGATTGGAAAACATGTTTCCTCCTTTGCCGGACAAAAGAGTAGAGCCCAAGTCTGCTAGGCAGGGGCAGGGCTAATATTCTAGCAAACATGTCTGGATCATAGGGATGGAAAATTCCAGGAGACTTGGGATGCAACCCAGGGAAGATGGGATTTGAAGTGGGGAAGGACATCAGCAGAGTATAATACCACACAGTCTACTCTCCAAAGCAGTCGTTTCCTGTAGGGAACTGATCCATGTAGTCTGAAGAACGGCTGTAATCTGGGGAGCTCTCCAAGGTAGACCATACGGCTTTAGGCTCTGCTGAAGGGAAGGAGTTCGTAAATCACTTTGAGTCTCCTTATGGTTAAGAAAAACAAGGTATAAATCCAAACTCCTCCTCCTTCTCTTTTTCCTGCTGTAACAGGCAGGTGGTGGTACTTTGGGAATACAGTGGACTAATGTGCAATTAAAAGGACATATTTGTGGACTACCTTTCCATGCAGGGGGAATTTCACTCCCGACACAACCTCCCCTTTTCTGGACTACCCTTCTCACGTCCCACAGTTTTTCCTCAAAGAGCTTTGTCATGGGTCAGCCCCAGGACATTAGGGAATCCTCAGAAGAGCTCAGCCTGGTGAGCTCAGTTCAGCCAAAGCTTCAACAGGTTGAGGGAGCAGGTCAGGCAGACCAAGGTGGAGCTGACAAGCAGGCTAGACTAGGGGTGTCCAACCTATGGTGCTCCAGATGTTCATGGACTACAATTCTCATCAGCCCCTGCCAATTGGCCATGCTGGCAGGGGCTGATGGGAATTGTAGTCCATGAGCATCTGAAGCACCATAGGTTGGCCACCCCTAGGTTAGGCAGTGCTCGGAGTCTGGAGTGACTTCAGAAGCACTTCCTGCTTCTGACTCAGCACTAGCTGAGAAATCACAGGGATTCTTTCTACCCACCCTAGGCCCACATTGTAGGAACCTTCTTCACAAAAGGAGCTGATACTGTCTCTGGAGTTTCAGAAGAGGTGCCTGGTAAGTTGCACAGTTGCCAGGAAGTTAATTAATAGGCAAGTTGTTGAAGGTTTTCATGGCTGGATTCAACTGATCATGGTGGATTTTCCGGGTTGCGTGGCTGTGGTCTGGTGGATCTTGTTCCTAACATTTTGCCTGCATCTGTGGCTGGCATCTTCAGAGGTGTATCACAGAGAGAAGTCTGTTACACACTGTGTCTAGTGAGAAGGGAATGTTGTCCATGTCCCATATATTGTCCATGTCCCAGGGTGGGGAACCAATCAGTAAGTGTTTGGGTGGAACTTGCCATGCAAAGGTGTGATTTGAGTGCATTGTATTGTGGGTGGGTTTATCAGTCCATTTACAAATGCGACCACAAATGTAAATGGTGCAAAGGAGAGGGAAGGCTAGCCTGGCCAGAGAAAATATCTCCAGGGCAAAGCTATGCTCACTGGCAAATCTCTCCACTTTGGCAGTGAAACAAATTAAAAGTCATGCTAAAAGTGGTCTTGCTTGCCCCAGAGAGAATGGAAAGTGAAAGTGGGGGCTTGAGGAAACAATTCCTCCCCATCACACAGCAAGCACATTGTGCATAATCAACCATAAGACCTTATGAAAGAAGGTGATAGATTCCATAGGTATCCTGTGCTGATTGATTTATGGACTTTGAAGATCCAAATCAGCATGTAGAACTGCACTGGGAAACAATGGTCTTTTCCTCACAGCACAATTATAATGTCTTGAGGTACACCTGCTGAGGTAGCCATTTTGTGGCAGCCATTTTATGGTTGCACCCTCCATGCTGAGTCTGAATTCCAAAGGTCCCCCCACAGGCACAAAAAAGGTTGGAGAACCTTGTTACAGGGACAGGTTGGGTCTTCTCAGAGCTGGCAAAGAGGAAACAGAAAATTATTGACTTGCCTAGCTTGCTCCTACTGCATTGGAAAGTACAGCTTGATTTGCTGGGATGGTGCTTCTGTAATTTTTTTCTACCCTGGAGCATTCTGAGCTTCCATGAGCCAGGTGTTGCAGATTTAAAGAAAAATATTCCTGTTGCTTCTATTGATCTGATGAAAAGGTCAATTGTGCAAAACAGGTTTGTCACACAGAGGGACAACTTAAGAGCCAGTTTCCAAACTCTGACCAGTTAAACTGCAGAGCCCTTAACTTATCTCTTGCTCCAAAGGAGTTTTCTTTTCTGTTGAGCATTACCATTCCTTGACAAATCTTCTTCTCATCTTGTGGGCCTCATTTAGTGCCAGAGACCTTCCACCTCAGCTGTAACTACTTCTGAGCCTTTACTTCTTTAGCTAATTCTGACTTCATTTTTGGATGGAGATTCCTGAACCCCTACATGTTGGGGCCATTACATAACAAGACCAAGAACCCACTCAGTTCAACCCTCTGTATCCAGAAGCTTCTGGAAAGCCCACAAAGAGTGGAAAAAGAGGAGGAAGAGTTTGATTTATACCTCTTCTCAAGTATAAGGAGTCTCAAGGTGACTTACAAACTCCTTCCCTTCCTCTCCCCACACCTTGTGAGGTAGGTGGGGCTGAGACAGTTCTGAGAGAACTGTGACTGGCCCAAGGTCACCCAGCAGGCTTCATGTGGCAGAGCGTGGTATCAAACCCAGTTCACCAGATAGGAGTCCACCACCCATTTATTTATTATTTATTTTATTAGACTTTTATACCACCCCATCCCCGAAGGGCTCTGGGCGGTGCACAACATATAAAATACAATGTAAAATAGATAAACATTTAAAAGCAGCGATAAAATTTTTCAGTTCTTATTCCAAATATAAAAGCTCAAAATTTAAATTTAAATTTAAGGTGGCGTCCAGCATTCCAATAATATAAAGTCCCTCCCTCCCCACGGAAAAGGGAGGCATGGCGAGTCTCATTAGGTGATTAGCAGCCCAGATGTTAGGGGCCAAGGAAGGGGCACCATTAGCGGCTGGTTCCTCCAAAGGTCTCAGCTGAACAGTCTGGCCTTCTTACAGGCTCTCCATGGAACTCCCCCAAGAACTCCCGTGAGGCCTGTGAGACAGCTGTGGAGGAGTAGGTAATCAATCCCAGATCGCCAGATCCAGAGTCCATCACCACTACATGCTTGCTGTCCTCAAATACAATTTACTATCCTGTTTACCCCTGTTGTTTGCTCCATCGGACATCTTGATGCACCATGCTATTCCCACTGGACTGGAAGATCCACTAAACTAACAAGGCTGTTGATAGACTTATCCTTGCTGAACGTATTTGCTATTTTCCAAGTCATCTAACCCAGCGGCTACTACCCTGCCTTGTGACAATGAATCGCATATAATTTGCCTTTGCTGGTGTGGAGAATGTTTGCCACAGTATTATATGATGTCCCTTGGTGGTTATTTTAGCTCCTTTCTCTGCTATTTATGATTTCATTATTTTTATTGTGGATCTTAATCTGTTCTTATCTATGTGGAATCTCATTCTGCAGACCACCCTGCTGAGACTACATAAATAAATATGTGTTGTATCTCATCTTATAAAATCATTCATACCAAAAGGTGGGATTTAATAGATTTCAAATACTCAAAGAAGGGGGACAACTATTGCTATTCACTTGCTTTTTTCATACATTTGTCATTTCCACTTGACACATTTGATAATTCAGTGTCCCAGGTAGGGTTGCCATGTGTCTCACCATAGCAGAAGACCTCCTGCCAGAAGCCCCCTCCCCTGACCCCCCCCATTAGTTGGGAGACAGGAAATAAGGGAAGAATTGTTGTTGCATGGATGGTGTGAAGTCATTTCCCGGGCAAATGTGGAAGTGACATCACACCGCTCTAGAACTGAGAGGAAACTCTATAGGATTGAGAGGAAACAGCTGAGTGCTAGAGCACTGTATGACATTATTGAAAACTACCAATCAAAAAGCTGGAAGCTGGGGACAACTGGGGACAGTGACTATATTTCTTAAATATGACTACCCTCCCCCCTCTCAGTGTCCTGGCTCCCCAGTTCATCCTTGGATGCCAGAATCTGGCTACCAACCCTAACTGTATTTCTCCTGGCCATTATTTTTATTGCAAACTAGCGGGCCCGGCCATGCATTGCTGTGGCTCAGTCTGGTGAAGTGTTCAAATTTCAGAGCGTTCGGTCCAGCAACTCCCCCGGACTCTCTCTCACCTTCCCCTTCCTCTGCTAGGGTGGGTGGGCCATGTCCAGATGGTGGGCCCCATCCCTTTCACTCCAGATGGCAGTGGTTTTCAAGGAAGGCATGGTTGTTTCCCTTGTATCAGAGGGTGTTGCTTTGATGACCAACAGATGGCGCTGTTGCGGAACAGAACTGTGGTTCCAACTGTCACAGGTGTGGCATGTACACAATAACTGGCACAGTTTTGACATGTACACAACAAGGGGTATGGAAACAGTATGGAAACCTGGCCGCACGCGAATGCGACGTTGTGTGAAAATTTCAAAGCAATCGGTCCAGTAGTTTGGGAGATTACCTGTCAGCAGAAAAACGCACTAATGGATTTTTTATATAGAGAGATAGATTGAGAATCGCTAAGCACTTCAGGTGTGCCAGTGTGGCTTAATGGTTAAGAGTAGGAGACTGTGATCTGGAGAACTGGGTTGGATTTCCCATTCCTCCACATGAGACATGCTAGACAACCTTGGGCCAGTCACAGTTAGCTCAGAAGTCTCTCAGCCCACAAGGAGGAAGACAGTGGCAAACCACCTCTGAATGTCTCTTGCCTTGAAACCCTATCGGGTCGCCATAAGTCAGCTGTGACTTGATGGCATGCACACACAGACAAGCATTTTAGACTTTCTTGGTGGAGAAGGTGCCACAACCTTTTGATTAGATGGGTTTTTCCAGTGGCCCTAATCTCCACATTTGCTGACTTTATCATGATGCAATTCTGAGAACACATTTGTGGGAGTAAGTCCCACGGGCAATACCTGAGTCACTGTAAGTAGCCCTGTTGACGATCATGTTCTCTGAAAAGTCTGAAATGTTGGTGAGAGAGGATCACCCTTTGCAGAAGCCATGCTGAACTTTTCATCTTATTCATAAGCATTACAGGGTGTTTCCCCACTCACCCTGATCCCCCCTATGCCATGCGCTGCTCTCAGCGCGCGGCATCCCTGGTGCACGCCGGGGCGTCCCCAGGACCCCGCGTTCTGCTCTGCTCTGCACGGGGTCATCAAAAGGTGCCATTTTCTCCAGCGTCAAGGATGCCGCGCGCTGAGGGGGTGCGACAGTGGCAGCTTCGGGGCGGCTGCGCTGTCACCACCCCTGTCGTGGGGAGTGCCCAGGGATCCCGCGCTACTCTCCTCAAGTAGCGCAGGGCTTAAGGTAAGTGGGGAAAGGCCCACATACACAAAACAATTGGCCTAGGAAATATATTACACTAACGCCTAGATCCTCTATTTTTTTAAAAAATTAACATATTGGCTACTTTCCAGTTCTTTGTAAAGGAAGCAAATTACATAAATTAGTTAAAATATGAACAAATTGCACATCTTCAATAATCCTTGGCTGAATGCCATCCAGTCCCATGAGTTGTTACTTTTTAATGAGCTAATGAGTTCTAAAACTTCATCTTCTATCACCTTTATTTGACATAGTTCCTCAGACGCACTCCCTGAAAACAATGATTCAGGTGTCTCTAGCTCTGTGACATCTTTTTTCAAGAATCACGGAGAACAAAGAAGTCATTTTAGTTTCTCTGCAGTTTCCCGGAAGCAAAACCGCATGTGTGCTTCTGTGGATCTGTGCCCAAAAATATAGCAGCGGTGTTTCCAAAAAGAAAGAAAAAGAAGATGGTGGCCAGTTTTGCAAGATTCTGCATGTTTTGCCCCAAAAGCAGTGCGGCAGCAAGCAGTTTTTAAAAAGTGAAAACTACCAGGAACACAAGATAGACCAGACTGAAGTGAAACAGTATCCAGAGGTGGGATCCAGCAGGTTCTCACAGGTTCCCGAGAGTAGGTTACTAATTATTTGTGTGTGCCGAGAAGGAGTTACTAATTGGTGATTTTGCCACGTGATTTTTGCCTTAGTTATGCCCCTCCTCCGCTCCTTAGCAGTAGGGCGCAGAACTTGAAGCAGTCTAGCAGGAGGTGCACCAGCGTGCGTGGCAGCCTGCACCTGCGTGCAATCCTTTCCCTCCCAAGGACTGGCGCAGCAGCTGCGTCCTTGCCACAGCCCCGCCCAGCAATGCCCTGCCCCTGGAATGCCCGGCCACGCCCCCATCGTGCCCCGCCCAGCCCCATTGGCGCTACGCCACAGTTTGAATCCCACCACCATGGGAACCTGTTACTAAAATTTTGGGATCCCACCACTGACAGTATCTGCCTCTTATTTTTTAAATCATAGGTGTGAAGAAATGCCCTCTACCCAAGAATTCATCCCCAATGTTTCAGTTATTGCGACCGCTCTCTGTCCATGGGCAGAGGTCCTACCGCAGAATGATAGCTAGCAGAAGGAAGTAGGTTGGAGAATTGGAACGGGCAAGCTCCCAGCACAGAGCACTCAAGCTAATGTGTTTTTGTTCCACCTTAGAGCTAATACTTTACTACTTCTGGGAAGTAGCCAATATAATGTTAATTTTAAAAAAATAGAGGATCTAGATGTTAGCCTAACATGTTTCATAGGTCAATATATATATTTTAAGTATTTAGTACTTATGAACAAGTTGAAACGTTCAGCATGGCTTCTGCAAAGGGTGATCTTCTCTCACCAACCTTTCAGACTTTTCAGAGGGCGTGATCCTCAACAGGTCTACTTACAGTGACTTAGGTCTTGCCCATGGGACTTACTCCCACAAACATGTCCTTAGAATTGCACCATGAGAAAGTCAGCAAACACGGAGATTTAGGGCCGCTAGAAAAACCCATCCAATCAAGGGGTTGTGGCACCTTCCCTACCAAGAGAATCTAAAATGTTTGTCTGTGTGCGTGCCATCAAGTCACAGCTAACTTTATGTTGCAAAAAATATAACAGGTAAAACCTAGCGCCATAAAGCTGAGAAGACTAAGGAATGCTCTTGGGACTGGAAGGTCATCCCGGAAAGGGAAGAAAGAGCGGGCGAATGACATCTAGAAGAAGAAGAAGAGTTTTGGATTTATATCCCCCCTTTCTCTCCTAAAGGAGACTCAAAGGGGCTTACAATCTCCTTGCCCTTCCCCCCTCACAACAAACACTCTGTGAGGTGGGTGGGGCTGAAAGAGCTCCGAAAAGCTGTGAGTAGCCCAAGGTCACCCAGCTGGCGAGTGTGGGAGTCCACAAGCTAATCTGAATTCCCCAGATAAGCCTCCACAACTCAAGCAGCAGAGCTGGGAATCAAACCCGGTTCCTCCAGATCAGAGTGCACCTGCTCTTAGCCACTACGCCACTGCTGCTCCCTAGACACAAGGAAGAGGACCTCTATCATTTGGAGCAGCTCTGGATCAGCGGCCATCCATGATGAACTACGTTTTCACCCAGGAACTCCATCTCGTCCATGAGACGGGGGACAATGGAGAGAAGTCCCAACCTAGAAGTCTACGGTAACAATGAAACGGTGGGGATTCTCTGATCTAAAAGTGGGTGACTCCTAAAGAGGGGAAACCATACGTGTAACCAAGAATGCAACCAGAAAGGAATGTACCACAGATGTGTAAACGTCCAAAGACTCTGCAAAGGAAGGCCATGGCAAACCACTTCTGCTTCTCACTTGCCTTGAAAGCCCCTTGCCGGGATTGCCACAAATCGGCTGTGACTTCATGGCACTCATCACACACGTACACACAAACAGAGCCATTCTAAAAGTCCTCAGGAGGTGCCTAGCCATGCAAGCACTTGGTTCCAGACCTGGACTAGAAATACTTTAGCCAGTATTTGATTTATTTGCACGTCTTGGTGAATGCCTGCCAAAAGTGCCCTGGACTTTTTGGAGCGTATGCTTCTCTTCGGCTACTGTGCCTTTAAAACTGGCCTTCCTACAGAGGCGTGTTTTCTCCTTTGGAAGCTGAAAACAAGATGGATTCCATTAAGAGACGTTCCAGAGGCAGTTTAATGCCAGATGCCTGTCGATTTACTTAAGGTAATAAACATTATGCATCTGTGCAATTAATTTTGTTTCCTACTTTGCTTTTGTAGTGACAGCTGACCACTTTTTTTTTAAGGGCCTCCCTCCATGTTAAAGCCACCACTTAATTATGTGTACAGATTAACTGCAAAGTAGAAAATAAAAAGCCATCCACTTCTTTACTGAAGGAGGTCTGAATTGTGTTTATCATGGAGGAGGGAGCTTATTTATTCCCTTGTTATGATGTGTGGCACAATCATTTTTTTGAAAAGAAAAACAACCTCTCTCATAACTCTGCTGGTAAATCGCATCCGTTCACTGTATGCCATAAAGTGAGTGCTGGGAACCGGACTTCTGGGTTAAGGGAGGGCTGATTTATAGGGCACGGCATTAGTTGCCGTATCATTTCCCTTCCAAATTACTCCACCAGTCTTATGCATGGCCTGTGGCGCAGAGCGGTGAGCTGCAGCACAGCAGTCCAAGTTCTTCTCACAACCTGAGTTCGATCCAGATAGAAGTCAGTTTCAGGTAGCTGGCTCGACTCAGTCTTCTGCCCTTCTGAGGTTGGTCAAATGAGCTTGCTGGGGGTAAAGGCAGAGGTGGGATCCAGCAGGTTCTCACAGGTTCCCGAGAGTAGGTTGCTAATTATTTGTGTGTGCCGAGAGGGGGTTACGAATTGGCGATTTTGCCACGTGATTTTTGCCTTAGTTACACCCCTCCTCTTAGCAGTAGCGCGCAGAACTTGAAGCAGTCTAGCAGGAGGTGCACAGGCGTGCGTGGCAGCCTGTGCCTGCGTGCATTCGTTTCCCGGCCAAGGACCGGCGCAGCGGCTGCGTCCTTGCCACAGCCCCACCCAGCAATGCCACACCCCCGGAATGCCCAGCCACACCCCCGGAATGCCCCGCCCAGCCCCATTGGCGCTATGCCACAGTTTGAATCCCACCCACCACGGGAACCTGTTACTAAATTTTTTGGATCCCACCACTGGGTAAAGGGTAGATGACTGGAGAAGGCAATGGCAAACCACCCTTTAAAGGCAGTAGCAAACCACTTAGTAAACATAGTCTGCCATGATGTGACATCACTCCGTGGTTCAGTAATGACCCAATGCTTGCCCAGAGACCACTCCAACTGTCAATAAGTTATTCCTAATGTTTAGCAAAAAATGCTTTGGGTTTAATTTCAACCTGATGCTTCTAGTCTGACTTTCCGGGACAGTGTCATAGAATTTACACTTCAGGAGCATCCGTTTTCTCCATCTTCTATCACCTGAATCTGTTTTCTCCATCTTCTATCACCTCCATCTTCTATCACCAGGACCCACATGGAAATTGGCAACCCTATCGTTTGGATCCTGCCCTTCCTCCCAGCAGGTCTGGGTGGCATAAATTGTTTTCTCCAGCTTCATTTTATCCTCATAAAATTAATGGGTGGTAGATGAAGCCGAGGGAGCATGGCTGACGGGGCGGAGCGAGGCGGAACTGCGCCTGGGGCACACGCGCACCCTGTGCCCCTGCCACAGTGCTGCCGACCCCCACCCTGGAACACATCCCAGAATGCCCCGGGCATGCCCCTGCCTCGGGGCATGCTCGGGGCATCACGGCTCCCCCTGCCCCATTGGCGCTACCCAAAGACCCCCAATTTGTTTCCCTTAAGCTGAATCTGCTGGGACATCCATTACCCTACATTGGCAATGCACCCTATAGTTCTCTGGTTTCTAATCTTTTTGGAATGGTGATCTACAAGTCCAATGTGCTAGGGTGACCCAACCAGGACTGGCTAGAGGTGTTTGTTTGTTTTTAAAAAATGCCCTACACAAATATGACCTTGGCACCCATCTAGTTCAGAATTCGATGTTCTACAGTGGCTAACCAGATATTTTTAAGAAACCAGCAAACACCACACAACAGGTGCAGAGGTGGGATCCAGCAGGTTCTCACAGGTTCCCGAGAGTAGGTTACTAATTATTTGCATGTGCCAAGAGGGGGTTACTAATTGGTGATTTGGCCATGTGATTTTTGCCTTAGTTATGCCCCTCCTCTCAGCAGTAGCGTGCAGAACTTGAAGCAGTCTAGCAGGAGGTGCACCGGCGTGTGCCTGCGCCTGCATGCATTCATTTCGTGCCCAAGAACAGGTGCAGTGGCTGCGTCCTTGCCACAGCCCTGCCCAGGAATGCCTACCCCCGGAATGTCCAGCCACGCCCCCTGCCCTGCCCCATTGGCGCTACGCCACAGTTTGAATCCCACCACCATGGGAACCTGTTTGGTTCCCAAAATTTTTGGATCCCACCACTGAACAGGTGCACCATCTGCCTTCACTACGAGCCCCAAGCGAGTGGCATTCCAACATGTACAGCTTGGGCATGCACAAAGTCTTTGACCGCCCTCTCCTGCTGTACCTCTCCTTCCCATTCCCGCCCTCCCCCAGGATCCTGAGACACTCAGCCTAGTAACCTCAGAACATCCTGTCACTTGTGTGCCCCCTCCCCCTCCCTCCAACTTTGGGCAAATGCCCCTGTTTCCATTTCTTTTCAAAGAGCCATATAAAGAAGCAGTTAACGCTCATGGTCAGATGATTAACGATGATTCATAGCCCACAAGACTTTTACTAATTAGCTTGCAATCATTTTTTTGTAGAAGTGGTGAGTAATTATCCAATAAATCTAGCTTGTACTTAACCAGTTTTATTACCTGTCAGTGGGTTGCTTGTCGAGCATTTGAACTTCAAAACATGTCACCTTCCCTCAAAGAAGAAGCTCAGCCGGCAGTTGCCAGGGAAACCACACTTGGCCCTGTTTGTCATGAGATCCGTGGCGTGAGATCTGAGGGAGGGGCGGGTTGAGCAAGCAAAGCACTGGGAGGAACGTTTTGTTGGACATGCAAGGAGGCACCAGAGGGTCGACAACAGGATCCTTAACAAGTCCCGACGGTGGGTTTGGACTTTGCCTGCAACAGAGAGAACTTGGAAGGAAGGTGGCTTTGCTTCACCCAGTAGTTAGTAGAAGAAGAGTTTGGATTTATACCTCACTTTTCTCAACCATAAGAAGTCTCAAGGTGGCTTAAAATTCCTTCTCTCTCTCTCCCCTCAACAGACACCTTGTGAAGCAGGTGGGGCTGAGAGAGCTATGAGAGAACTGTGACTTCTCCTAGCAGGCTTTATGTGGAAAAGTAGGGAAACACACACACACACACACACACACACACACACACACACACACACACACACACACACACACACACACACACACACACACACACACACACACACACACACACACACACATGTATAAACATAGTCAGATTCATTCTTTTAATCTTTTGCTAAACATAGCCAGATGCATTCTTTTGCATCTGGAGGATCATGCCATTTATGAACTTTGTTTTTCATTGAAGGGTGAATGAAAAATGTTTTGCGTCTATTCAAAACTAGCTCTTTTCCATTGACAGCCAGAGCCACACTGGTACTTCAAACCGTTTAACCTGATTCCGAGCAGGGGTTGGTTGCCTTGGTTTCAAGGTGATTTCTCTAGCCTCTTGAAAGAACAGCAGATACCCCAGTGGTAACTGAAAACCTAAAAAGAATAATAACTATCACAATAGCCTCTCTGGGACTGGCCGGAAGCTCAAGGCAGAGTCGGGTGTCAGCCCATATGGGTGACAACCTCATCCAAATCTCTCGATCACTCCAAATCTCCAAATCTCTCGATCACTCCACCCAATGTAGATGGTAAAAAGCATATGGAGTCTTGGGGGACCCCACAGATCTGATGTCAAGGGACTGAGTAGCAGTTCCCCTGCACCATGTTTCAAAGCCTATTCTTCATATAGCATCAGAACCACAGAACTGCACATTCATTCCTCCAAATACCAGAATTATATCAAAAGAAAGCCACAGAGAGGTCCAGGAGAATCAATAGCGTCACAATCCTTCTGTCCATCACCTGACACAAATTATCTGCCAGGGTGACTAAGGCTTTTCAGTCCCATAACCAGACTAAAGGGAGCTAAACAATTTGTCTCATCCATCAAGACTTGAAGTTGTCGGCTCATTCAATCACCTTGCTCCAGAATGGAACTTCTGAGACTGGTCAATAGCTACTGAGATCTCCTGGGTCCAGGGTAGACTTCTTTAGAAGTGGGTGCATCACATCCTGTTTCTGTCAGGCTCTCGACTGTGGAAATAGCAGAGACCGTAGGAAAGTCCTAAAGCAGTTTATTTCTACAACGCGTAGAGTAACAAAAGAAAGCTGAATCTAAGATCTCCAGCTTAGATCCAGAGATTATATCCTTCAACGCCCCCCCATTTGTCCCACACCAAATGCGCCTTACAAATTCTACAACATTTGCACTACAGAGCTTCAAAGAACCTGGGAACCATTTGCACCTTCTTGCAGGGGAGATAGCGCCAGGGAGTTGCCAGGAAGGGAAGAGGGGAACAGAAAAGCAGTTACAGGAAAACATTTGCAATTCTTACACAGCAATACATCTGGGCACTGACAGGCCTGGGCCTGACAGTTTCAAGGCTGGGGTAGCCACCGCTTTCGTTAAGAAGGCACTGCCTTCCAAACCCAGTCAACCAGTCTTCCCAGCAAATTACATTAGCCAGGAAGGGTAGGGGTTTGAATATTCCAGAATTTTGTACACATCCTCAGACTAAATAAACTGAAAAGTATCCCAAGCAATTGGCCTGAACAGCACCCTGCCATCATCTAACCCTAGGCTTGCCAGCTCTGGGGTGGGAAATAGACATTCTGGAGATGGAGCTAGGGGAGGGCAAGGTTTGGGGAAGGGAGGGACATCAGCAGAGGTGGATGAAACAGAGCTGGTTGAAGCTAAATCCAATGAAGACAGAGGTGCAGAGGTGGGATCCAGCAGGTTCTCACAGGTTCCCGAGAGTAGGTTACTAATTATTTGTGTGTGCCGAGAGGGGGTTACTATTTGGTGATTTTGCCACGTGATTTTTGCCTGAGTTACGCCCCTCCTCTCAGCAGTAGCACGCAGAACTTGAAGCAATCTAGCAGGAGGTGCACCGGCGTGCGTGGCAGCCTGCGCCTGCGTGCATTCGTTTCCCGCCCAAGGACCGGTGTAGTGGCTGCGTCCTTGCCACAGCCCCGCCCAGGAATGCCCCACCCCCAGAATGCCCACCCACGCCCCCATCGTGTCCCACCCAGCCCCATTGGCACTACGCCACAGTTTGAATCCCACCACCATGGGAACTTGTTACTAAAATGTTTGGATCCCACCACTGCTCCTCTCCCTAAACTCTGCCCTCCTCAGGCTGCCCAAAATGCCCAGGTATTTACCACCAGCCTACTGGACACCTGCCTGACATTTTGGCTGTTGTGGCCATACCGTTTTCATTCATTGCCTTTCAGTAGGCTAAATCAATGGATAGTTTCACTGCATTCATTTCAGCTACTCCCTCTTGATTAGCATCTATAAGGTATTAAGGAATGCACTGAGACAAATGCATTTACTTTCCCATTGCAATTCCGGGCATGTGGGTGTTTATCTCCACATTAAATGTTTGGTGTCATGTTAATCTTAATGCAGTTTTTCTACAGTTACTGATAGCTTTGAATCAGATCACTGTATGGAAAGTGCATCACTTCGGGGGGGGGGGAACACAGCTTCTCAAGATGTTTTATGTTAATTCCATTATAATGGACTTCAATCAGGCAATTGTAATGGTAGTAATTTTCGTGGCTTTTACAGAAATTGGAGATGGGTTGGAAGAAGGCCAAATGCTACTCCAAACACAAACAGCCATCAAGGGCTACAATTCTCAGTAACAATAAAGGCTGTAACTGCCTTCCATGACAACATAACTGAATAAAATTATGCAGCGAACCCATTAGAAATTATAAAAATCCCATGCTGTTTGTCTAAAAGTAGCAACATCTCCGTTGTTCGCCCATGTTGTACGGGTTTTCAAGGGCAAGGTTAGAGATTAAGGGGGGTTAGCAGCAGAGGCGTAGCTAGGAAAAATGGAGCTTGGGGCAAAATCTAAGGCTCGTTCCGCACACGCAGAATGATGCACTTTCAAGCTGCTTTCAGTGCTCTTTGAAGCTGTGCGGAATAGCAAAATCCACTTGCAAACAGTTGTGAAAGTGGTTTGAAAACGCATTATTTTGCGTGCGCGGAAGGGGCCTAAGTTTTCTGCTCCCCCCCTCCCATGGACAGCTGCCCTCTCACACCACTACCAAATAATCAAACTAGCTCTGTGGGCTCGGGCTTCCTTGCTGGGGAGGGGGGCAGGTGAGCTCGAGAGGGCTTGCTGCACATGGGGAGGGGGGAGCGATGGGGCTTTAGAGCCCAGGAGCAGAGGCGGCAAGGCGTTACTGCTCCAGGTTGGGGTGTGACCGTATTGGAGCAATTTTCTGCCCCCCCCAAGACTGAACGCCTGGGTCATTTGTCCCTAGGCCACCCCTGGAAGGTCTGCCTCTGGTTAGCAGTGGTAATTTGGGTGGATTCCGCACGGCACAAATATAGCATCTTTAGGACATTATAAAAGGTGTTTGTGGGAAGACCTTCACACAACTCTCTTCCCTAAAATGAGTTCAGCCCATTATATTCCTCTCAACCTGGGTTTTGCAAAAATCGCTAAACTAGCAACGTTTTCCCCCAAATCCAGGTTGAAGATGATTCCTGCCTGCTGAGTGAATGCAAGCAGACAGGAAACACTTTACGTCTGACCAAAACTTTTACTTTCATTTCTGCTGCTTGTGCCTGCCATTTTGTGCACTGTAGCAGTTTCTCTGGGAAGATCCCCCACAGAGGTTTCCTCTGCTTACAGCTCATCCATTTGCTGTTTCCACTGTAAAAAGGAGATTAATAAAGTTTGTTTTGTCTAGTGATTCCATGCATGTGTTGTTTTTCCTTTTTTTTGTTTTCAGGAAGATGTCTTCAAAGCTACGGCAACACAAATATGTGCATGTTTCAGCTCCCCTACTCGTGTTGCTGTAGACATCCCCCTCAAAACAAAAGAAAAGGCAACACAAATATGCGCATGTTTCAGCTCCCCTACTCGTGTTGCTGTAGACATCCCCCTCAAAACAAAAGAAAAGGCAACACAAATATGCGCATGTTTCAGCTCCCCTACTCATGTTGCTGTAGACATCCCCCTCAAAACAAAAGAAAAGGGGAAATGACATGTGTACAGGACTGCTAGGCTCAACAAACTTTATATCTACTGTTGACAGCGAAATAGCAAATGGATGAGCTGCAAGCAGAGGAAGCCTTCATGGGTGTCAGGACTGCAATTCCCAGCAATCACCAGTTCCCGCCTTTTTTGCAGCAGAGCTGGAAAACAAGCCAGGGAGCTATGCCATATCGAAACTAAGTAGCTCTGTCAGAACCAATGAGAGATCAAGGTTCAGGCAGAGGGGAAGAGCTGATTGTTTGTCATCTGTTTTGAAATTATTATTATTATTATTATTATTATTATTATTATTATTATTATTATTATTATTATTATTATTATTATTATTATTATATTGATCGATCGATCAATCAATCAATCAATCAATCAATCAATTAATTAAGTATACCGCCCTATTCCCGAGGGGCTCAGGGCGGTGCACAATATAAAACTTCATAAAATCATATGCATACAGTTTAAAACGACAATTAAATCCTAAAACAGCATCCCAGAAAACCCTTACCTAACCCTCCCAAAACCAGGTAATGGGTCCCGATGGCATTAGGGACCCATGGAACCAGTGGGGAGGGGGGGGGGAACTGAGGACAAGAATCCTCAGTTCCAGCAACCTGTAGCTAGGGCGAATCAAATCAATACAGTTCTCCTTGTAAAGCTGACTTTGAGCGGTGTTCAGCCTTACAATGGGGAATCTCCATGGAGAATCTGCTGCAGCACCCAAAACGGCAGACACCACTGTAAAACTAATACACAATCAGAAACGCGTTGCATCCGCCGCTTTTTATGTGCTCAAAAATGTGTATCAAACAATAAAGTGCATATATACAACAAAACGAGTGCAACAATAATGCTATACAACAACACTCTATGTACTAAATGTCTTCAAGTACAAAGTTTTTAACTATAACAAGTCTAAGCTGTAAGAGAATCAGTGTTCGTACGCAGTGTTCTCGGTTCATTATCTGCATTAGACGCGCTGTACTGTCAACATGACGAAACAATGTCCTTTTGCATTGAATCTACGAAGTATCCGAGAATCAAGCGAATCCGTCTGTGCGGAATATGAACGGAATGCGCTTAATCTAGCCGTTTTCGAGTAGTCTTCATCAGATCAGATTCTCATTTTAGCAGCCATTCATTGATACTTTGTATATAATGACCACTGTAAAATTGACAAGAGCTCCATGCAGTAGGGGAAAATAATCTGCTTTGGCTGGAAACGCTTGTGTTCTCCCATGCTGTGGGAACAGGAAATGCCCAAACCGATCTTTTTGTAATGTTCTAAAGATGTTATATTTATGCTGTGTTGAATCCACCATGGTTTCACTCTCCTCCTCCAGTACACCCAGATGCAAAAATTGAAAACGCCATTAAGAGAATGGTTGTGGGAACCCAGATAGTTTTTAAACAAAAGATGTTTCAGAACTCAGCAGTGGGGAGGGGGGGGGTTACATGTATCTATTTATATATAGGCACATAAGAACCATTAAGTTTCTTTCATAAATCAACAACCTGGCTGGTCTTTTTATTAGGTGTCTTTTTTTTAAACAAAAGACATTTACGAGGGGAACCCAAATACTTTTGTCGTACTTATGAAGTCGCAAATCTGTTAATGACTTTGTGAAAAGAGCCCTTCACCAATGAATAATTCCAGACTACCCATTTCTGTATAGCTTATCAATGACCTTCTGTGTATAATAACATATGCTGCTAGGTTTACAGTGAAACCCAGAACAGTAGTGATGCCAGCCCAGTGGCGTATCTGCCTATGGACAAGGGGGGGGACTTGCCCTCGGGCACAATGATTTTCAGTCACGTGGGGGTGCCAAAATGTCTAAGCCCCACCCACTCTGGAGGTGGCCTCCCATGGGGGGGCACAAAACTCTGGTTTTGCCAACGGGCTCCAGTTTTCCTAGTTATGCCTCTGTGCCAGCCTCCAGGTAGGACCTGGGGACCTTGGGCTAGTCACAGCTTCTCGGAGCTCTCTCAGCCCCACCTACCTCACAGGGTGTTTGTTGTGAGGGGGGAAGGGCAAGGAGATTGTAAGCCCCTTTGAGTCTCCGGCAGGAAAGGGGGGATATAAATCCAAATTCTTCTTCTTCTTCTTCTTCTTCTTCTTCTTCTTCTTCTTCTTCTTCTTCTTCTTCTTCTTCTTCTTCTTCTTCTTCTTCTTCTTCTTCTTCTTCTTCTTCTTCTTCTTCTTCTTCTTCTTCTTCTTCTTCTTCTTCTTCTTCTTGGAATCATCCGGAACTCTATGGTCAGAACTTCCTATAAATGCCCAAGGTCTTTTCTTTTTTACTGTTTAGCATTA